>NW_020450947.1:0-216965 GCF_003343035.1 Apteryx rowi
CTTTGTTGGGCGGCGAGGGCGAAAAGGGACGCAGCGCTTTCTTAGGCGGCGAGACGGCAAAGGCACGCGCTGCTTTGCTAGGCACCGAAGGCACGCAGCGCTTCCTTAGTTTGCGAGGCAGCGAAGAGATGGAGCGGTTTGCTTTTTGGCCAGGCAGCGAAGAGGCGCCGTGCTTTGCTTTCTGCCAGTCAGCGAAAACACGCAGCGGTCTGCTTTTTTGCGAGGCACTGAACACATGCAGCGTTTATTTTGACAGGCGGCAAAGAGATGCAGCGCTTTGACAGGCGGCGAGGCGGCGAAGGCACGCAGTGGCGTGCGAGGCGGTGATTCGGTGCCTCGCAGAAGAACTAAGCACTGTGCATGTTGGCTGTCTCACCAACAAGCACAGCGCTGCATCTGTTCGCTGCCTCGCCAGCTAGCAAAGTGCTGCCTCGCTTCGCTTCCAGGCGAAAAAGCAAACCGCCGTGCCGTTACGCCACCTGCTGCACAAGCAAGGTGCTGCGTCTCTTCGCTGCCTCGCCGAATAACTAGCCACTCTGCATGTTGCCTGTCTCACAAAGAAGCAGACTGATGAATCTCTTCGCTGCCTGGCCAACAAGCAAACCGCAGCGTCTCTTCGCCGCCTCCCACAATGAGCAACCACTGTGCATGTTCGCTCTCTCACCAACAAGCAGACTGCTGCGTCTCTTCGCTGCCTCGCAAAAGAGCACAGCACTGCGTCTATTCGCCGACTCACAAAAAAGCAAAGCACGGCCGCTCTTCCCGTCCTCACAAACAAGCAAAGCGCTCCATCTCTTCGCTGCCTCGCAAACTAAGCAACCGATGCGACCCTTCGCTGCCTGCAAAAGCACTGCGTCCCTTCACCGCTTCGCCGCCTAGCAAAGCGTTGTCTGCCTTCGCTGCCTAGCAAAGCTCCACGTCCTGTGGCCGCCAAGCAAAGCGCCGTCTTCCTCCGGCGCCTAGCAAAGAACTGCCTGCCTTCGACGCCTCGACGCCCAGCAAAGCGCCGCGTGCGGTCGGCGCCTCGCCACCTAGCACAGCGCTGCGTCCCTTTGCCCCCTCGCCGCCTCTCAAATCGCTTCGTCCCCTCGCCCCTCGCCGCCTACCAAAGCGCTGCCTCCCTCCCCCGTCCCCGCCTCCTGGCACACCGCTGCGCCCCTTCGCCGCCGGGCAAAGTGCTGCGTGCTTTTGCCGCCTCGCTGCTTAGCAAATGCCGTACTAGCGCCGAAGGGACGCAGCGCTTTTGTTGGCGGCGAAGGCACGTGGCGCTTTGCTAAGGCACGAGGCAGCGAAGGCACAAAGCGATTTGGTAGTCGTCGACGGCATACGGCACTTTGCTAGGCGGCGAAGGCAGGCAGTGCTCTGCTAGGAGCCGAAGGAAGACGGCACTTTGCTTGGCGGCCACAGGATGCGTTGCTTTGCTAGGCGGCGAAGGCAGACGACGCTTTGCTAGGTGGCGAAGCAGCGAAGGGACGCAGTGCTTTGCTAGGCGGCGAGGCTGCCAAGGAACACATGGCTTTTCTAGGCGGCGAAGGCACGCGTTGCTTTGCTAGGCGGCAAAGGAACAAGGCGCTTTGCTAGGCGGCAAGGCGGTGAAGGCACACGCTGCTTTGCTAGGCGTCGAAGGGTCACAGCGGTGTGCTAGTCGGCGAGGCGGTGAAGGGACACGGCGCTTTTTTAGGCGGCGAAGACACGCAGTGCTTTGCCAGGTGGCGAAGGGACGCAGCACTTTGCTAGGCTGCGATGCGGCGAGACACCAACACGTTGAAGGACGCAGGCATTTGCCAGGTGGCGAGGGGGGAAGGGACGCATCGCTTTGGTAGACGGTGAGCACGAGGGGGCGAAGCGATTTGAGAGTCGGAGAGGGGGGGAAAAGGGACGCAGCTGTGTGCTAAGCGGCGAAGGCACGCAGTGCTTTGCTAGGCAGCGAAGGGATGCAGCGCCTTGCTGTGTGGCAAAGGGACACGGCGCTTTGCTAGGCAGTGAAGGGGGAAAAGGGACACAGCAGTGTGCTAGGCAGCGAGGTGCCGATGCACCGACATGGCGAAAGTACGTTCCGCTTGGTAGGTGACGAAGGAACACAGAGCTTTGCTAGTCGGCAAAGGGATGCAGCGCTTTGCTAGGTGGCGAGGCGGTGGAGGGACACAGAGCTTTGTTTGTCGGAGACAGGACGCGGAGCTTTGCTAGGCAGCGAAGTGACGCGGAGCTTTGCTAGGCAGTGAAGGGACGCAGTGTTTTGCTAGGCCGCAACATGATGGTGAGTTTTGCTAGGCAGCAAGGCGGCGAAGGGAGATGGTGCTTTGCTAAGAGGAGAGGCGGTGAAGGGACGCAGTCTTCTGCTAGGCTGCAAGGGGGAAAAGGGACGCAGCCATGTGCTAGGCAGCGAGGCGCCAACGCACCAACTTGGTAGGCGATGAAGGCATGCAGCGCTTTGCTAGGCGGCGAAGGACTTGGAGCTTTGCTAGGTGGCGAAGGGATGGAGCGCCTTGCTAGGCGGTGAAGGGACGCAGTGCTTTGCTAGGCAGCAAAGGGGCACAGCGCTTTGCTTGGCAGCAACAAGATGTGGAGCTTTGCTTGGCGGCCAGGCGATGAAGGAACGCAGCGCTTTGCTAGGCAGCGATGCGGGAAAAGTGAACCAATGCTTTTCTTTGCAGAGGGGCGGTGAAGGGAGACAGCGCTTTGGTAGGAGGCGAGGCGGCAAAGGGACGCAGCGTCTTCCTGGGCAGTGATGGGATGCAGAGCTTTGCTAGCCGGCGAGGCGGCGACAGTAGGCAGCGTTTTGCTAGGCAGCGAGGGGGAAAAGGGATGCAGCGGTGTGCTAGCCGGGGAGGCACCGACACGGCGAAGGGACGCGGCGCTTTGCTAGGTGTGGAGGCGGTGAAGTGAGATGACGCTTTGCTGGGCATCGAGGTGGCGAAGGGCCGCAGTGCTTTGCTAGGCAATGAGGGGGAAAAGGGATGCAGCGGTGTGCTAGCCGGGGAGGCGCAGAGGCGGCGAAGGGACACAGTGCTTTGCTAGGCAGCGAAGGAATGCAGTACCTTGCTAGCCAGCGAGGGGGAAAAGGGACACAGCCGTGTGCTAGGCGGCAAGGTGCCAATGCAGTGAAGATACACGGAGCTTTTCTAGGCAGCGAGGCATTAAAGGGACACGGGGCTTTGTAGGCGCCGAGACGGTGAAGGGAGACGGCACTTTGCTGGGCGGCGAGGTGGCGAAGGGATGCAGTGCTTTGCTAGGTGGCAAGGGTGAAAAGGGATGCAGCGGTGTGCTAGGTGGCGAGGTGCCAATGCAGCAAAGGGACACCTCTTTGCTACATGGCGAGGCGGCTAGACGGGAGGCAGAGGAGGGGCACACCGCTTTGCTAGGTGGTGACAAATCGTGGAGGTTTGCTTGGCAGCGAAGGACTTGGCGCTTTGCTAGGCGGCAAAGGGAGGCAGCGCTTTGGTAGGCAGCGAGGCGGCAAAAGCACGCAGCGCTTTGCTAGGTGATGAACGGACTTGGCAATTTGCTAGGTGGCAAGGCGATGAAGGCACGCAGCACTTTGCTAGGCGGTGAAGGGATGGAGCGGTTTGCTAGGTGGCGAGGGGGAAAAGGGATACAGCAGCGTGCTAGGCAGCGAGGCGCCTACGCAGCGAAGTTACGCGGAGCTTTGCTAGGCGGCGAGGTGGTGAAGGGCCTTGGCGCTTTGCCAGGTGGCGAGGTGGCGAAGAGACGCAGCAGTTTGGTTGCTTGCAAGGCAGGGAAGAGATGAGGCGGTTAGTTTGCTTGCCAGGCAGCGAAGAGACGCAGTGGTTTGCTTGTTCACAAGGAGGCAAAGAGACACAGCGATCTGCTTGTTTTTGAGTCAGCGAAGAGACACAGCGTTTTGCTTGCTTGTGAGGCAGGGAAGAGATGAAGCGATTAGTTAGCTTGTGAGGTAGCGATCAGATGCAGCACTTTGCCAGTGTGCGAGGCAGCGAGCAGACGCAGTGGTTACTTAGCTTGCGAGGCAGCAAACAGACGCAGCAGTTTGCTTGTTGTCGCGGCATCGATCAGATGCAGCTGTTTGCTTGCTAGCAACGCAGCGAACAGACACAACAGTCTGCTTGTTTGTGAGGCAGCAAACAGATGCATTGGTCTGCTTGTTTTAGAGGCGTCGAACAGGTGCAGCACTTTGCTTGTCCACGAGGTGACGTAGCATCATCACAGTTTGTTTTTTTGGCATGGAAGCAAACAGACACAGAACCTTGCTGGTTTGCAAGGCAGCGAGACGCAGCACTCAGTTCATTTGCCAGGCAGCAAACAGAGGCAGCAGTGTGCTTGTTTGCGAGGAGGCGAAGAGACTCATTGGTTGGCTTGTTGTCGTGGCATCGAACAGATGCAGCCGTTTGCTTGCTAGCAACGCAGCGAAAAGACGCAGCAGTTTGCTTGTTTGCGAGGCAGCGAACAGATGTAGCTTTTAGGCAGTTTGCGAGGCAGCGAACAGACGCATTGGTTTGCTTATTGTCGTGGCATCGAACAGATGCAGCTGTCTGCTTGTTAGCAATGCAGCGAACACACGCCTCAGTCTACTTTTTTGCGAGGCAGTGATCAGACGCATTGGTCTGCTTGTTTGTGAGGCGGCAAACAGACACAGCGGAATGCTTGTTCGCGAGGCAGCCAACAGACACAGCGGTTAGCTAGCTTGCAGGGCAGCCAACAGACGCAGCATTTATTTAGCTTGCGAGTAAGCAAACAGATTCAGCATTATGCTTGTTTGTGAGCAGCGAATGGACGCACCGGTTTGCTTGGTCTCATGGCATCAAACAGATGCAGTTGTTTGCTTGCTAACAATGCAGCGAGCAGACGCAGTCGTAAGTTAGTTTGCGAGGCAGCGAACAGACGCATTGGTTTGCTAGTTTGAAAGGCAGCGAACAGAGGCAGCACTTTCCTTGTCCACAAGGTGGCATAGTGTCATCGCAGTTTGCTTTTGGCGCGGAAGCAAACAGACGCAGCACTTTGCTAGTTTGCAAGACAGTGAAGAGTCGCAGCAGTCCGCTTCTTTGCAAGGCAGCCAACAGATGCAGCGGTTAGCTAGTTTGCGAGACAGCGAACAGACGCAGCCTTTAGTTCACGAGGCAGTGAAGAGATGCATCAGTTTGCTTATTCGCAATGCAGCGAACAGATGTAGCATCTGCTTGTTTGAGAGGCAGCAAACATATGCAGCAGTTAGTTTGCGAGGCAGCGAAGAGACACAGCACTTTGCTTGTCCACGAGGTGGCATAGCGTCATCACAGTTTGCTTTGTGGCGCGGAAGCGAATAGACGCAGCACCTTGCTAGTTTGCGAGCAGCAAATGGACGCACCAGTTTGCTTGGTCTCGTGGTATCGAACAGATGCAGCTGTTTGCTTGCTAGCAATGCAGCGAACAGACGCAGCAGTCTGCTTGTTTCTGAGGAGGTGGAGGGATGCAGCGGTTTGCTAGTTTGCACGGAAACGAACAGGCGCAGCAGTCTGCTTGTTTGCAAGGCAGCAAACAGACACAGCAGTTTGCTTCTTCGTGAGGCTGCGAACAGATGCTGCTCTCAGTTCATTTGCCAGGCAGCAAACAGAGGCAGCAGTGTGCTTGTGCGCGAGGAGGCGAAGAGATGCAGCCGTCTGCTTGTTTTTGAGGCAGCAAACAGAGGCAGCACTTTGCTTGTCCACGAGGTGGCGCAGTGTCATCTTTGTTTGCTTTTTGGCGCAGAAGTGAACAGACGCAGTGGTTTGCTTGTTTGAAAGGCAGCGAACAGACGCAGTGCTCAGTTCATTTGCCAGGCAGCGAACAGAGGCAGCAGTGTGCTTGTTTGCGATTCAGTGAACAGATATGGCGTTTAGGCACTTTGCGAGGCAGCGAACAGACACAGCGGTCAGTTAGTTTTCCAAACAGCGAACAGACACAGCGGTTTGTTTGTTTGAGAGGAGGCGAAGAGATGCAACGGTTTACTTGTTCGCGAGGCAGCAAAGAGATGCAGCGGTCTGCTTTTTTGTGAGCAGCAAATGGACAAACCAGTTTGCTTGGTCTCATGACATCGAACAGATGCAGCTGTTTGCTTGTTAGTAATGCAGTGAACAGACGCAGGGGTCTGCTTGTTCGTGAGGCGTCGAATAGACCCAGCGTTTAGTTAGTTTGTGAGGTTGTGAGGAGGTGCTGCGGCTTGCTAGTTTGCACAGAAACAAACAGGCGCAGCTGTCTGCTTGTTTGCGAGGCTGCAAAGAGACATTGCGCTCAATTAATTTGCCAGGCAGTGAACAGATGCAGCAGTGTGCTTGCTTGTGAGGCAGCCAACAGACGCAGCGGTTTGCTTGTTTGTGAGGCAGCAAATACACGCAGTGGGTAGTTATTTTCCGAGAGAGTGAACAGCTGCAGCGTTGTGCTTGTTTGTGACACAGCGAAGAGACGTAGCGGTTTGCTTCTTTGCGAGACAGCAAACAGACGCAGCGGATGGCTATTTTCTGAGAGGTTCAACAGATGCAGCAGTTCATTAGTTTGCGAGGCAGCGAATACACGCAGCAGTGTGCTTGTTTGCGAAGCAGCAAACAGACGCAGGGCTTTGCTTGTTTGCGAGGCAGCGGTCAGATGCATTGGTGTGCTTGTTTGTGAGGCAGTGAGCAGATGTAGCGTTTAGGTAGTTTGCGAAGCAGCAAATATACGCAGTGGTTTGCTTGTTTGAGAGGCAGTGAACAGACGCATTGGTTTGCTTGTTGTTGCGGCATCGAACAGATGCAGCTGTTTGCTTGCTAGCAACGCAGCAAAGAGTCGCAGCGGTCTGCTTGTTTGCGGGGCAGTGAACAGAGGCAGCACTTTGCTTGTCCACAAGGTGGCGTAGCATCATCACAGTTTGCTTTTTGGCACGGAAGCGAACATACGCAGCAGTTTGCTTGTTTGCGAGGCAGCAAATAATGCAGCAGATAGTTATTTTCCGAGAGAGTGAACAGATGCAGTGGTTTGCTTGTTTGTGAGGCAGCAAATACACGCAGTGGGTAGTTATTTTCCGAGAGAGTGAACAGCCACAGCGTCGTGCTTGTTTGCGACACAGCGAACAGACATAGCGGTTTGCTTCTTTGCGAGAGAGCAAACAGATGCAGTGGATGGCTATTTTCTGAGAGGTTCAACAGATGCAGCAGTTCATTAGTTTGCGAGGCAGCAAATACACGCAGTGGTGTGCTTGTTTGAGAAGCAGCAAACAGATGCAGGGCTTTGCTTGTTTGCAAGGCAGCGGTCAGACGCATTGGTGTGCTTGTTTGCAAGGCAGTGAACAGACGTAGTGTTTAGGTTTGCTTGTTTGAGAGGCACCGAATACGTTTGCAGTGAATAGTTGTTTTCCGAGAGAGTGAACAGATGCAGCAGTTTGCTTCTTTGTGGGGCAGTGAAGAGACATAGTGTTTTGCTTGTTTGCAAGGTGGCAAAGAGACTCAGTGGTTTGCTTGTTTGCGAGGCAGCAAATACACACAGCGGGTAGTTATTTTCCAAGAAAGTGAACAGCTGCAGCGTCGTGCTTGTTTGCAACGCAGCGAAGAGACGTAGTGGTTTGCTTCTTTGTGAGGCAGCGAACAGATGCAGCGGATGGCTATTTTCTGAGCGGTTCAACAGACGCAGCAGTTCGTTAGTTTGCGAGGCAACGGTCAGACGCATTGGTGTGCTTGTTTGCGAGGCAGCGAACAGACACTGTGCTCAGTTTATTTGCCAGGCAGTGAACAGACGCAGCAGTTCGTTAGTTTCCGAGGGAGCGAGTCGACACAGGGCTTTTCTTGTTTGCGAAGCAGTGAACAGAGGCAGCACTTAGTTAGTACGTGAGGCAGCGAACAGATGCAGCGATTTGCTTGTTTGAGAAGCAGCAAACATACGCAGCTGTTTGCTTGTTTCCAAGGCAGCGAACAGAGGCAGCGGTTTTCTTCTTTGCGAGGCAGCAAACAGATGCAGCGGTTCGTTAGTATCCCAGGCAGAGAACAGAGGCAGCAGTTTGCTTCTTTGCAAGGCTGCGAACAGACGCAGCGGTTCATTAGTTTCCGAGGGAGCGAATAGATGCAGCGGTTCGTTAGTTTGTGAGGCAGCGATCAGATGCAGCAGTTAGTTTGTGAGGCAGAGAAAACATGTAGCGGTTAGTTATTTTCTGAGGCAGCTAACAGACACAGTGCTTTACTTCTTTGCAAGGCAGCGGACAGACGCAGCGTCATCCTTATTTGCAAGGCAGCGGACAGATGCAGCGGTGTGTTAGTTTGTGAGGCAGCAGACGCAGCGCTTTGCTTCTTTGGGAGGCTGTGAACAGACGTAGCAGTTTGTTTTTTTGCGAGACTGCGGACAGACGCAGCATTGTGGTTGGTTGTGAGGCAGCGAAGAGATGCAGCAGTTAGTTTGCGAGGCAGAGAATATACGTAGCGGTTAGTTATTTTCTGAGGCAACGAACAGACACAGGACTTTGCTTGTTTGCGAGGCAGCGAATATACGCAGCCTTTTGCTTCTTTGCAAGGCTGTGAACAGACACAGCGGTTCATTAGTTTCCGAGGGAGCAAATAGATGCAGTGGTTCATTACTTTGTGAGGCAGCGAACAGATGCAGCAGTTAGTTAGTTTGCAAGGCAGAGAAAACACGCAGCAGTTAGTTATTTTCCAAGGCAGTGAACAGATGCAGTGGTTCGTTACTTTGTGAGGCAGCGAACAGACGCAGGGCTTTGCTTCTTTGCAAGGCTACAAACAGATGTAGCGGTTAGTTTGCAAGGCAGCGAAGAGGCAGTGGTTTGCTTGTTTGCGAGGCAGCGAACAGAGGCAGTGGTTTGCTTGTTTCCGAGGAAATGAGCACATGCAGCATTTAGTTAGCTTGTGAGGCAGGAAACAGACACATCGGTTTGCTTGTTTGCGAGGCAGCAAACAGACGCAGTGTTGTGCTTCATTGAGAGGCAGCGAACAGATGCAGGGCTTTGCTTGTTTGCAAGGCTTCAAACAGACATAGCGGTTAGTTAGTTTGCAAGGCAGCAAAGAGGCAGCGGTTTGCTTGTTTGCGAGGCTTTTTTCCCTCCATCCCTGGATAGGCGATGGAGCAGCTTATCCTGGAGGCCATCTCCAAGCATGTGGAGGACAAGAAGGTGATCAGGAGTAGTCAGCATGGCTTCACCAAGGGGAAATCATGCTGAACCAATCTGATAGCCTTCTCTGATGGAATGACTGACTGGGTAGATGAGGGGAGAGCAGTGGATGTTGTCTACCTTGACTTCAGCAAGGCTTTTGACACTGTCTCCCATAACATCCTCATAGGCAAGTGCAGGAAGTGTGGGTTAGATGAGTGGACAGGGAGGTGGATTGAGAAGTGGCTGAATGGCAGAGCTCAGAGGGTTGTGATCAGCGGCAGACTCTAGTTGGAGGCTTGTAGCTAGCGGTGTCCCCCAGGGGTCAGCACTTGGTTCAGTCTTGTTCAACTTCTTCATCAATGACCTGGATGAAGGGACGGTGCACCCTCAGCAAGTTTGCTGATGAGACAAAACTGGGAGGAGTGGCCAATACACCAGAGGGCTGTGCTGCCATTCAGAGAGACTTGGACAGGCTGGAGAGGTGGGCGGAGAGGAACCTCATGAAGTTCAACAAAGGCAAGTGCAGGGTCCTGCACCTAGGGAGGAATAACCCCATGCACCAGTACAGGTTGGGGGTTGACCTGCTGGAAAGCAGCTCTGCAGAGAAGGACCTGGGAGTGCTGGTGGACACCAAGTTCAGCATGAGGCAGCAAGGTGCCCTTGTGGCCAAGAAGGCCAATGGTATCCTGGGGTGCATCAGGAAGAGTGTTGCCAGCAGGTTGAGGGAGGTGATTGTCCCCCTCTCCTCAGCCCTGGTGAGGCCACATCTGGAGTCCTGTGTCCAGTTCTGGGCTCCCCAGTACAAGAGGGATGTGGTACTACTGGAGAGAGTCCAGCAAAGGGCTACTAAGATGATGAAGGGACTGGAGTGTCTCTCTTATGAGGAAAGACTGAGGGAGCTGGGCCTGTTTAGCCTGGAGAAGACTGAGAGGGGATCTTATCAACGTGTATAAATATCTGAAGGGAGGGTGTCAAGAGGATGGAACCAGGCTCTTTTCAGTGGTGCCCAGCAACAGGACGCGAGGCAACGGGCACAACCTGAAACACAGGAAGTTCCATCTGAACATGAGAAAAAAACTTCTTCACTGTGAGGGTGACAGAGGACTGGAAGAGGTTGCCCAGCGAGATTGTGGAGTCTCCTTCTCTGGAGATTTTCAAAACTCGCCTGGACGCGATCCTGTGCAATGTGCTCTAGGTGACTCTGCTTGAGCAGGGGGATTGGACTAGATGATCTTCAGAGGTCCCTTCCAACCTCAACCATTCTGTGATTCTGTAATTCTGGTCATGTGGCTGCAGTTTGTGATTAGGAGTTCACTGGTGTTACGAAAATATCATATACTCACTGGGTCTCCGAGAGTCTTAACACACCAAGTTGAGAATTCTTTAACTATTTAAGTAAAGTGAACAGCTCGAGCTGCGTGCCTCGGAAGAGGGACCCCAAATAGAAAATTCCCTGGGTATTTATACCCCTACAGTCTCAGTTACCCATCCCTCACATGATCATCTGATCCAATAGAAATATCAGGTCTGGGGTCTTCTCAATCTCCATTGGTGATGAGCGAGTGAAGAGTTAACAGGACTAAGGAAGTGTGCCAACGGATATGTGCAAGGATTGATATGCGCAAGGCTGTGGAATAGAAGAATTAACAAGACTGAAGAAGTCTGCCAGCTGGACTCTGCATGGACCCCCAGGGAGGGAAGAAAACAATACAGAGGTATTGTGGTCTTGCCTCGCTAACAGGGTCTTTCCAAGCAGACAAACAAACAGTCCTGTGATTGTGAAACTTGCAAGGGTCAGCAAAAGCATTGTTTGCCCAGAGCCCCAGCCATATAAAAAGAGATTTGGGAGCTAAGAGAGTTAGAGCAGGGATAGGAACGTGACCTGATCATCCTCTCCAGCTGGACTGTGAGTATCCCCCCACCCTCCCCTTTTCCTGGGACACTGGGTTAAGGTAACTCCTCGATGTTGACTAGGAGAGTGAACAAGAAAGCTTTCAAGTAAGGATAAGCAGTGCTTCCAATTAATAGCGCAGTAACTGATGGTTTTGAGTTATCTTTTCTAAATTAGTAATCACATTATTGTAATGGATGTTACTAATCCAAGAGCTTGCATGAGGAAATAAACATATTTTTTTATTACATTACTGTCTCAGTCGTTGCTATCGAACATAAATAGCATGACAATTGGGTATCTTCACTGTCTCTGGGCGGGGTTAGCTTTCTTACCTTGCAGTTACAGATAAACAAGCTATGTGGCGACAGCCGAATGGTTTCCAGAACTTTCCAGTACAAACATGCTTAACCATTTTCTAATCAGCTAGGCCTTAACACTACTATTAAATTTCTTAACATTACTCCTCCCTTTTTTTTTTACCAACAAATTCTTTTGTTGCATTACATAAGGTATAATTGCAAATGTTCTAAGCTACATGCTAGGTGCCACAACTTAATATACAATAAAAGTGTTACAAGGAAGCAAAAGCAAATCAATACAACATCAATACAACAACAACAGGTTGTAACACGCGGTTATAAATGGTTGTCGCTGTTCAGGGACTATCCGAATAGTGTTTCCCACCAGTGATGTTCTATTTTCTTGATTCTTTCTATTATTTGGTGGATTTCTTCACTATCGTGGTGTACAGTTATCAGAGTCTTTTGTCCTTGTTGTTGTACTCCTTGAACCATCCATAGCAGTTCTTCATGTTGGAGCAATTTTTCTACCAAGGTTAARTTCATCCCTATTGGTGGTGGATGGAGTTCTTTTATTAAGGTGTAATTATCCTTAATTAATTGTGTGGCAGTCAGAGGTGCTGTACAATTGAAATCACAGCCGGTCAGCACAGTAAAATCACATACACATARATTGTTACCATTTATGATGGGGAAGAACGAATCATCAATTTTTATGTTTTTACAGAAGGCTCACAGACATACACAGCCATTTCCAATATAAACAAACATAGTTTTCCACTGGTTACTCGGATGTATCTCAAACTGACATATATTTTGTTCAGTATCTAAACAAATGTCCTGTGCCTGTAAGGTATCTCCTTCACAGATAAACCCATATTGTTCTTGACTCACACATGCACTTACATCTATAGTTTTCCATTTTCCTTCTGATTTTTCCGCCCATACCCTATGCTCTAAAGGGAACAAAATAGTATCATTATGATTTAATCCCAATGCAACTATTGGGTAGATATTCGATACAGATGCATTTGGCATAGTTAGGACAAATGCTGTGACACTATCATTTTCAAAATGATATGTAAAATTTACCAGTTTCCACCAGGCTTAATAATCCCTTTCAAATCGGGTAGCATTATTCCAAATTATTTTCCTTATTTCTGCAGGTAATATTCCATTTTCTCCTTCTTGTATAACAGCTGCTAACATTGATTGTATCCATAGTTCTGCTTGTATACAACTGAGGGCTAAGGATACATTTTCTTGGACTGTTCCTAATGCAGTAAGCAATGTTTTTTTATCCTTCYCAGAAATCTCTTTCCATGTCAATAACACGTTAGATTGGAGCCACTGAGTTTCTCCCAAGGATAACAGGAACAACTTCAATGGATATTCCAATTTAGTCAAATCCATGGTAGCTGTATTAAACTTATTGATTAAAATTTCAGAATCTATACTATTTAATATTCCCAATCCTGTTCCTAGAAGACCTGTTACATCTCTTTTAGCCCTGAATTCAGTACTTACATCCTCTTTATGCAACCAGGTTACTCATCTGGCATAAGCTGTGGATAAAAACGGACTGCATTGTGGATTGATTTTACTTGCATTAGTTCACATAGTTAACTCAACTCTCTTTAGGGACCAAATTGGACTAGTTAGTACTTTTTGCATTCCCATCCATTTAACTGCATATGGCCCTATGTATGAGTTCTGTGGAGGTGATCGGGTTGTGGGTACAGTGAGTGGAGGGGAAGTTAAAAGGAAAGCATTGGGGAAGTGGATAAAGTAGGAGAGGATGTCGGAAGCACATTACTGATGGTGCAGGTTAAAACTAATTGAGTAGAACTACAGGTTACACTTGCATTACAAGAGCATTTGTTATAACACATCACCGGGACTGCTGGGACCCGGGGAATGTAAGGTGGAAGTTTTCAGCAAAATCTCTCCAGCACCAGGCAAAGAATGTCTTACCTGGCCACCGAGAGTCAATACGATTTACAGTTATTGACACACTGGACTTGTCAGTTTGGTTAACTTCTTGTTCCCATTTTTCATCTGATCTTAAAGGATATCTATTTATTCCTACTGTCAGTTCTAAAGGATATCCATTTAATCCTGCTGTCAGTTTTATGGCTGCGATATTAGATATAAATAGGAACAGAAGATAAATATATTTCCACATTTTACCTTTTTATCTCAACTGGAGTTTTCTAGATTTTTCTACGATATAACTTACTCACACATTTGGAATAGAAGAACAAAGATCACAACTCAAGCAATGTTACAAACCACCCTTGTGACATTTGATAATCTGTACAGTTTAGCTCATGTGGTGGATCCAAGATCATCTGGTTCAGTCAGCCGCTTTATATGTGAGTGATGAATCCACTGTTCTTTTCCTAGAAGTTTAACAGCAAAGTAAGAACTTAACAGTACTTCATACAGTCCTTCCCACTTTGGGTCTAATTTGTGTTTTCGACTGAACACCTTTAATAATACTTTATCTCCTGGACTAAAAGAGTGAACCCGTATCCCTGCCGGGGCAGGTTGAGTCAGCTGGGCTATTTCTCATCATTTCTTAAAGGTTTCCTGTAAGGCTAACACATATTGGGTTACTTGTTCATCTCCATCTAATAGACTTGTTTTTGCTGGTACGTATGTGCTGGGTACCATTAAATGTCACCCAAATAATATCTCTGCAGGAGTCAATCCACTTGATTGTTTTGAGGTGTTTCAAATATCCCACAATGCCAAATTTAATGTGTCAGGCCATTTTAAGCCTGAGTGGGTACAGACTCTTGCCAGTTTAGTTTTTATTGTCCGATTCATCCTTTCTACTTGTCCAGAAAATTGAGGGTGATATGGGGTATGTAATTCCCTTTTAGCTCCTAAAGTTTTATACACCTGCCCTATAATCGTAGCAGAAAAATGTGATCTCCGATCTGAATCTATTACTTCTGGAACCCTATATCTTGGGATTATCTCTTTTAATAGAGCTTTAACCACTCCTCCCGCATCAGTTTTTTTATCAGGGAAAGCTTCCACCCACCCTGATAATTGATCTACCATTATCAATAGATGTTTAAACCATTTACAGCCGGCATATCTGCATAATCAATTTGCAATTTTTGAAAAGGATAATATGCCCAAGGCCTTCCTCTCTTTTCTTTCGCTTCTCACTTGTCCAAATATACTTGACAAGTAGGGCATCCAGATATAATTTGTTTAATGGCGGTATAAAGTCCGGGTGCTGCCCATACCAGTTGTATTTGTTCAGCAATTGCATGTATTCCTCCATGACTTTTCTCATGATACCACCGCGCAATTGGTATTAAATACCTCTTCGGTAGGATAGGTTTGCCTCCTATGGTCCAGATACCTGTTTCTTCTTTCTGTGCCTCCCATTTCTTCCAATTTTCTTGTTTTTCCAATGTCACATCCTGATACAATGAAGTGGAATCACAGATCTCTGGAATTTTCTCAGGTTCTGTCAGAGTTAACTGTGCAATAAGAGGTTGGTGGGCTGCAGCCTTTGCCGCTGCATCTGCAAAAGCATTTCCTCCCGCAACCACAGTCTCTTTGTTACTGTGGGCAGAGCAATGTATTACAGCGATGCTCCTTGGTTCTTTTATGGCTTCTAAAAGAATTCTTATTTCTTGTCCATTAGCTACTCATTTCCCTGCAGATGTTAGGAACCCTCTTTCTTTCCATAACATTCCAATAGCATGACAGATTCCAAAAGCATATCTAGAGTCTGTGTAAATGTTTATTTGTTTACCCCTCCCTAAATGGGCCACTCGCGCTAGAGCTATCAGTTCAGCCCCCTGGGCACTAAGGTTTCCTGGCAATGCTGCGGATTCAATGACTTCATGATCAGTTACAACAGCATACCCAGTTCATCTTTTCCCATCTACATAATAGGATGAGCCATCGACGCAGAAGGTTAAGTTGGCATTTAACAATGGTACATCAGTTAGATCATCCCACGGTTTACTGGAATTTTCAATCACTTGTATACAACTATGACTCAGTTCTCCCTCATCTGGCGTTGGCAACAGGGTAGCGGGGTTGAGGCTAGTACAGTGCTTGAGTGTGACATTGTCAGCAGTAAGTAAAATCAGTTCATATTTGTGAACACGCTGGGGGGAGAGGGCCTGGGTGGCATATTGCTTCAAGAGAATTTCCACGTCATGTGGGACATATACAGTCACTGAATGTCCCAAGATTATAGAATTACTTTTTTCTAGGATTATTGCTGCAGCTGCTATGGCTTTAACACATCCAGGTGTGCCTAATATAACTGCATCTAACTGACTAGAATAATAAGCCACTGAACGCTGGAATGGTCCTAAGGTTTGAGTTAATACCCCATTCGCTACTCCTTTCCTTTTGTGTACATATAAACTGAAAGGCTTCTGATAGTCCGGTAACCCTAATGCCTGAGCTGATACTAAAGCCTTTTTCACTGCTTCAAAAGCCTTTTTCCTTTCAGCCGTCCATGATATTGGTTCTAATTCTTCCTGTCTACTAACCTGAGTTAAGGGTTTTGTTAATTCCCCTAATCCTGGTATCCATGGCCTACAAAATCCCACCGCTCCTAAAAATCCTCGCATTTGTTTCTTTGTCACTGGTTGTGGTATGTCCAGTATAGCTTGTACCTGTTCAGGGTCAATTAATCTCTCYCCTTCTTTTAATATAAACCCCAAATATTTCACTTCCTTTTGACAAACCTGTAATTTTGATGGAGATGCTTGGTGACCCCTTTTAGCTAAAATGGTACATAAATAAATAGTGTCAATTTTACATGACTCATAAATTTCACTTGCTATTAATAAATCATCAACATATTGTATCAATACAGACTTTCTCGGCATTTCTATGTCTTTCAAATCATTTTTCAAAATTTGAAAAAAAAATAGTAGGAGACGCAGTAAACCCTTGTGGTAACCTAGTCCAGGTCAATTGTTGACCCTTCCAAGTAAAAGCAAACAGAGGCTGACCTTCTTTAGCTAAAGGTATGCTGAAAAAGGCTGCTGTTAAATCAATTACCAAAAAATAAGTTGCCCAGGATGGTATTTGAAGCAATACAGTCGATGGATCTGGGACTACAGGATGTGGGGCTATCACATATTGATTTATAGCTCTCAAATCCTGTACAAATTGGTATTCTGGGTCTCCATCTTTGTCCAATGATTTTTCTTTACAGGTAAAATTGGAGTATTACACGGAGACACACATTCTCTCAAGATGCCTTGTTCCACGAATTGATTAATTTGTTTCTGAATACTTTTTTCCATCTCCTTTGGTATGGGATATTGCTTTACTGTGGGAGGGGGGGTCTTTTTTTTGTTTTAATTTCTACTGGTTCTGCAGATAACAGTAATCCTACACCCATGGATGATGTACTCCATAGTGTCTTTGGCACTGATTCTAGCAGTTCTGGTATTTCTTTTGAAGGGAGTTTCCCTGTTACTACATTAAACCCATAATTATCATATCTATTCCTGTGGGGTTTATCCGTAAATCTACATCCAAAGCTTGTAACAAATCCCCTCCTAGTAGACAGGCAGGAGATTTCCCAGTTAACAAAAATTTTCCCCAAATACTTTTTCCCCCTATCATCAATAACAAAGGTTTGCTAATTGGAATATCTTCTTCCCCTAACACTGCCCTAATTTTTACAGATGTACCTGACAGGGCTCCTTTGGGTATAAAATTTAGTAGGGACATGGTAGCTCCTGTATCTACTAAAAATTTTATTGTTTTCCCATTAATTTTCCCTTCTATTTCCCCTTCTGTAGTTAATGGTACAGTTAAAAGTTCACAAACATTCCACTCCCTTTTCCCTTCATCCATATCAGAAGAGTGGCTTATTTGTGAATCGCCAGCCACACCCAACTCCTCTCCTTCTAGTCACTGTGTTCCTTCACGGGTCAACTGCAATGAAGGAGGGTCCCGATACCCCACTCCCAGTGCTTGGGTTTGGGGACGCAGAGGACACTCCCGTTGCATATGTCCTCATTGTCCACAATAATAGCAATCCACATTACAATTKCCAGCTCCTCCTGTCATCCCTCTACCTTTCGTCTGGGGTTCACTTCGTAACCCTCTTTCCTGTCCTACCCTAATATCACGTCCTATATCTCTTCCTCTACCTCTTCCCACATCCTAGACCTCTTCCTCTGTAATCTGCAGCTCCATCTTGTAATACAGCAGCTAATAAAGTAATTTCCTCCTTTTTCTGTCACGTTTTCTCTCTATTCTTTACTTCTTCTCTCCCACTGTACAAAAAAGTTGCTAACCAAACTATTTCATCAATGGATTTACCTGGCCAATGAGGCACATGTTTGGAGAAATATTTCTTTATATCAGAAGCAGTCTGACCTACATAGTCATGATCCTATAAAAGGCTGATTGGCCATGGCTTCTGGATCAATTCCTCCTCCAAACATGCGGATTTGTTTAAATAAGCGAGAGAGAAATGCTGAGGGATTTTCATCTAATTGCTGCTGGCATTCTTTAATTTTTGACCAATTTGCAGTCCTCTGTCTTGCTAATCGAATTGTCTCCTCTAATCCCTGCCTTGCTAATTGGAGTTGTCTATAATTCCCAACATTATTAACATTCCATCCTGGATCTACATGTGGCCATCTAATTCATCCACCCCCTGCATCTTGTTCCACCCATCTCCTATTAGCTTCGTATATTACATGTTTTTCATCTGGAGCAAATAGAGTTTCTATAAGCATTTGAACATCTCCCCAGGTGGGGTCATAAGCCCCAAATATTCCCCTAACTACTTGTAACACCTTTTTGGGATCCTCCCACAAACATGGAGTTTGCTGACTCCATGCAATTAAGTCCTGGGGTCCCCATGGTCGGTACACTCTAGTAGTGGCGACTTGCTGTGCTCCATTTGGCCCTGGTACTCCTACACTTCCCAAAGGGGTTACTCGGCTAGGTGCCTGGAATAGAAGCTCCAGTGGAGGTGAGAGGGGGCGATAAAGGTTTGCCTCTGAGTTATAAGGGGGGCTTAGAGGGGCAGCTGTGGGAGGCTCTATGGGTCCCTCATTATGTTCAGCTTTGTTCTTTTTCCCTCCGGTTTTAGTCAAATTTTCACCATGGTTRCTATTACTATTACTTACACTTGCAGATCTCCGTGGTTTTAGTCTATCATGAGCCCAATTATCCCATACATACCAATAATCCATTTGTCCCGGGAACTGGTCTTCTAAACATTGTTGCAAAAAGGTTAACACTTGCTGATCAAAGGTACCTTGGCGTGGCCATCGTTCTGCTGCTGACCCATCTCGAGTAACAAAAGGCCAGTCTTTTTGACATAAGGTTACTGCGTGCTTTTTGGATAACCGTACAGTTCCTTCTATATTTTTCCAATGTCCTAACAACTCAGCCAAGGGCATCCCCTCAGGCACTGTATTTCCCATTACAAGCGTCTTACATTGATCAGACTGCGCTTTAAACCACAATTGCTTTCTCGTTAGGACTTGAACTTAACCACAGATTTCTAATTTAACTTTCTAGGACTTGAACCAGACAAACTCACTTTCAGGGACTCGAATCCCACAATTTGCCCATTGCTAGGACTCGAACCTAACAAATTCACTTTTAGGGACTTGAACTCTAAGACTTATCCTTTACCCCAACCCTCTCAGCCTGTTAAGACAATTGCTCAAGATTCAGCTAGCCCACGAAGGAGGAAGCAGTTCCTAGGGCAAAACGCCCTTAGCCGTCTTTGGAATGCCTCGTCCTCCGCAAGCCCCTGAATCCCGCAACAAATTCCCGGAGTCCCACCAGAGTCGCCAAAACTGTTAGGAAAATATCGTATACTCACTGGGTCTCTGAGAGTCTTAACACGCTGAGTTGAGAATTCTCTTCTTTAACTATTTAAGTAAAGTGAACAGCTCAAGCTGGGTGCCTCGGAAGAGGGACCCTGAATGGAAATTCCCTGGGTATCTATACCTCTACAGTCTCAGTTACCCATCCCTCACGTGATCATCCGACCCAATAGAAATATCAGGTCTGGGATATTCTCACTCTCCATTGGGTATATTCACTGTCTCTGGGCAGGGTTACCTTTCCTCTGACCTCGTGGTTACACATAAACAAGCCATGTGGCGCTAGCCCAAAGGTTTCCAGAAATTTCCAGTACATACATGCTTAAACATTTTCTAATCAGCTATGCCTTAACACTACTACTAAGTTTCTTAAGAACTGGTGCCTCAGTGCCTGATAGGGCACTGCTGGTCATGTGGCTGTTGTTTGTGGTTATGAGGTCACTTGTGCCTCAGGGACTGATTGGCCAGTGCTGGTCATGTGGTTGCCTTTTTAGCTTGTGAGGTTGCTTGTGCTTCAGTGCCTGACTGGCCAGTACTTGTGATGTGTCTGCTGTTTGTTATTGTGATGTCACTTTTGCCTAAGGGCCTATTAGGCCAGTGCTGGTCACCTTGCTGCTGTTTGTGGTTGAGAGGTCACTTCCGCACTGGCTCCTTACAGGCCAGTGCTGGTCATGTGGCAGCCGATTTTGGTTGTGAGGTCACTGGTGCCTCAGTGCTTGATAGGCCAGTGCTGGTCCTGTGGCTGCAGTTTGTGGTTGTGAGGTCACTTGTTCCTCAGTGCCTGATTGGCCAGTACTTGTGATGTTGCTGCTGTTTGTGGTTGTGAGGTCACTTGTGCCTCAGTGCCTGATAGGCCAGTGCTAGGTAAATGGCTGCTGTTTGTCGTTGGTAGGTCATTTGTGCCTCAGGGCCTGATAGGCCAGAGGTGGTCATGTGGCTGCAGTTTGTGGTTTTGAGGTCACTTGTTCCTCAGGCCTCATAGGCTGGTGCTCGTCATGTGGCTGCTGTTTTTGGTTGTGTGGTCACTTCAGCCGCAGGGCCTGATAGGCCAGTGGTGGTCATGTGGCTGTTGGTTGTGGTTGTGACATCACTTGTGCCTCAGTGCCTGATAGGCCAGTGCTAGTCACATGGCAGCAGTTTGTGGTTGTGATGTCACTTGTGGCTCAGTGCCTGATAGGCCAGTGCTTGTCCTGTGGGTGCAGTTTGTGACTGTGATGTCACTTGTGGCTCAGTGCCTGATAGGCCAGTGCTGGTGATGTGGCTGCAGTTTGTGGTATTGAGGTCACTTGTGGCTGAGTGCCTGAAAGGCCAGTGCTGGTCATGTGGGTGGAGTTTGTGGTTGTGATGTCACTTGTGGCTCAGTGCCTGATAGGCCAGTGCTGGTCATATGGCTGCTGATTGTGGTTGTGAGGTCAGTTTTTACCTCAGTGCCCGATGGGGCAGTGCTGCTCATGTGGCTGCTGTTTGTGGTTGCGAGGTTACTTGCACATCGTTTCCTGACAGGCCAGTGCTGATCATGTGGCTGCAGATTGTGTTTGTGAGGTCACTTTTGCCTCAGTGCCTGATAGGCCAGTCCTCCTCATTTGTCTGCTGATTCTGTTGTCAGGTTACTTGTAACTCAATTCCTGATAGGCCAGTGCTGGTTACGTGGCTGCTGTTTGTGGTTGTGAGGTCACTTCAGCCTCAGTGCGTGATAGGCCAGAGCTGGTCATGTGGCTGCTTTTGTGGTTCTGAGGTCACCTGTGCACCAGTGCCTGAAAAGCCAGTGCTGGTCATGTGGCTGTTGTTTGTGGTTGTGAGATCACTTGTGCCTCAGTGCCTGATAGGCCAGTGCTGGACTTGGGGCTACTGTTTGTTTTTGTGATGTCACTTGTGGCTGAATGCCTGATAGGCCAGTGCTGGTCATGTTGTTGCAGTTTCTGGTTGTGAGTTTACTTGTGCGTTAGTGCCTGATAGGCCAGTGCTAGGTAAATGTCTGCTGTTTTTGCTTGTGAGGTCACTTGCGCCTAAGTTTGTCATAGGCCAGTACTGGTAATGTGGCTGCTGTTTCTGGTTGTGAGGTCATTTTAGCCTCAGTGCCTGATAGGCCAGTACTTATCATGTTATTGCTGTTTGTGGTTGTGAGGTCAGTTGTGCCTCAGGGCCTGATAGGCCAGTACTGGTGATGTGGCAGCTGTTTGTGGTTGTGAGGTCACTTGGGCTTCAGTGCTGCATAGGGGACAGGGCACAGAAAGAAGTCAGTCCTACTAGGGAAACCTGCTATTTTGACGTCCACGTGGTTCTGCTTATGTGGAACCAACACCTACAGAAGTTTACCACCACGATGGGCCAGCACCTGCACCATTGGACGCCTGGTCCCTTATGCCTATCAAACAATTAAATTAACACTAGGCTTTCTATACAATCACCATCCAATGTGCAGGAAAAGGGACACCTCTAACCCCATAGTGAAGAGAGCTAAAAAATTCCATCAATTCGTGAGTGCACTGTTTCCAGGTCTGGTCATGGCCGAGTTAGAAAAAGCTATTGTCAACATCTCCGCCACCCTTGGAATCATTCAAAACGTTACTGCAGATGCCTCAAAAAAAATCTACAAATGGAAGTGAACTCTCTCTCTCAATTAGCTGTCCAAAATCGATGGGCTTTAGATTACCTGTTGGCCACACAGGGAGGAATGTGTGTGCTGGTAAACATTGCCTGTTGTTTTTACGCAAACATATCAAAACAAATTGAATATGATGTAAATGTCATTCAACGACATGTTCGTACTGTGCATTGAATAGCTAAAGAGCAGTCCCTGTCTAATAGCCTAGCAACAGATTGGTCGTGGTTGTGGTCATGGCTACCGCATCTGGGAGCGTGGACCAGACATGTTTTAATAATTTTAATGTTAATTCTGGCAGTAGGAACTGTGTTTTTCTGTTGTCTTGTGCATGGGTCAAATATGTCCAACTTGCCTCCCATGTGTGAGGGGATATAAGTATAGACTAGCATAACAATGAAGGCAGGTATGCATAAAAATAAAAGGAGGGAATGTTAGGAAAATATCCACTATACTCTAGCTTTTGTAGAGGAAGAACATGCAAAGTCACGGCGCCCTGCAAGTGGAACATGTTATCTGACCTTGCCTTAGCCCTGGTTTTCGTACGAAGTGGAAGAACTGCAAAGAAGCCAGTTTAATCCAGCCAGCAGCACAAAAGTTGTTCAAAGGTAACATCAGAAGAGGTGCAAATCAGCTAATGAAGAATTATAAGATGGACCATATAAGGCTGGCAGGGAACTACCTCGTACCGTAACATGGCAAGGGGACTGGTAGAACTAAGAGTTGTGGATATATCTGGTTGGTTATGTAAACTGAAGTAGTGAATATGTAACAACTTACTATTCCTTAAAAGTTGTAACAAAAAGCTGCTCAGGGTCCCTCCTTATGCTCCCAACCAGGAGGCACTGTATTGCTACCAAGAAAATTTTAAAAAATTTAAAAAAAAATTAGAGAATCTGACTCCTGCTCCTCATTACCAGTGCCCAAGAACGAACAAAAGAGAAAAGATAGCTTAATATCAGGCACTGTGGCGCAAGTGACATCACAAGCAAAAAAAAGCCACCATGTGCCCAGTGCTGGCCTATCAGGGACTCAAGTACAAGTGACCTCACAACCACAAACAGCAGACACATGACCAGCACTGGCCTATCAGGCACTGAGGCACAAGTGACCTCACAACCACAAACAGCAGCCATGGCCCTAACACAGGCCCATCAGGAACTGAGGAACAAGTGACCTCACAACCACAAAGAGCAGTCATGGGCCTAGTGCTGGCCTATCAGGGCCTCAGGCATCTCTGACCTCATAAACTACAAACAGCAGTCATGTGACCAACACTGGCCTATCAGGTACAGAGGCAAAAGTAACCTCACAGCCACAATCAGCAGCCATATACCTAGTACTGGCCTATCAGGCACTGAGGCACAACTCATGTCACAACCACAAACAGCAGCCACATGACAAGCACTGGCCTATCAGGCACTGAGCCACAAGTGACATCGCAACTACAAACAGCAGACATGTGACCAGCACTGGCCTATCAGGGACTTAGGCACAAGGGACCTGACAGTCACATATACGATGCATGTGAACAGTGCTGGCCTATCAAGCACTGAGGCTGAAGTGACCTCACAACCACAAACTGCAGCCATTTACCTAGCACTGGCCTATCAGGCACTGAGGCACAAGTGACCTCACAACCACAAACAGCAGCCACAAGTCCAGCAGTGCCCTATTAGGCACTGAGCAGAAGTGACTTCACAAGCACAAAAGCAGTAATGTGCTTGATGCTGTCTAATCAGGTACTGAAACAAAAGTCATCTCACAAGTACAGAAAAGAGGAATGTGGCTAGTGGCCTAGCACATACTTAGGCCGAATGACTTCACAAACACAAACAGCAGCAATATGCATCGAGGTGGACTCTCAGGTACTGAGGCTGAAGTGACCTCACAGGCAGCCATGAAGCCATATATCTGCTCCTGGCCTGTTAGCGACTGAGGCAGAATTGACCTAAACAAGCACAAACAGCAGCAATGTGCATGCTGATCACCAGTCACATACTGATGCACAACTGACCACAAAAGCACAAACAGCAGCAAAGGGCCTGCTCCTGGGTTTTGAGGCATTGAGACACAAGGGACCTCACCACCATCACCAAAGCTATGGGCATGCTGTTGGCCTACCAGCTTCAGAGGCCCAACTGACCTCACAAGCACAAATGACATCAACGTGCCTTCTGCTGCCCTATCTGAGACTGAGTCACAAGGGATCTCAAAAGTGCAAACCTTCACAGAGGAGAAGCTCACCTGGGCCATTCTCATGTCCCTTGATTACACTGTTATCACTCTGTACAGAAAAGTCTTCTGCAAACAGCTTTCATCTCCCGGCAAGACTCTCTCCAGATCATGGGACAGCTCCACTCTGGCACCCTGGCGACAAATCACAAAAGGGAACAGTTGGTCTTGCTTTTCCTTTATTACCATCAAGTCTGAGCTGTGTGAGCCTTTGCACTGGAGCACCTACACAATGACAGCAGGATGCCACTTCCATTTCTAGTGCCTAGGGATAGAGATCAGCTGAGGGAGCAGCTTCACTGGAAAGGGTTTCCAACACTGTCAGATCAACTCAGCACTGCAACAGCCATCAACCTGATGCCAGACCTCTGCTGTGCCAGCTAGTCTACAAACACATTGTCTCTGCCCCTGTTCTACTAGATACTACCAGGTGCCAGCAAGAAGAGATGGATGCAGGACACTCGCCACTTGCACACTCCCCAGGCACTGCTCTGCTCGCTGCCTTTCCCTGTGAAGGGGAAAAGGGTGCAGAGGCTTTGACATGAG
The DNA here is from genome assembly GCF_003343035.1 of Apteryx rowi. Classification (NCBI taxonomy): domain Eukaryota; kingdom Metazoa; phylum Chordata; class Aves; order Apterygiformes; family Apterygidae; genus Apteryx; species Apteryx rowi. Next base: position 24,494 of record NW_020450947.1, read on the forward strand.
ACGCAAGCAATGAGACAGCCCCAGACAGCAGGTCTGCTGAAATGACAGCTGTCCTGGCTGTGCAGCCTCTGCAGCAGCCATCCAGGCTCCACAGCTGGCTTCACAGAGCACAGAGGGCTGGGTGCCACGGGCAACCTGGCCCTGGGCACATCTTCACCCCTTACAGAGCCAGGAGCCCAAGAGCTCTGAGACTTCCTCAGGTCAAGCTACAGAGGCTTTGGGGCACTCGCACAAAGGCACTCAAGATGCTGGCATTTATTATAAGGGTCTTGCACTCATCCTATATGGCACCACAACCTCCTAGGAAAAGGTGGGGGCACAATAGCATTTGCTGAGCAGGCTGGCAGGAACAGCAGTTGTGTGATGCGGAATTTGCAGCACAGCAGAGGTACCAGGAGGTGAAGCCACACCCCAAGTCACCCAGGGAAGACAGGTGCATTTATGGAAGCCTTCGCATCCACACGTAGCCTCATCTCATTCACTTGCAGATGCTTTCACAGAGGGTTCACGTTGTTGGCAAAGGTGTTGACAGGTACACGGACACACCCTGGCATCCTGCCTCCAGCCTCAGGGGCTCTAGGGCTGCACTGGGAACCTAGATGAGTGGAGAAGCCTAGAAAGAAAGAATCAGAGTGTTACTGTCAGTTCTGCTGGTCTTACATAGTCGCAAAAGTCAGAGGCAAATGTCTCCCCTCTATGCTGAGCTGTATTGGTGAGAGCACAGCCAGCAGGGCCACTGAAATGTTCTACCCCTCTTTCTGGCACAGGGGAGACCATGTCCGTATACCAGGTCCTGTATGGGCCCTCCAATTCTGCAAAGGCACTAATACACAGCAGGGAGTCCAGCACAGGGACACCAAGATGGTCAGGGGCTGGAGCGTGGGGCATATAAGGAGAGGCTGGGAGCACTGGGTTTGTTCAGCCTAGACAAGTGAAGGCCAAGGGAGATCTTCATGCTGTGCACAGCTACCTTATGGAGGGCACAGAGAAGATGGAGCTGGATTTTCTTGGAGGTGCACACTAATAGCATGAGAGGCAAAAGGGACAAATTGGACAATGGGAAATTCTTCTTAGATGTTAAGAAGAAACCTTTTTCTCTGTGAGGGTGGCCAAACTGTGGCACAGGGATCCAGAGAGGTTCTCAGATCTCCATCCTCAGAGATAATCAAAACTTCACTGGAAAAGGCCCCCAGATACCTCATCTACTGGGACCTGCCCTGACCAGGGCATTGGATCCCTACCTCCACATGTCTTCCCCCATTGCAGCCTCAAGGAATCTGCTAGTCTGAGACTCTTTCCAAAGGCGCCAGTGGCTCTGGAGCTGCCCCCTCCACTGCTGACCAAGGACAGCTGTCTCAGAGCCACCCATCGTCCTCAGAGGCCTGACTTCTTGTGAGGCGGCATCTCCTCTCTCTGCAAGGGTCTGTGTAGGCACAAAGTGGAGAAATGGCTCTGATTGCTTTGATTAACTACCCATCTCTGAGGCATCAGAATGGATTAGGGTCTGAGATGGGAAGATGCAATGAGGGCCCAGATTCAACAGAGAACCTTTAAGGAGTGAGAAGAGAACTTTTTCCAGGGGAGTCAGTAAAATCCTGAAGACTCATGGAAGCATCAAGACCTTCAGAAACTGCAAGCCTGAACCTCAGCTGACAGAAACAATCAAACTGCGAGCGTCTCTGGCTCACACAAGGATGCTCCAAGGAGGGAAGACGGTCACCAACAGTCCTCACCCAGGTTTCCCAGAAGGACACCGTGATGGCAGGCTGGGCTCTGGGAGCACAGCACCGCTCTCTCCAGCCACCTCCAACCATGCTGAGCAGCAAAACACTGGGGCCACCACACGGCTCCACCACAGGGCATCTCACATTGTAACACATCGCTACCCCTGCACCTCACAGAGGGTTGGCAGCCAACACGTGCCTCTGCATCAGCGACACACATGGCAGAAGACAGGGCACCCCCAAGTGCCCCACAACACAGAAAGCCCAACTCTCCAGCCCACCCATTCCCTTCTAGTCCTCCAAGGCCTTGCAACAGGCACTGCCTCTGAACAGCCACTCACAGCCCGGGGCCTGCTCACTTCCCACCTCCAGGAAGCAGACAAAAAGTGCCCTCACAGTGGATCAGGCCAGTTCTTGCTTCTCGCTTGTGCCTCAACTTCTCTGAACAAGAAATCTCTTTGAAAATGTGGCCCATACCTTTTTGGGGGTGACACTCCTTCTGTCTCCTCCAACAGCCTTTGCACCCATTCTCCAGTGACTGCATATGTGGACAGAAAATCAGAGACCTCTAACGTGTCACAGCTCCAAATGTGTCATAAAAGCAGGTGGACACCTCAAAGACAGAGACAGCATTCACACCTTGCAGGAAAATCTCACAAGTGCCCTGCCGTTTTGACAGGGGGAATTTCTAAAGCACACGGATCCTGAGAATAAGAGATTACTAACACTACTGCTTACACCAGCATTAGATCAATTTAGCAGCCTAAAAAGTCTACTTGGATTCCCTAGCTGACTGGGAGGAGGCTGCAAGCTTCTGCTTAGCAACAAGTGGAAAGTCAAACTCCATGTCCATGTTCACCAGAGAATCATCTGCATATTAAATGTAGCAGTACTAACTCATGATGAAGGAGTGGAATAAAATGTGTCAGATGAAGTAATATCTACTCCTGCTTGATTAATTAGTTGCATTTCTGTATTGCTGTAGAGCTCTGCAGGGGTCAATCCCTCCTCTGAGCACACTCAACAAACCCAGAAGTGACCTCACCACCAACATCCAAGCCATGTGTCTTCTCCTGACCTGTCAACTGCTCAGGTAGAAATGACCTCACAAGCACCTTTCCAGCCACATCTCTGCTGCTATCCAATCAGTTCGTCACTCAGAAGTGACCTCAAAATCAACAGCCAAGCCTTCTTCCTGCAGCTGGCCTATCAGGTACTCCAGCAGAAGTGACCTCAGAATCAACAGCTGAGCCATGTGTCTCCTGATGGCCTGTCAGCTACTTGAAAAATTGCAACTGATTTGACAATGGTGATTTTCTGGCATAGCTCTCATAGACAGTGCTGACCTCACTACCTACATCATGGCCATATGGCTGTTGTCACCTGCAGCTCACCCTGCCTTTCCCTAAGGCTGAGCCAGCTCCTGAATGGCCTCCCTGATCCACACTGTGCCCCTCTCAATTGCTCATAGTGCAGCGAAACACCCATTATGTATCAGTTACTACACCAAAAAAAGATTACGTTCTGTCTAGGTATTACCTACACCTAGTCTATGACACTTAGGAATGGTAGAAAGGCCTACAAGTAATTCTTAGCAACATTTTCTAAGAGGAGCATTGCATGAGAGGAGCAGTTATGAATTTGAAGGCAGCAGGGCCTCATGTCCCAGTCAGAGGGAGAAGCCTTCCCACAACTCAGAAGTCTAGTTCCTTCCCCAATGCTGAACAAACCCAGAAAATCCTCTACACATCAAGAGCAACCAGCATGCTCCTATTTTATGCCCTGACAGTTTGAGACACGCGGAAGGACTCAGGCCAGGGCATATCAGTTGGTGAAACCAGCAGAGCCACAATTCAGCAACTCTTCAGCCTGACCTAGGAGGATGGAAATAACAACAACAAGTGCAAGGACTGGCCGTTCATCAACTTTCAAGGCCCTTGAAAAGCAAAACAGCTCACACTTACAGAGCTGTTCTCGAAACACCCTTCAGGCTGCTGCCAGGCTCACAGGTCTCGGGGCAAAGCAAGAAGCCTGCAGCAAAAACAATGGCTAAGGCATCGCATGACTTGCGGGGCAGCCTTTCTCACAGCAATTCGGAGGTGCACTTTTCAGAACAAAAGACACCATTAGGAAGGGCACCTTGGGACAAGACCAGCAGCCTGCTCACACTTTGCCCAGCAGCTCCCAAACGCAGCTCAGAGCAGCACCTGGGGCTGCGCTGGCAGCAGCAGCTCAGGGAAACGCTTTAACACAGATCCCAGACCCACCACAGGGGCAAAGGTTCCTGCACCCAGAACCCCACTGAGCTGCCCTGGCCCAGCTGCTCGGGGCAGGCAGGCGCGTCTGGCTGCGGGGCAGCTCCCCCCTCTGTCCCAGGTCGCTCTGTCCCATGCTCACGGCTCCACCAGCCCCTGCTGCAGCTCCTGCAGGAAAGCAGCCCTGTCACCAGCACTGCTGCCCCCACCCTAGCAAGAGGGCACCCGCTGGCAGTTGAACGCGCCCGCAGCCCCCACCAAGCCCACTTGCGCCCACCAAGCCCACTCGCGCCCACTCTCTCTCCTACTCATCTCTCACCTGCTTTGCCCCCGCTCCTCTTTCACGTCTTCTTTTTTTCCCATGGTGGGCTACAATTGGCTGGTAGAGCCATCAGTCAAATCCAGCCCCACCCTCCTCCTTCCAGCCAATAGGAGGGCTTCACTGGGGCGGTGCCATGGCAACGCTAGGCCCTCCTGTCCTGACGGCCTGCTCTGCCCCCTCCCCCCGCGGTCGGGTGCCATCTTGTGTGCGGCAGCGCGGGGCCGGGGTGCGGCGGGGCCTGGGGGCAGCGCGGCCCCGTGTGGCCGGGCAGTGCGGGGCCCCGGAGCGCGGCCGCTGCCCCGCCGGGGCTGGGCTCTGCTGCAGGGGCCCCGCGGGGCTGCTCGCTGCCCTGTGCCCTGGGGGTTGTGCGGGGCGTGGGGGGGCAGCCCTGGCACCTGTGTGGGGGCCCTGGGGATGGCAGGGGTGCCGGAGCCCATGGGCAGCATCCTGCTGCCCCCAGGGCAGGGCAGGGCAGTGTCTTCTCGCCCCTCCTGCCTCAGCCCCCTCCCCACAGCAGCCCTGGGGCTCGGCAGCCCTCCCGCTGCACCTGGCAGGGCTGGGCTGTGGCCAGGCAGGGGCTGCTCTCTGCAGGGCTGGGCTGTGCTCCGCGGGGTCGCTCCAGAAGGCTGAGGAGCTCATGGGGGCACGGGGCAGCGATGGGGAGACCAGCTCTGGGCCTGCTGGTGCTGGGGAGCATTGGTGTGGGGTCGTGAGGGGGGCTGGGGTAGAGGGCTGTGTTGGGCTCGCCCCAACACTGCCCACTCCAGCTCAGAGGAAAATCCTTGGGGTCAGCCAGCACTTGTGCAGTGGCAATTGCGCCTCCACCTCTTTCCAGTATGCTCTCCCAAGCATGCTTTCTTTTGTGTGTAGAGGTTTGACCCCAATTTGCAGGAGGACAGAAGCTGTGGCCATCTGAAGATGGCATCTCTGAGCCCAAAACACGCTCTGCCAAGTCGGAAGCATAAAAGGATCCACAGGGAAGGAACAGAGGTTATTGGGGTTATTACAAGGTGAAAGTTTCATTATCATATATGGACATTTCCAGCAGGCTCTGGAGAGCCCCATGGGAGCTGCAGGATACCCCAGCCTCTGGGATGTAGGACCCCTTCCTCTCAGAGCCAGATCCCAAAGGGGGACCCACTCCCAGGGAAACCTGGCCATGGATTCTTCCCCCCCACCCCCTACAAGGGGATGGAGCTGGCCCCACAGAAGCCTTGGGGCTCAGGGCAGCCCCAGCCCCAGGAGTCCTGGCTGCCACATTGTCCCCCAAGCCAAATGGGACCCTCAGGCAGGGCTCTCACGGCTGCCTCCAGCCCTGCCCAATCACCCCCACAGCCTGGGATCCACAGCAGTGTTTGCAGTTAACACTCTGTGTGCGACACCTCCGGAAGGAGCTCCCGAAGCCCTTACCCTTGGTGGAGAGCCGCAGGAGCATTGGGAACAAGGAACTGCAGTCTGGGCTGATGGTGTCCATCCAGCAGTCCTCCATCACCTTGCCCTTGGCTCACCTCTCCAGCCAAGGAGGACAAACGCTCTTCCTGTCTCATCACCCAAAACTCCTTTCCAATGTGCTCCTGCTCCTCTGCCTGTTGACGAGGGGCCAGAACATGGCCCTGCTGCCTCCTGTCCCCTCTCCTTGCTGTGGGGCCACCACAAAGGGCAGCTGTGGGGAGTGCATGAGCAGTGCCCAGCAGCACCTGGGCCTCACGGGGAAGGGAGGATCTCCACCCATGACACTGAGAAGACCTCCCTGTGATGCAGCGCATCCGACTGTGACCTCAGCTTGTGTCATCTGAGGGCTCAGTAGGTCACTGCCATGGAGATGGCACAGCCAGGGAGAGAGCAGAGAGATTTCTCTTCACATCCTGGAAAGCAGTCACCTTGCTTTCACCTCGGTTGTATTCCAAAAATTCCTGATAAATCTTTCAGGAACATCTCCAGACAGTGCCAGAGGCAATGAAATATCTCAAATGAGGCACTGGAGAAGTCACTTCTGCATCCCTGCAGTGACAGCTCTCTGTGCTGGGCAGACCTGTGCGGGAGGCCGAGGCTTTGGGGTTGGTTTGGGGTTTGGCATTTTTACAGGATCAAAGTCATGTGGGATGAAACAGCATAAAGTGTGACCACGGGCTGAGATGCTTTGGGGAGCTTCAAAACATATTTCTACTGTGGGTCAGTCTTTTTTTAGAAGTAAGGTTTAGGACAATATGGGACAGGATGTAGCCTTCCTCCTTTAGGCACCAAAGCAGGCTCTTTGCTTTTAAAAGTCCTCAGCAAGGTTTCTCAGTCTGTGGTGCTTGAGACAGAGATGATATGCCAGAAAAGAGCAAACATGCCTTTAAGACACATCATCCAGAGGGCTTTTTCTAGGACCCTGGTCCCTGCCAGGCTCCAAAGCCATGGGTCAGGCCAGGGAGCAAATCTGGGGAAGTTCTTCTATTTCTCATGAAATTTGCCCAGATTTCCTTCTGGCTGAGCCTGGGGAAAGCCATTTCTCATCTCTGGGCTTCAATTGGCCCTTGTGCTTTTCAGTGTCTCACTGGGGCAGTGCTTCTTTCCTGGCTACAGTCCCTGGCACCCTGGATACTTCCAGGACCCTGGTTCTCCCCAGGGGGCTGTAAAGCCCTGGTACCCTGCATCTCCTGTATTTTTGACTCTGGGCATCTCAGGACATGCCCACACACTGCAGTGCTGTTGTCCAGGCTCCAGTGCAGAGCCTGGAAGGCAGTAGAATGCCTCAGGACCTGCATTTTGACTTATTCAGAAGTTTGAGAGATGACCAGCTCCCAGCTCTGCAGCTGCTGAAGTTTGAGAGCATCCCTACAACCAACCTTCCTGCTCTTCCTCGTCTCTGCACAGTCCTGGGGCAAATCTTGCAGAAGGGAGATTCCATTCACCTAGAATACTGTCAGAGATGTGGCTTTCCAAATCACTGCAAAAGGAAGGACTCGTTTACTTCTTTGGGTTGTTTATTCAGACTATGGCACCCTCTCTATGATGCTGTGAGCCCAGATCTGCACGCTGGTGTCTCTGCCCTTTCTCTCCCATCTCCTGTGTATGTACCCAAAGTCTTCTTTATGTACCAAGGACATAGGAAGTGTAGTTTTAGAGAGATCACTTGAAGCTGTGACACATTGTGGAGTGAAGGCCTGATGGAGGCTAGTCTGGGACATGGCTGTGCCCCTACACCCCCTCCTGCTCCCAGCCCGAGGGTCCAGGAATGTCTCCAGGGAGAGCAGTGGGCTTGGTGTGGGTGGGGTGGGTTTCCCTTGACATGCCCTGAGTCCTGTCTGGGTCATTCTGAGTAGCCAGGAAAATCCCTCTTCTCTGGCTTGCATCAAAGGTTTTCCTTTTGTCCAGAAGTGCAGCCTGGTTTGGGAGCCCCAAGAGCAGCACCACCCATGTCATGGCCCAGGACCCCTGGGAGCTGTATGGCTCTCCTATTTCCACATGTCCTGATTAAATTGACAGTTTCTAACACCACCTTTACAGCACATTATCTGGACACTGTAACATTGCAACATTGTGACTCCTCCCCTACTCTTTGTTCACTCAGATACCCAGCTGCTGGTTTGCACTCCAGGGAGTTCAAAGATTGCTCCCTCTTTCAATAGCCAGTCCCTTTAGCCAAGTCCTTAATTCTCTTTATATCTAGCCTTTCCTGCCTCTCAAAAAGATTTCTAGTAAGGCTGTCCCTTGTGGAAAGTGGACATCACTGGAGGCAGCTTGGACTTAGCATACAGTCAAAGAGTGTAATTATTTTTTATGAAACTATATCATGCTTTATTTTTTGTTTCTTTGCAATTAAAAGAAAATCCTTCTGTGTCTATTTCCAGCTGGTTGCCTAAGGAAAGCAGATGGGAATTGGGGCATATGAGCTGTAACATTCAGTTGCAGTTTTCAGTGGAATAAGGGTAGCTTTTATCAAGAGTGATCTAAGTCCCAGGTGGTTGATGAGAGCAATGGCAGGGCTGGGGAGATGGGGAGGAAGATTGTCCATACAGTGTCTGACCTCTGGGGCACTGCTTTTCCTACATGTCCAGACTTCATTAGGAGACACTCTGGACTGATATCAGTTGGAGAATGTTGCTGTCACTGTCGCACATCAGTGTGTCCAAAGCAGCTTTGGCTGGGGGGCTTTTTTCATACTGCATTGGGTATTTTCCATCATTACCTCAAACGGTACTCCAGTTCAGCCTTGGTTCTCTGAGCTACTCCGAGGGAATGGGCTGGATCTGGAAGTGCAAAGCAATGCTTTTGAAGACAACCATCATTTCATTCCTAATAGAAGAAGAGGAAGAGGAAGAGGTAGAAAAGAGGAAGGAGGTCATTTAAAGCAAAGGCGCATTGTGTGAAGCCTTACTGTGAGCTTCTCAGACTATGGACAGATGTCCAACTCTAACTCTGCCAGCAGAACATGTTAGCCTTGTATTCGTAGTAGTGGGGCGCATAATCTGTAATCTCTCCAGGAGAGAGATCTTAACAGATTACTGCTGGGATGACACTGCTTTAATTTGGTGGAGCTCTGTGCAGAGTGAACGGCTCTCTGAGACACCCCTCTTCTTCTAAGCACGTGGTGGTAGCTTCTGTTTGGATGAAGCTGGTCATGCTAACGCTCACAGTTCTGGCATGGCTGAGCTGTTACTGGGTGGGGCACACTTTGAGGGTGGATCTGGTGTTTCCTAGGAACTTGCTAATGGAGATCCTTATTCAGCTGGGGATGTATTCCAAGTGCTTATTAGGTATGAAAGGTAACTCCCTCCCTCAAGTCCTGGCCTCCAAAACCAATCCCTTCTACCTGCTCCGACTTTAATGAAGACTGCATTTCATAGTTTGGCTGTGCAACAGAGGAAAAAAGTCACCATGCCTCTGAACTCTGTCAGTAGGATGTGGGGAAAAGGCCTTCTCAAACACAAGTCTCATGGTTAGTGTGACCGTACAGGAAAGCATGCTTTATCAGGCATAACCTGAAAGAAATCACCTTCCCTCGAACATTGCCATGAATTCGGGACACAGAGTGGTATAGCATGCGTGTGCGTTACTCCATCAGGGGGTTACCGGGAGAGGGTTAGCGTTTAGGGGTGGCCTTCGGGTTTCCACTTAGGGCCTAGTGTTTTGGCCGTGGGCCGTGCGTTGGTGCTTGCCTTTTGGGGGAAGGGATCAGGGAAGGCTTGGGGGAGGGTTCGGAGCTCTGCTCAGGGTTGCTGGTAAGTGGTTAGGGCATGGGCTAGCTTCTTAGGTTTGGGCTAGGGCTCGGGGTGAGCACTGCATGGCTGGGAATTGGGGTGAGGGATCAGGGTGAGGGCTGGGGTGAGAGGGAGGCTAAGGGGCGGCCGATTTGGGCTTCAGCTGGGCAGTGAGGGCGCGCGGCTAGGCATTAGAGCAGGGGCTTGGGGTGAGGGATCAGGGTGAGGGCTGGGGTGAGAGGGAGGCTAAGGGGCGGCCGATTTGGGCTTCAGCTGGGCGGTGAGGGCGTGCGGCTAGGCATTAGAGCAGGGGCTTGGGGTGYGGGTCAGGGGAAGGGTTTGGGCTCGTGGTAGGGCTTCAGGGTAGTGGCTGGAGTCGGGGTGGGGCCCGAAGCGAAGGGGTCTCACCGGCCCTGTGCCAGCCGCATCGCCCTCGCCCGAGGGCCCCTCATGGCCCCCAGCTCTGTCATCTCCGTGGGCACAGCTCTCCGGGGGGGGAGGATGCCTGTCGTGCCCTGGCGCGCCTGCCTCCAGCACTGGCGGGCCGCGCGGGGGGTTGGCGTGTGGAGCCCGGCGCTGGCACTAGGCTCCGGCCTCGGGGCCAGCACCGAGAGGGTGGCGGCGAGCGAGCCCCGTGCCGGCCCGCCAGGCTGCCTGGCCTGCAGGCTGCCTGCCGGGCCCCGCCCATCTCCGCGCTGGCTGGCCGAGTGGCAAGCGAGGTGGGGGCAGAGAGCCAATCGGGGTGTGGGAGGGGCGGGGAGACCCATGAGCGACATGCGGCACGCCCAGTGACATTGCAGCATGGGCCAAGGCTGGCCCTGCTCCCCCTGGYGCCTGCAGCGCCCCCCGCCTGCTGTCGCCGCCACTGCCGCTGCCTCCCGCGCGTCGGCCAGGGCTGCCCAGGAGCCGGCAAGGCTGTCTGCTCCATGGTTGCACAGGGTGCTGCCCAGCAGCACTGCCCCAGTGCCGGCCCTGGCACCTGCGCGAGGCCGTGGCATGGCCCCTCTGTCCCCACGAGGCCCTGCTTTGCTGCATCTCTTCCCCAGTTTGGTGTGTCTGGCACCTCTGCCTTGGCTGCGATGGCCGCACGTGGCTGTGCTGTCAGGACCACCTGCGTGTGAGTGGCCCTGCACCCCAAAACGCCCCGTCATTCTCCAGCTGCGCCTCCTTGGATTTCCCTTTACCTTACGCAGTTGCTCGACATCATTAGTTCCCTTCAGCCTCGCTTCCGCCACCCAGTCCCAGGGAAGCGCTAGCAGCTTCAGATCAGGCGTGCTGACACTTCACCTGCCCGAGCAGCAGAGCCACTTGCTTTTCACACTCCTGCCAGGTGCTCCCACGGCACCCCATTCGGGCCTCGGCTACTGCCAGGCTCTGTGTGCCAGCAGGATCTCTGCCATCTGTCGGCATTACTGGCACCTTCTAAAAAAAGGATGCCTGAGGGAAAAGAAGTGGGGGGAAAAAACCTTCCTTCTTTTCATGCTGAAATTCSGTACAGAAATCTGAAGCACCACCAAGGACGGGTTTTGTTTTGAYGGCAATTTTATTGTTCTGAGAACACTTTTCAAGCTGGATTGGTCAGTACTGCTTTGAGAATGGCTATCTGTTGGGTTTGATGGTGAGTTGTGGCGTTGATGGTAAGGTTAGTCTTCACGGCTCCTGTCCGCAAGCTCTGCATCCGAACAACAAAAGGAAGCAGGGTCACTCCCTGTCATGACAGTCAGCACAAACCCATCTGCTCAGCAGTTTGCTTTCTAAAAAGCAAAGACCTGAGGACGCCCACAGCTTGACGTGTGCTGTGGCTCCAAGACTGAACTGACCTTGAGAAGGCTTCCAAAAGCCTTCTAGGAAAAACCACCGCATTTTAGATGCGTGCTAAGATGGGTGTACTGCGCAGAAGAGCAGGACACGGCTACATGCTTTCCTGGCACATGGTAGGCCTTAGGGACGTGAAATTTGGTGGCAGTTTTGCCTTCTTTCCTAGTAGCCATTCAAAACTGGAAACAAACAAACATATCAGGAAAACTTGACTTTTTTAATTAAGGCAGAATATTTGGAAGCCAGGGCATGCTGCACAGCTTTCCTCACACAAGCATTTAAAAAGTATTTGAAAGAATATTCTCTGCTGGAATAAAAAGGAATCCCACAAACCTCCCCTGCCCCCTTACCTTCCATCTCCCCGCAGCATGGGAGGGAGCTCTATTTCTTGCTTCCCACTGCACGGGAAGGCTGCCCGTCCCCATGGAGTTGTTTACTGCCACGCTTTCTCTATTGCTCCCGTAGAGAGCCTCCTGGAGGATGGGCTTCTTCCTTCTCCTCCCGTGTGTACTTCTGGAAATGAGGATCTGAGCATTCCAAGAAGCTTTCAGCTTCTTGATGGGTCTCCTCTTTTTCTTCTTTTTCTTACGCTTGCAACTGTCAATGTGGAGCGCAGAGAAATCCAAATCATTCTGTCAGAAGGAAACAGGCAAGTCAAGAGCAGAAGAAACAGATGTGGCACTCGATGCCTATATGGGACTGTATTTTATCAAGTCTRCTGCAGGTGATGGTTTGCAGCTGCTCTGTGGTAATTTCTGAACGCCTACCTTACCAAGAAATGTACACCCTCAGAGGTCGAGTGGACATTAGGTCCTGGCTTGTACACAAATCATTAATCAAGGCCAGTTCTGGAATGTACCCGATGTCTTCTCTAGAACATTGGGTTCATAGCTCATGATGCTTTTAGCAGCAATTAAGCTAAGAATCCTTTCAAATTATGATTATGATAAAAAAATTTTGGCGCTATATATAGATGTTGAATAAATGCCAGTGAAACCACTGCAGACTGAATTTTAGAATGGCTTTTTTTTGAGAGAATACATGCAGTTTGTTCAGACACTCAGCAGTCAAATGAAAGATCATTCCTTGCTTATTGACAGGGAAGAGTCTGCCTGTGGTTATACCCTGTTCACCCTTGACCTTTCTCCAGACCAAGAATGTGCTGATCACAAGACCTGAGAGCAGAAGTGCGCTTTGCACTATGCGCTATGGTAGAAACAAACCAGAGGAGGTACATGCTCTTCAAGTACAGTTGAGGATGGATACTGAAAAGCTCTTTTTTCTTTTCAGCAGACCCCTAGGCCAGAGAAACATTTCCAGGTGTGTACCTGAGCAAATGGGCTCCTTATGGCACCTTTCTTAAAGACCAGCGAGCATGGTTGGTATATGCACTCACATAACCAACCTGGAGAGCACTGGTAGCAATTTTCCTGGATGATCAGAACAGCACAGACTGTTTTGAGTCATATGGCTATCCCTCAAACAGTGATCTCTTTCATGAAAGCCTCATGTTCTTTTTAAAGCACAACACTATAGATATTGCTTTCCAGAGGAAGCAACTGTAGCATCCCCTCTCCATAGCCTGTGGATATCACTGCGTCTTTTTCATACATCACTGTAACAAGGGACTACCTTTTGAACAGCTTTTAAAACTGTATTCTAATAATCTAGTACAAAATGACCAGATGGTGATGCATTTTGTAAAAAGCAAATATAGTTTTCCCCATGACCAGAGCTCCTCAAAATATTTTTCAAAAGACCCAGAGCTGCATCTCTTGTAATGATTTTCATAAATGTATTATATAAATAAAACTTACAACCCAACTGAAGGGCTGTGTGTACATTCTTTAACTGTCCCCCCAACATGTTTTTTAAATGGACACTACAGACAACAAAGTTTAAAGGTTTTATGAAAATTTATTTTCAACAGTAAACTTCACAGAGTGAGCCACTGGGCTGTAGGTATCTTACTTTTCCTGTGTGGTGTGTGTGGTGCTTCTTGGTCCTCCTCAGTCACTTTTAGTTGTTCCAAGAGATCCCAGTTCACAGTATTACACATGACAGAAGACAGGACATTCACTGCAGCCATGACTTACATAAAAAACGTTCCAGCCTTTAGGTGTTCTCAGGCTATAAGGGCACAAGTCTGAAGAACGCACTGGACAAAATCAAGCAGGCTGGATCCCTTGATAACATCTCCTTTGTATAAAAAAAAACTTCCCTGGCTGTCCCAAGAAGAAATATGTTTGTGTTGCCCTAGTTTATCTAGCATTCTTCTGATACTGTGAATGTACATTATCCAACACTTCCTGAAAACATGGTCAGGGTCCTTAGGAATCTCAAGGGGCTTTTCCACTTCTGTCTCATTTTCTTCTGGAAAAATGAGTTATATTTCCCCTTTCCTGATCACTCTGCTTCATGTGTGTCAAATACTTTCGAAGAGTGGCTGTATACACCTTAGCTTTCTCAGAGGCCATCAAGCCTGTTTTCTGGAGACTATCATTTTAGCATCCGAAGAGTACACTGCATCAGCCCTGATGTCTTCCATGGGTTACAGCAGCACCCTTAGTTGTTCCAGCTGATTTGCAGGCACCAGATACATTTTTTTCCACATATTCCATTATTGCTTTACCAAAAGTCCAGTGATGAGCAGAAGAGCAAAACTTAGAAGAGGACCGATAAACCCACTGGTTGCTTCACCAGTAGCTTCTTTTGAAGGACACACTTTTACTACTCATGCTTTTAATAAATTTGCAGCCCCTTTTCAGCATGCATGTCTGTGGGATGTTAATAGAATGTTCCCCTTCAAGGTATTCAGGGCAATATCAGAAATGGCTTTTATCAGATCATCAGAAGCAACGCAGAGTATTGTGTTCATTTGCCAGGGGGGAGGACTGGATCAACAGCTCCAGGAGGGRCAGGTTACTCTTCAGACACTGGGACAACATGCACCAATAGCCATGCAGGGTGTCAGTCTGGCTCCTCTCTATTTATTGCTGAGCATCAGTCTTTTTTTCTTTTTTTTTTTCCCAATATGTAGATGGTTGGCCACTATGCTGGCAAAAGACCAGTTCTTAGTCTAAAAGCCTCAGGGGTAGAAGTGTTTAAATTTACAACAAGGTACCCATATGGTGCCTTTGTAGCAGCTTCAAATACTTCTAAAAAGAACCGGGCCTTACCAGGATACATCTGCCTGGCTAGGGGTACAACCTGGATCTTATCTCAGGGTTTCTTAAGTAACACCATATATTTTGTGTTCAGAGTGACGGTGCAGCTGTTTTCACCCTGGCAAAAAAAACATTCTGGACAATGTATAGGATGCTAAAATTTCTGTGATGCACATACTTCACAAAACCTTTCTCAATTTTGTCGTTCTTGCAATCAGCATTCATCAAATCATCAATCACAACCTGATTTACTTTATTAGGGGGAAATAAATGGTTATAATTAAGACCGTCAGGCAAGTCCTTCACAAATTTGATAAAAGGATATTTACAGAGCAGTTCCTGATAYAGTGGTTGCCAACAACTGTAACACCACACAGTATTCTCAGGCATAACAGGAAGCAAGTCGTCAGCATTCTCCAAAAGACTTTTTGCAAAATAACTTTTCTTGTAGTTGCTAGGCCCTGCCAGAATAGCAGAAAAGGGATGCGTCCAGTGCATGTCCATGATCAAATACTGTAGGGGAAACTTTAACAATTTTTTAGTCATTACTCTCTTGTCATAGACCACCTTCTGCATCTTCGAAGGGGCCTGGTTTCTATTGCTCACCCCTGCTTCCAGTCCCCTGGATGACTCACGAATATCACAGAGTCTGTGTCATGATAAAGGCAAAGGTCTTGTAGGGCATCTAAGAGATCATAAAGCTCTAGACATGCATATGCCACAGTGAAGCAAGCTATAAAAAAGTTAGTGTTGTGCTCCAGGGTCACACATCCTTTGGCGTGAGACAGTGACCTCATCCAGATCAATAAAATAACAGGAGGACACATGGGGGTGGTGTTGGGAAGGTTGGATCTCTGTCCAAATTTTCTCCACAGAGAATTTAAGAATCATTTCACAGTTTGGCATTTGGCAGGGTTTTTCTTTATATGTTCAGACTGCAAAACAATGTCTTCTTTCTGCCTGCAATCTTCAACATATTTAGCTTTTTTTGTCATCATCTGTGCACAAGACTGGGTGACCTGAAGCTTCTCCAGGATGCCACTGCAAGTTACTTTGTGGAAGAGGCACCAGCGAGGTCAGCTAAAAAGTGAGTAATGTTAAAGAAAACTGCATTTTGTTCCCAGAATTTTCTCTCTACCCTCCCAAAGAAAGGAGAGCTAGAGTTTGCATTTCTAAGGAGCTTCTGTCAGGGGAAAGCTCTTTGCTTTCGATGTTGCTCTGGAAGGCAAAATCTGGCACTTCAGGGCCAATCTAGGGAGCTCCTTGACCTGCTCCAGAAGCTCAGGGATCACCACAGCCTGGATGGGATGGAAGCAAGACAGGCTTCTGCCAGGGATAGAAAAAGGGCTTCTGTACCTGCAGCTCCGATATTGTGGTGTTGTGACAGTATCTGTGGGGCAGATTCTTTTTGCACACCGTTAGGCTGCAGTAGTTGCTGCTCAGAGAAGTATCTAACTTTTGTTGTAAATGTGTGAGTAAAACCCACCGAGGTGAGGGACAGGGTCATCGGTCTACCTCTTCAAAGAGATACCCCCTCGATGGGAGCACTTCCTCAATGTCCGTGTCTCCTCTGCAGCCTGTTCTTGGGGCAAACATTGGTGAAGAGCTTGAGAGAGATGGTCAGCTTTCCTAACAGGTGTGGGCATTACTAAGCAATGCATAGAGTGTGTAAATGCATGAGCATCATTTTTTGTTGTGCTGGAATTTTTCCTTGCCCAAGGAAAGCCAAATTGCAACATGGTGGTGTGCAAAAGCTTCCTGTGGGGGTGGGAATGTATCGCTGTTTTGGCAATTCCTGCTCTTTAGGGACCAGAGACTGTCTTCTGTGCCAGGAGTGTGAGCCAGTTCCAGGGTCTGAGGCCTCTCCTTGGCCTGCACACTTCTGTAAGGGGGCCAGTGCTGCCCCTGCCAGGCTGAGGAGATGGCCTGGAGAAGAAGAAGGTGGTCCTTGTCATTTGAGGGGTGGAGGCTTCCTGGGTTCATAGTCCAGCCTTTCGCCTGGGGGCCGTCAGCATCGGGGAGGGGGGGAGTGCTCGTCTGGCTATCCCACAGGCTGTGTTACTGCAGCAGTCGTGGGCCATGCGGCACTAATGCAACCCTGGGCCCAGGTGCCCTGCATGCTGCAGGGCTGAGCCATGGAAGGAGCCTGTAAAGCTGCCCCCATCAGCGGAGCCAGCCCCAGGGCTGGGGCTGTAATGGAGGGGCGAGGGAGAGAGAAGGATAGCTCCCTGCCTGTGACAGCCCCATCCCCCTGGGACGATGCTGGAGCAGCTGAGCAGCCTCAAGGTTAGGGCTGCTGGGGAGCATCACTGTCCAAAAACCCTGGGGCTCTGCATGTCCTGGCATGGGCCTGTCTATGTTCAGCATCAGGAGAGCCATGACACTACATGTGCGTGTGGGGAACAAAGCATGGCTGCGGGTGCAGTTTGTTCAGAAGATGCATTTAGGAGATTCCTGGGGGAGAAGTTATGATGTCAGGATGAATGGTTGGGGGCTCATGGGGACCTTTCTGCAGGACCTCCCATCTAACCCAGCAGGCAGGACATAACCCTTTGCGGGGCTGGGAGAAGGCAGTCAGCCACTTTGCAAGTCCATGGCAGAGATGCAGTCATGGGAGTGGGCTGACGGGAGCCTGGGAGAAAGAGGAGGGAAGTTTTTAGGGAGAGGTGGCGCTCAGCCCAGGCTGATGACCACTTCCCTCATTTGCAGGATGGAGAGGATGCAGCGGTGGATGCAGATGAAGTCTATGGTGTCCCCATCGCCAGAGGACGTTGACATAGAGCTTACTGGAAGGCAAAACCAGTCCCCGGATGACATGCAGGAGAGACCATCTCTAGAGGAGGATGAATCATCATCTGGGGCCATGGCGCGATGGTGCAGTTTGGAGCTGTTGACAGCTCGGAGGCCCATGACTCTTGTCATGAGCTCTGTGACTGTGTTCCCTGCCGAGAAAGGTGCTGGGCCATCAGCCACAGCAGCAGCTACCTGTTCACTTTGGGTGGCGAGCCACCATCTCTGGACTCTGTGGAGGCAGTGATCAAGGACACTTGCAGTGTCTCTGGCTCCACTGATGATCCAGTTGGTGACATCAAAGTCTTGGATCTCAGGGATGCCAAGGTGAGGGGGTGCCCTGAGCCTGAGAGAGGGCAGTGACGGGCTCTGGTCAGGCCAGGGCTGTCACTGCCATGGTGACGAGCCAGGGCCAAGCCGTGAGGAGGATAGCATCCTAGCCTGGCTCAGCCCCAGCCCACCAGTGTGGGACCCCAGTGGCAGGCAGTGAAGGGGAGCTGCAGCCATGGGAGCCTCTGGTGTCCCCGAGGGATTGGCATGTGCCAGGACAGTGGAGCAGGAAAGGATTGCTGAAGGAGTGGGATGGAAAGGTCCTGTGGGTGGGGAGGACCCTTCTGCTGTTGGCTGCTTGCGTAGCTGGGGACCCTGAAGTCTTCTGCCCCTTTCCCTGCTCTGCCAAGAGGCAGGAGTCACCCTGAGCCCCTCTTTTTCTGCAGCAGCTTCGCCCAGGATGCCCCCGAGGATAGCTTTTGTGGAGGAGGCACCAGCTAGGGCAGCTGAAGAGAATCCTGCCCCAGAGTGACATCCAAGTAGGTACCAAGCAGTGATCAGCTACAGCCATTGCCACCTGCCCAAGGACTGAATCTGTCCTTTCCTCCTGTGGTGCACAGCCCCATGGAAGCTCTTTTGGCTGGCTTGCCATCTCTTTGGGCAGAGATGCTGGGCTGGAGTGGCAAAGGCTGCGAGCAGGAGTAGAGCCTGGGTGGCTGGTTCTGGGATGCTGGGGTTTGCATTTGGAAATAGCGGGGTCCAAAAGTTGTGAACTTTTTCTGTCTGTAGCACTGCCTGTCAGATATTTTTAAGTCATCTCATGCCCTCCAAAAAAAACAATGAAGCTCCCTCTGTTTTCTGTGCCCAGCTAGAAGTCCCTGTTTGTGGGGATGTTGCTTGGTGTGACATCTTTAAAACATCCAGCCATAGTCCTCCCTGCTGTACTTAACCAGAGATCTCCTTTCCCTGTGTTTCAGAAGATCTAAGTGAGTCCTGGAGCACCATGGCAGAGCACTCCAAAACACTGCAACATAGCTGCAGCACTGCGAGCTCACTGTCTAGCTGCATGTGCTGGCTGTTTCAGTGTGCATGTTGTGCGGTGGCAAAATGATGCAATAAAGAGATTGTCTCCAGGAGAGATCCTGGAAAGGAACAGTTTCTTTCTCCCCATGGTTTTTACCCTTCAAGGCAGCACTTGTTTTCTGTGGAAACTGAGACATGATTAGAGGGACAATGGTGGCTTTCTAAAAGATTTGACTGACCTCCTCTGTAACTGAGAGCAATTGCTCTCAGCATCTTTGGTAGATATTTCCAGGGCAACTCACCTTAGCAGCTCTGTCCATTTTACGTGTCATCTTTTTTGTGGGCACCATTAGTCCAGTGGCAGAATTTGGAGGGCTAAATGAAGAGAGTGTCAGTGTTTGTCAAGTGCACTTTGATGCGTTGGCCTAGCTCGCTCTCCAAAGAAGCAGGAGAGAGGAGCAGGAGGCAAGATGTGAGACAGACCCACCCTGCCACCCCCTTGTCACATACATTGCAACTAGCTTAACACCCTGACTGAGTTCTTACTATGCCTTGAACCTCATCAGTCTTGATGAAATGTTGCCCTCCGAAAATGTCTCCAGAAGATTCCGGCCTTGTTGTGTAACACAGGCCTTGGGAACATCACATCAAATGGGTCCCAAAACTGTTCCTCAAGGAACTTAGGAGTCACATTGCTCTTCTTAGTTCCCTTCTAATACTACTTTTCCCATCTTCTTCCTAATCATCTCTTTCAACGATTTCCTCCATCACATCTTTTCCACTCCTCGCCCCCCCCCCCCCGATAAGATTTTTCTTGCTTAGCAGAGTTCTCAGCGCTCTCCTCAGAGTTTTCTTGTATAGCAAAGATGGTGTTGGGTAGCAGTGTCTTTGTCTTTTAAGTCAATGGAAGAGAGCTATTGGGTTTCTTTCGTACAATTTATGTTTGCTAACATCACCTGGTGTTTTGTCACATTCACCTGCCTATCTTCAAGGAGTCTTTCATTCTTTTAAAACTGTTCTGAAACTTCTGGAGATCGTCAGAGCAATGGACTAAAGCCTCTGGATGAGGTTCCTCTCTTTTCGGAAGTATGGTATGCCACCTGCTATTCTTCAGTTCTGTGGTATCATTCCTTTCCTGGTAGCATATGTCTAATGCTTACTGTTGCGCAAAGGATTTTGCTTGCTCAAGCTGTCAGAATTTCAGGATGGAGAAGATTGTCCACCCTGATTCAAGTGCATGGGGGATTTTGAGGTTTTTTCCCATCTTAGAAGTTGACATTTCCATTGCCCTTTGGGCCATTAACACTCTCTCTTTGATAATCAAGATAATCAAGAGTGACCTGGCAGTGACATGGGCCAGCTCCCTCGGCACTCATGGGGGCATGCCACCCCCCAGACCCCATAGACTTGTGTATGGCCAGCCTGTTGAAACATTCCCTAACCTGATCGTCCTCCACCAAGGGGAAGTCTGCCTTGCCCTGGACTTTCCCACTGGCTTTGGGGACCTGGGATTGCTGGAGGCTGCTCTTATCAGTACCTCAAGGAACCCCAAAGGGGAATCTGCTGAGCCCAATGGTGCCCATGGAAGGTGAAGGCAGAAGAAGGGCCGAGGCAGGCTGAAGTGGGGGTGTGGATGTGGTGGTGTCAGCATGGTCACTGCCTGCCTTGCTCTGTGCGTGCTGGGGCACTCGCTCCATGGCGTGGGAGGGCTATGCTGGAGAAGGCCTCGAGGGCTGCCTACAAGGCCACATTTCACAGATCCTGTGCATGGGGCATCAGGGAGATGAAAGAAGAGCAGCATGTGCGGTGTGGCTTGTCTGGCATGCCTTGCAGAAAGTTGGAGAAGAAAGAGAGCCTGAGAGAGGAGAGTAGCTGCATCTCAGTGGATGTAGCACAGCTGAAGTGTGATGTGTGATTCCTTTGGTGGGTTTTTTTTATTTTTGGGGGGGGGGGTTGTGGTTTTCTTCGCTGTTTTGGCTGGGCTTTTTTCATCTTTTTGGGGGGTTGCTTTTGTCTTTTTTGGTTTTTTTTCTGTTATGTGCTTGTTCTTTGTTTTTGTCTTTTTGTCTTTTTGTTTTTTTGTTCTTTTTTGTGAGGTTTGGTTGTTTTGGTTGTTTCTGTCCTTCTGTGATTTTTTTATGTTTGTGTGGCTGTGTGGATTTTTTCATGTTTTGCTTTTGGGCTTTTTTTTGCGTCTTTTTATGTTGTCTGGTTGTATTGGTTGTTTTTGGTTGTATGATAGGTGGGTTTGTTTGAGTTGTGTGGTGGGTTTTGTGATTCTGGGGATTTGGGGTGGTTGGGTTGTGTGTTTTGGGAGGAATGTTTTTTGTTTGTGTGGTTGGGTGCTTCTTTTCTTTTTTGTTTGGCTGTCTGTTGTGGTTCTTTTTGTTCTTTTTGCTTTTTTTGTGTTGTGCGGTTGATTTTGCTTGTTCTGTGGGTTTTTTTGCTTTTTTGTGTTGTTTTGTTTGTATTGGTTATTCTTTTGTAGTGTGTTTGATGGTTTTAGTGTTGTGTGATTGCTTTGATTCTTTGGTTGTATGGTTACTTTTGATTTTTTGCAGATATTTTTGTTGTTGCATGTTTTTTTGGTTGTTTTTATTTGTTTTGGGGGGGTTATGTAGTTTTGATTGCTTTTGGTTGGTTTGGATTTGTGTGGTCATTTTGGTAGTTTTTGCTTTGTGGGTTTTTTTGGTTGTTTTGGTCATTTTGGTTGGTTTGGTGATTTTTTGGTTTTGTGTCTGGTTTGTTGTTGTGGTTGTATTGCTTTTTGGTTGTTTTTTTCTGGTAGTTTTCTGGTTGTTTTCTGTGTTTGTTGCTTGTGATTTTTGTGTTGTTTTGGTTGTTATGAGTTATTTTGAGGGTTTGGGTTTTTTTGTGTTGTATGGTTGCTTTCATTTTGTTTTGGGGGGGTTGTGTTGAGTAATTGTTTTAGTTGTTTTGGGGGGGGTCTGTTTTGTGTGGTTTTGGTTGTTTTTTCTTTTTTTGTTTTTTGCTGTTGTGGTGGTTTACTTTTTGGTTCATTTTTCGCATTGTGTGGTTTTCTGGTTTTATTTTTTTTATTTGTGTGGTTGTTTTGGTGGTTTTCCTTTTTTCTTTTTTCTTGGTTGCTTTGGTTGTTTTGTGATTATTGTTTTGTGTTGTTTTGGGTGTTTGGGGTTGCGTGGTTGTTTTGGGTGATTTGGGTGATTTGGGGTTTGGGTTGTTTTTTGTTTTTTAGTCTTGTGTCATTGTTTTTGGTTGTTTTGTGGGTTTTGGGTTGTTTTCAGTCGCTTTTCATTGTTTGAGTTTGTTTGGGTGTGGTAGTGTGACTGCAAGGCGGGAAAAGGAGGATTGGATACCAGGATAGAGAGACACTCGATGTTTATGAGGACAGATTTAATGAAGGAGTTAGTTTTGCTCCAGACTGCACGAGGGCTAATAGGGACTACCCAAAAGGAAAGCATTTTCTTAGTTGCTGTTAAGAAAATGAACTCTTAAAATATGTCCCAGGACATCCCCCCAGAAAGGGCCTAACTTTCCCTCCTTGGAGTTGTGACAAATGATCCCAGGACCAGTGGACAAACACCCCTCATCTAGGTACAAAGGCAGCCAAAAAAGCTTAGTCAAGAAACTCAACACCTCAAGAAATCTGCAGGGAAGGGATGTGTGCAAGTGCGTGTGCGCGTGTGTGTGTGTGTGTGGGGGGGGGGGGTTGGAATAGCACATGAAAGACTAACTTGTCCTATTCTGCCATTTACCTTGCCCAGATATAAAACTATATCCTGTAAGAAATGGACCACCCATAAAGCATAAAGTCAGAGGCGCAAAGTTATCAAAAGCGTCCCAGAGAGATAAAGAAGAGAAGAATATAGCTATACTCCACAAAACCCGCAGACATTGCAGGAACCAGGAATAAGGTGCAACAAGTTGTGAGCCCATGCACTGCTCCAAAAACCTAAACACAGACCTCTTCTCCTGAAAAGCTACCACACCTGTAATTCACACCCTCACCTATAGACCTCACCTATAGACTGGGAACTTTACTTTCCTGTAAGTAGAAAACCTCTGTCTTCAGGGAAAACATTCAGTGTACATGAAAGCTTTAGCACAAGGACTTTGGAGAATGCAGGAATATCACTCATTCCTAAGTAAAACCTGCCAATTGTGAGCAGTTGTGGGGGGGGGTTGAGGGGGAAAGATGTAAATGGGAAGGGTCAATATTTTAGGAGTGACCTTCCCATATTTCCATCATTTTTCTCCTCTCCAGAAACACTGTAAATTAAGTTTTCACAGAGCTCTGACATAAGATTCACATCCACTGTAATGATAAAATAAAAAAAAAAGGAAAGAGGTTTGAGGAAACACCTAATGATCTCATTGCTTGTATTTTTTTTTTCTTTCTTTTCTTTTCTTTTCTTTTTTTTTTTTTAAGACTCCAAATAGTCTGTACAGGTAATGCAGCATCTTAACCTGGAAAATTCAAAGTGTCTTGGAAGTGATCAGTTCAGTAAATACATAAAAGCCTTGTTAAATACTACATAAGATATTCAATAAAATACTTGGCTGTTACATACAGTAATTTTCCATAGTTTTACATGATTAAGTGTTCTTGTCCTGCAAGGAATACTGCCAAAAAAGAAACATTCAGGATAGTCTTGAACTAGATCCTAAACCAAACACAGACCCAATAGAAAAAGAAAAATATTCTTTGAAAAAAACAGCCCCATGAAAGAAACAGAGGAAGGAGAGAAGCAGGATAGGATTTATACAAACCAGCAGAAGCTGTGTCTATGAAAAATGTGCAAGTTAATTTGTCTGTAACAATCCATGATGAACACTAATTTACAGCCACAAGCTACAGAAACAAAGTATTAAGTTGACCCATTGACTTCAGCACTGCCTTTCCAATTTACTCTGCTCATTTTTCTGTACTACTGACATGCAATTAACACTTCAACCCCACCACCCCACTATGGCAAAATACTTCAAATTCTGAATGCCATGAGTGTGCGAACAAAAACATACACTGATGTGAATAAGATACCAGTACCTTCACAACATTTACATCCCCTTTGCAACACATCACTGTTTTAATGCAAAGAAAATAATTCAATCCCTCTATCACTAGCATGCTAGAATACCCCACTTGTTGGTATTGCAGCAAACCCTACACCTCTGAAAATCCACTCTGCCAGCTAAACCTTTTGAGTTAAAAAAATAAAAAATACACTGACTTTAAATGGGATGAAACCAAAAACGAGAAAAATCAACAGTAATCAACACTGTATAAAGAAGCATCCTAATAATAATGCCTGAGCTTCTTTCTTTCTATCTTTCTTTCTATCTTTTTTCTTTCTTTTTCTTTATTTTCTTTTTCTTTCTTTCTTTCTTTCTTTCTTTCTTTCTTTCTTTTTTTTCCCTTCCCTGGTTCAGTTGCAACTCATCTCCTTCAGAAATACTTCCAGACATGTTTTGGAACAGAATGCATACATGGGAACATATATACATGGAACATATATATGGGCTTCTCAAAATCATTTGGGGATGAACGATGACACAGGCACAGACAACAAAAGTAAAGTACCCCAGAAGACCAGACTCAGTTAGCTGTGGTCAGAAAGCAAAAGGTCATTTTGAAGAAGACCTTTGATATTCGAAAATTTGCCCATTCCAATTCAAGCTAAAAGAGCACTTGAACAATTTTCCCTGTATCGTTCCATACAAAGTTCCACCGGCAAGTATCAAAATTACTACATTTAACTGTCACATTTTGATAGTTTCAAACCATTGCCATCATGTAATATGCAACTCTTGAACAGTTTCATCTATAATTCTATTCACTAGTGGCCATCATGTATTAGATGTGGATAAAATAAGAACATTGGAGTGACAACATTAGAAAAGATACTCCAGAAAACTTAAACATATTTAAATAACTCTAGAAATATACATATCCATAAAAATATTTTAATTTTGGCAACATGGGGCTTTCTGAAGAAAAGCTATTTCAATAATCATTTTTCTCAAGCAGGCCTTTTATTAATACTAGGATACAGATATTCCTCCCTTTCCTTGGTCCCTCCCCTTTGTCCACTCACCTGGCACCAATATTCATCCCTCTCTGTTCCTTAGGAAAGGATTAGTTCCCCAAAGGCCTACATTAGTTAGGGCCTTCTTATACCACCGTTAAAACAGATAATGGGTTTTGCCATTAAGATTCTCTTAGCCTTGATGCTCTTTGTTGGGCAACAGAGCTTGCTGTCCAGTTCCTAACAAGGAATCCACTCTGGCAGGGCCCTGAAGAAGCATTCGGGATCTGCACAGACTTGCCAACAATACTTGGAAGTAGAAAGATAGGTGAAAGACATCCTCCTGCAGAAGTTAATTTAGCTATAACCTTGAGTTAAAGCCTTACTCAAGAAGTACATTAAGCAGAAATCTTAGCTTAAATTAATTCAACCTATAAGCTCAATAGAGACATACTCAGGTTTGTAGCTAGGCAAATCAAAACAGGGAGGCTTTTGGTAGAAAGGAATGTTAATTAAATAAGAAAGAAGATCTCCAGAAACATCTCCAACCTAGAAAACTTTTAAAACGAGTGCTGGAGCAAACCAAAACACAGCATTGGACATTAGCAAGCATCAAGCAATAAAAACTCAGTGTTCAACAGAAATGGGTTCTCAAAGGCAATTTCTTTTTCACTGCCATTTGTCCTTTCTTTTCTTCTCCTTCTGCTTCTCCCTTTCTGATGAGTTTTTCATCTCCCTCAATTTGCCCCTCTTCTCATTTCTTATTTCTCATTTCTCATTTTCTACCTCCCTGCAATTCTCCTCCTGCAGCAAACCTTTTTGTGTTAATCAGCCCACGCACACTAGCTTTCTTGCTGAAACCATGCAGACATAGGCTACCCATTTCAGGGCTCCAGTAAGCACAAATAGGACAAGAGATATGCCTCCTACACACACTGCTAATTCAAAACCACAGAGGTAAGTTTCGAGTGATTTCTGTTCAATTACCTTGACCTTTCCAGTTTGTAGTGTGATGCACCCCCAGATGCTACTGCACACACTGGTTAGCTTCATTCATACATCTGCATAGGTCATAACATAATGCTGTCTGGCTTAAACCTAGTTATCATGGACATCACTTCTCTGAGAACTTCATGGTCAAGATGCTCATGCTTTCATTCACACTTAGAAACCGGAACGATGGGATCATGGCTGGAGGCAGGAGTGTGTTCCACTGTTGATCTTGCAGCTCATTTTTGCTTCCATATCTGTCACTGTTATTGGCAAAGCCGCAATTCCTTTTACTTCTGGGCCTCCTATATAGCTCCAGCTGTATATGAAAAACTGCTATGAATTGAAGAAATCAAATCTTGGAGTTAAGCCATCTTTGTCTCAGTACTCTTTCCATGAAAACATTTCCCTCTTGTCTCTAATTCTTCTGAACCACTCTGTCAGGTGGATCCTCTTTTTCCCCAGCAATCTTTTCTTTGAAGAGCGTTTTGTGTTGGTAGAAGCCAAAGCCCTGCTGGCAACACTAGCTACAGAGCCATGCGTTGATTCACAGGATGTATCTGTGCCTGCCTTAGCCTTTCTCCTTCTGTGCAGCCTGATGTGACTGAGGAAAATAGCCTGTCATCCCCTGTCCCATTCACCCATATCCTCAGAGCCTTGTAACCACCCTTGATCAGCTCATGGTGTCCGCTGGCAGTGTTGTTCATGCCTATGTGTGTGGGCAGCAAGCAGCAGTAATCTGAGAGCCAGGTAATCTGAGAGCTGGCAATCTCTGCAAAGTTCAGGATCCAGGCCCTGGACAAGCATCAAACCTCCTGAAACAGCAAGTCTGGCTGGAAGATGGGCCACTGTGTGAGGCTGTACAGGTATACCTCATTTTATTGCACTTCACTTTGTTGTTCTTCACAGATATTGCGTTTTTTACAAATTGAAGGTTTGTGGCAACCCTGCATCGAGCAAGCCCTGTCGGCGCCATTCTTCCAACAGCATGTGCTCACTTCGTGTCTCTGTTCCACATTTTGGTAATTCTTGCAAAATTTCAAACTTTTTCATTATTTTTATATCTGTTATGGTGATCTTTGATGTTACTATTGTAATAGTTTTGGGGTGCCGTGAACCGCACCCATATAAGACAGCGCACTTAATAAATGTCGCGTGTGTTCTGACTGCTCCACTGACCAACCGTTCCCCTGTCTCTCTCCCTCTCCTCAGGCCTCCCTGTTCCCTGAGACACAACAATACTGAAATTAGGGCAATTAGTAACCCTACAATGGCCTCTAAGTGTTCAAGTGAAAGGAAGAGTCACACGTCTCTCACTTTAAATCAAAAGCTAGAAATGATTAAGCTTAGTGAGGAAGGCATGTTGAAAGCTGAGATAGGCCTCTTGCGCCAAACAGTTAGCCAAGTTGCGGATGCAAAGGAAAAGTTCTCGAAGGAAATTGAAAGTGCTACTTCAAGTGAACACACAAATGATAAGAAAGCGAAACAGCCTTATTGCTGATATGGAGAAAGTTTTAGTGGTCTGGATAGAAGATCAAACCAGCCACAACGTTCCCTTAAGCCAAAGCCTAGTCCAGAGCAAGGCCCTAACTCTCCTCAATTCCATGAAGGCTGAGAGAGGTGAGGAAGCTGCAGAAGAAAAGTTTGAAGCTAGCAGAGGTTGGTTCATGAGGTTTAAGCAAAGAAGCTGTCTCCATAACATAAAAGTGCAAGGCGAAGCAGCAAGTGCTGATGTAGAGCTACAGCAAGTTATCGAGAAGATCTAGCTGAGATAGATAATTGATGAAGGTGGATACACTAAACAACAGATTTTCAATGTAGCTGAAACAGCCTTCTATTGGAAGAAGATGCCATCTAGGACTTTCATAGCTAGAGAGGAGAAGTCAATGCCTGGCTTCAAGGCTTCAAAGGGCAGGCTGACAGCAAGAGAACTAGAACTGACAGCAAGAGAACTAGAATTAGAAGTGGAGCTTGAAGATGTGACTGAATTGCTGCAATCTCATGATAAAACTTGAACGGATGAGGAGTTGCTTCTTATGGATGAGCAAAGAAAGTGGAGAGATGGAATCTACTTCTTGAGATGGAAGATGCTGTGAACTGGTGAAGATGCTGTGAACATTGTTGAAATGACAACAAAGGATTTAGAATATTACATAAACTTAGTTGATGCAGCGGTGGGGTTTAAGAGGATTGACTCCAATTTTGAAAGTTCCATTGGATAAAAATGCTCTCAAACAGCATCACATGCTACAGAGAAACCCTTTGTGAAAGGGTCAACCAAGGCGGCAAAATTCATTGCTGTCTTATTTTAAGAAATTGCCACAGCCACCCCAGCTTTCAGCAACCACCACCCTGATCAGTCATCAGCCATCAACATCAAGGCAAGACTCTCCATCAGCAAAAAGATTATGACACGCTGAAGGCTCAGATGATGGTTAGCATTTTTTAACAATAAAGTATTTTTTAATTAAGGTATGTATATTATTTTTTTTTAGACATAATGCTATTGCACACTTAATAGACTACAGTATAGTGTAAACATAACTTTTATATGCACTGGGAAACAAAAAAATTTGTGACTCGCTTTATTGCGATATTCACTTTATTGTGGTGGTCTGGAATCGAACCCGCAATATCTCTGAGGTATGCTTGTACCTACTCCTGCATGCCAAACACTTCTTACAGCCATTTTCTTACCTGTGCCCATTCTAAGCAAGCTAAACCAATAATTACCTTGATCTTAGTGAAAGTAAATCCATTTCCAACATCTAACCTCCTAACTCATTTTTTTCTTTGACTCTCCCCTAAAAGCAAGCCCATGTCACTCCAGTCTTCAAAAAGGGCAAGAAGCAGGACCCAGGAAACTACAGGCCAGTCATCCTCACCTCCATCCCTGGAAAGGTGATGCAGCAGCTCATCCTGGAGGCCATCTCCAAGCATGTGGAGGACAAGAAAGTGATCAGGAGTAGTCAGCATGGCTTCACCAAGGGGAAATCATGCTGAACCAATCTGATAGCCTTCTCTGATGGAATGACTGGCTGGGTAGATGAGGAGAGAGCAGTGGATGTTGTCTACCTTGACTTCAGCAAGACTTTTGACACTGTCTCCCATAACATCCTCATAGGCAAGTGCAGGAAGTGTGGGTTAGATGAGTGGACAGGGAGGTGGATTGAGAAGTGGCTGAATGGCAGAGCTCAGAGGGTTGTGATCAGCGGCAGACTCTAGTTGGAGGCTTGTAGCTAGCGGTGTCCCCCAGGGGTCAGTACTGGGTCCAGTCTTGTTCAACTTCTTCATCAATGACCTGGATGAAGGGACAGAGTGCACCCTCAGCAAGTTGCTGATGAGACAAAACTGGGAGGAGTGGCCAATACACCAGAGGGCTGTGCTGCCATTCAGAGAGACTTGGACAGGCTGGAGAGGTGGGCGGAGAGGAACCTCATGAAGTTCAACAAAGGCAAGTGCAGGGTCCTGCACCTAGGGAGGAATAACCCCATGCACCAGTACAGGTTGGGGGTTGACCTGCTGGAAAGCAGCTCTGCAGAGAAGGACCTGGGAGTGCTGGTGGACACCAAGTTCAGCATGAGGCAGCAAGGTGCCCTTGTGGCCAAGAAGGCCAATGGTATCCTGGGGTGCATCAGGAAGAGTGTTGCCAGCAGGTTGAGGGAGGTGATTGTCCCCCTCTCCTCAGCCCTGGTGAGGCCACATCTGGAGTCCTGTGTCCAGTTCTGGGCTCCCCAGTACAAGAGRGAYRTGGYACTACTGGAGAGAGTCCAGCGGAGGGCTACAAAGATGATTAGGGGACTGGAGCATCTCTCCTATGAGGAAAGGTTGAGAGAGCTGGGCCTGTTTAGCCTAGAGAAGAGAAGGCTGAGAGGGGATCTTATCAATGTGTACAAATATCTGAAGGGAGGGTGTCAAGAGGATGGAACCAGACTCTTCTCAGTGGTGCCCAGCAACAGGACGCGAGGCAAATGGGCACAAACTGAAACACAGACACTTCCATCTGAACATGAGGAAAAACTTTTTCACTGTGAGGGTGACAGAGGACTGGAAGAGGTTGCCCAGAGAGGTTGTGGAGTCTCCATCCTTGGAGATATTCAAAAGCCATCTGAACACAGTCCTGTGCAACATGCTCTAGGTGACCCTGCTTGAGCAGGGGGGTTGGACTAGCTGATTTCTAAAGGACCCTTCCACCCTCAATCATTCTGTGATTCTGTGAAACATTAGTTATATGGCTGCTACTGGCCTATGAGGTACTGAGAAATAAGTGATCTCACAGTCAGCACTGAAGCCATGGGCCTGCTGCTGTTCTATCAGGTACTGAGACACAAACGACCTCACAATCTACATCGAAGTAATATGCCTGCTGCTGGCCTATCAGGTACTGCCTGAGAAGTGACCTCACAGGCACAACAGCTGCAATGTACCTGCAGCTGGCCTATGAGGTACTGAGGCAGAAGATACCACACAGGGCCTTTGCTGGGCCACCGTGCATCACTGATGTAGGGGGGGTCTAGTCTCAGAAACACTCTTATTGTGTGTTTCCAAAATCATCTAATTGTTTCCTTTATAAAAAACAAACTTTTCATCAGACTGATACATGTTTACATATCATACACACAGGTAGTGTTTTGATATCCCCATAACTGAGGAACTTTTGTTTTTTTACCCATCTGAAGGCCATCATTTTGTACATAGGTGTTCTAAAATATATTCAAAATGACGTTATGTGAAGGTGTCTCTTCCCAGTCGCAGTTTTGTAAAGCCACATTAAAGGCATATAATTTAAAAATATAATTTATCAAGGTACAAATTTTTATACTTAATTGAGTCATTCTTGCTTTTCATAGTACTCAAAATATTATATTGTTGAAGATAAACACTCACATTTACATGTTTTCTATGTTATATATACAAATGTTGCATCATATGCTGGTGATCTATTAATAATGATCACTATTCATAATAGGTAGTACGTTCACCCTCACCAAGGAGAACAGTTTCTCTTCTTTGGAGATGAAGACCCCTCTAAATTGGACTCCATCCATGCTTGTTATTTGTTGTTTTTAGCTCCTCGCTGTAACAGATGAACTTTATATATTAATTTAAATGAGCACTCATTACATTAATGCATAAGTTTTACCATGATCTCTCTTTCTCTTTATTTTATCTTTTCTTCACTCTAAAAAATGTTGTTGTTAGCACACCATTTAGAATCATGCACTTCTGTATAACTGTTGGCTTTCAAAGTCAACTTTATCCCAAGTCAATTAGAATATTTTATCATTAATTATCCTCTCCTCAAACCTTCATATACACATGCTTAACCCATCATTTTTTCAACTTTTCAAGTATTAACAGCACTTGGTTAACATTCCTCCATTTCAATCCTTTCTTCTATTTTTTTGATACCCTTTCTAAATTTCTTTCAGGCATATACTCCCATACACTTACTTGAGAACACAGCACTGACTTTAACAATACTAGCATTAAGCACAAACTGCTTCTTTTATGTTGATATCTTTTGAATTTGCTCTGCTTGAACTTCTTGATCTAGCTGCTTTACCTCTGATAATGGACAAGTTTTCTTTTGCATAAGGCTCTTTTCTTTACTTCCAAACTTGTCTGGAAAGCATGTTAAGGGAGCCACAGAGAAGATGCCACTCTTCTCCTTGCTTCTCCACATGCAGTGTTCATACCATGCCTGGGATTCCTATTATCTTTCTTACACAGTGCTTCATGTCTGTAGCTCTTTCTCAGTCCCAATGCTGCACATCGTTGCTAGCAAATATAGCCCAGGGTGCTTATAGACTGCTGTAGTTAGGAAGTATCACAGCCTGGACTAGCTCCAGTATTTTAGCATTCCTTAAAGCCTTCTGCTCATTTCCCAAAACTGCCTCTGCTAGCTCTGCCCAAGGAGTGGTTGGTATCCCTGCCCAGTTTCCCTGCAGCTACCCAGGCACTCAGGGCAGCTTTAGCTGTGCAGCAGCAGCAGCGCATGCTAATGCAGTCTTTGTCCTCACAGCAGCATTGGCTTCTTCTGCTGGAAAATTCAACCTTTTCTTTTTTGTTTCTCTTGTAAAAGGTCATTCAGTACTTTATTCTTCTCCAGATTTTGCTCTGTCAGAATAGCACTCAATTTGCATCAGCCACAGCCTGCACCTGGAACCCAGACTTTACATGTTACATTGGTGATGTGGCACCTCCAGTATTATAAGGAGAGGGCAAGGGAAGTCTAAAATGTCTTCCCTAGTCTCTTCCTTCACCTGCAGCAATTTGGGGGGAGCAAAGGGTATAAGGGAGCACTAGGGTTAGTAGTATTCAGTGTTTTTCTAACTACCCCTTAAGATGCTTTACTTGATCTTTCAGTTTTCCCTGAGAGTCTCTCAAACTTCTAATTTGGAGTTCTGTTTTTCTTTTGGGAGCCTCCTTGTACCAATCAAAAAATGCATCCCACTGACATCGGAGTACCCTAGGTCCTCCAGACTCCAAGGTGCCCCTTAAGTGCACTATTTTGTCCAAGTTAAAGGTTCCTTCCTCAGGAAACTGCTCAAAGGGATCGTCCCTGGTCCAGAAATTCCATTTATGTAAATACCTGCAGGAGAGTAACACATATACATATATTGTCCGGTTCCCATTTTCACTCATTCAGGGAGATGAAGGAAAGACAGAAGAAACCTGTGCTGCCTGAGTATCAGCCCATGGTCTCCACCACTGAGGTGATTATCCAGCCTGGCAATAAAAGGACTCAGGATCACAATGTCTAACCCGAGCCCACTGTATCGGTCGAGTTCAGGGTCATTAACAATGGAATCCAAGGAGGCTCATGCTGAAACCAGAGACAGGGGAGGGAAGGGGATAACTGTCAGTCAAAGACTAAACCTCCATCACATGCCCTTGCATTCAACTTCCGCCAGTCAGAACTGCAACTCAGACTTTCCAGACCTACCTCTCCTAAATCAAACCAGAATCATCAGGATTACCAGAATTACAATTACCTTTCCCTCTTTTAGCTGGCAGTTAGGTTCTGGTCTGATCTGTATTCAAGGTTCAGATTCAGCAGTCCAAGCACACCACAGGAGCCCACAGATGACCCTCAGCTGAAGCTCCAGTAGGGATTTCAAAGGCCCCTCCCTCTCTGAGTGGCATTAAGGGGTTTTGGCCGGGAGCAGCCTATGGTCCTCCCAAGCGAAGCAGGATGTATGAATCTGAGTCACACCAACAAATTCTGTCATAGAATAACTGGAATACAGTTTAGTTTCAGGTCAGAGCAGAAGCAGTTTATTACTATAGCTATAGGGGATAACCCAGAGCAGCAGAGTGACAGCCTCTGCAGATAAGAACTCTGCCCTAATTAGACTGTTACAGAGTTAATATACCTTTGGACTGTATGACATGTCCTTCACAGGACTACAGGTGTGTGGATAAAAAGAAAAAGGGAGCAAATCACTTCAGGAGAGTAGGCTCCAACAATACAGATAGTTTCACAGACGATACCTTCCTTCAAATAGTTGGAAACACAGACTTCAGCAAGGTCACTACAAAACCTTTTGCTAGATAGGCCTGCAAAGGCCTATGAGGTGTTAACTATTTTACTTCCACCCAGCACATGTCTTCAGGACAGTGTTATAAAAGCACAGCAGATTCAGAGGAAACTGTCCTGCCATCTTGGATATACTGGGAAGAAATAACCTTACAAAAAACTGAAAATGTCTTGTAAATTCACAAACACAAACACAGAGAGAATACAAAGGCTCAAGAAGAAAGCTAGGAATTTGTTCCACAGCGCCCTAGTCACAAATTTCACAAGATAACTACAGGCCAGCTTCTGTGCCCAATGCTCCTGCCTGCCCTTTCCTGGAAGGCAGATACTGAGATGCCCAGCACAGATGCTCACTGTGAGCTTGCTGGGAAATGTAAGCACTTTCCTTCAAATTATTGCCAGAGGAGGAAACCAGATTTTCACTGTCAACATGGTAGAGAGAGCACTACCATGCATGCAACTTTGGAGACCTTAGTTAAATTTAAAAACAGAAGCTGCTTCCAAAATCCTGCCCTGTCTGTTGAACCCTGCCTGTTTCCTTTGTAGTTGCCTTCAAGGTTCAAACAAAATGGCAGCCAGGCAAGTAAAAACAAAACAGGCAATCTAGGAGATGGGCACCACATTATCCATGTATCTTATGATTACTTCACTGAGCTTTAATGCTTGAAGAGGAGGTATTTTAAATTGCTGTGCTAATTCATGAAAATCTTGCCTTTTAAGACCAAGAAGCTAGCTTATCCTAGTTTCTCTCATACTCACATTATTAGTTAGCTTTTTTTTAAAAGGATACTTATTTTGGGGAGTAGAATATGGACTTTTGGGGCCCTTTTTTTCCTCTCTCTCTCTCCTCACACCTTAGGGTGAGATTTGTTCATTGATGACTGAAAATTACAGAGAAGTTTTCAATGCCCAGTTGCCACAGAGAGAAAAGGTTTTTGAGGACTTGCATTTAAATCTAGCTGCTAACCTTCTGGCATCAAAAACAAAAGCAGGTGAAGATATTCTCCAAAAACAAGTTTCCTAACTGCATTTGTAAACAAAAAAGTGATGCCTGGGAAGCCCAAACCTACGAGAAACCTGTAACAGCCCACCCATTCCTACACTGGGAACAGGTCAGGGCAGTGTCTCCCAGCGCAGCCACGGGCACCCCAGCACTGCCTGGCTCTAGCATGTCTTGCCCCATGGCGTAGGCTATGACAGGGGTTGAGCAGGGCCACAGCAACTCCCACCACAGGATCCCCCGGCCTCCCTCCACAGAGCCATCCCACAGGGACAGTGGTGTCAGGGCTGAAGCCAAGTGCCGTCGGGAAGGGGTCTTTGCCTATTTTTTGAGGCTGGTCACTGCTGGAAGCCCCTGTCTTGTCCTCAAGAGGATGTGCTGGGTCCCCCTCAGCACCATGGCTCAGCCCAGCCCCGAGTGCATCACCATGGAGCAGATGCGCTGAGCTCCAGGCTCAGTCCCCAGTGCCGCACAGGGCAGCAGGAGGGCTGCCTGGCTCTCCCACAGGAGCAGGCACAGGCTGCCCTCTCAGCATCAAACATGAGGAGGTGAATCTGGGTGCAGAGGAGGGTGCTGCAGCCCCAGCCAGTAGGAGGCATCCCCTCCCAGTCCACAGCCCCATCCCCATCCCAGGAGAGGTCTCAGGGATTTTTTTTACACTCCTGATGGTCAGGGTCTCCGTGGTACATGCATGGCTGATGCTCTCCTTTCAAATCCAAACAGCCACCTTGGCACCAGGCACGTGGCAAGAGCACACTTAGGGTAGGGGCTCGCTGGATCAAAAAAGAAAGAGCTTTTCTTTCAGCAGGGCATCATGAGATGCTTTCTGACCTTCCTGGGGAACATCCTCTGGGATGCGTGACAGCTGTGTCTTGGCCAGCTGAAGGGGGACAGGCAAGTGGCATCCCAGCAGAGGCAGAGCAAAGCTCTGGTGCATCCAGGTGGATAAGAGCCTCATGCCAGAAGCACCCTTTGGCTCCTGACACTGGAGGCAATGGGGAAGGTGCCCCTGGGTCCCTGGCATAGGATCTGGGATCAGACTGTGGCACGGCCCTTGGGGACATGGGGCCTGTTTCAACCTCTCCAGCATACCCCTGCCCCTCCCACAAGGGCAAACCTTGCCAGGGAACACCAGCTGCAGTCATGGCAGCTCCACCATGCACATCCTGGTGTGTCTTGCAGGAACCACATTTGACCACCATGCAAAGCACCCCCATCCTTGGAACAAGCCCTGCTCTCTGCTAGAGGAAAAC
This sequence comes from Apteryx rowi, assembly GCF_003343035.1. NCBI lineage: Eukaryota > Metazoa > Chordata > Aves > Apterygiformes > Apterygidae > Apteryx > Apteryx rowi. Next base: position 59,843 of record NW_020450947.1, read on the forward strand.
AACCAGATCTCTCCTGGCTCAAATCACCTTCATCTTGGTGAGTCCCAGCCTGTTGTGGGCTGTGGTACCCCACAGTGCCCCCTCCCTTATGCCAGCTCACTTGGTTTCCCACAGACTTTGGCTCATGCCTTTGCCTACAGGCAGCTTTGGGCATCCTGTGGCAACAACCCCCAGATATGCGTGTTCCTGTGAGCTAGGAGAAAAGGCTATTCTGTGCCCTTGTTCCTCCATCTTTGTGTTCCCACCATCACCTCTCTGCCTCAGTTTCCCCATCTTGGATACAGCACTGGCCACCAGCAGCTTGCAGACTATGTCGGAGGAGAGCCAAGCTCAAAGCTCTCCAACAAGCAAGCTTTGAGACAAAGGTGCTGGTCAAGGCCCAGGCCAGAGAGGGGCTCTATGGTTTGTCTCCAGGGAGGACACACCAGCAGGGTGGTGGTATCAGACAGGAGGCAGATGATGCAGTGGAATAGTATAAAGACAGGCTGGGAAAAGAGGCTCGTTCTGGAACTGTCACAGGCAGAAAAGATCATGCTCTGCCTAAGCACATGTGAGATGAGGGATGTGCTGCTAAATCCCAGTTGGAGCAGGATGTGAACTGGGAGTGGGGTGGGGACTGGGATTGGGGTGGGGACTTGGATGGAGACTGGGATGGGGTGGTTAGGGCAGCCTGAGAGCAGCAGTTGGGGGCAATTCCCAGCTGTTGCAGCTAGGGAGGCTGAGGTAGGGGCAGCCCCTGAGGGCAGGACAGGCTGCTTGCCTGGGGAGTCAGGGGAGGAGAGCCCAGGTGCACACAGTGCCATGTGGGGTGTTACTGCAAAACTGGGACCTCTGGAAACATGAAGCTATTCATAAAAGCCCTGAATCCCCACAGAGGAACCTGTGGGTATCATCTCAACACCACTGCATTTAAAGTGTAAATAACCTGGGTGCTATGATTGGAACAGAAAAAGGGGTGCAGTGAGTGCATTAATTATAATGCTTTAATTAGATGGTCACTCATGCAGTGATGGTAACAGCAAGGCCTTGGCTTGGCCTCTAAAGGGACTTGTCCCTTGGGGTACAAGCATGTTTCCTTCTGCCCATCACTTTGAGCATAATAAATCAGTGCAGGACATGCGCAGCCCTTGTTAGGGATCCTGGGGTGCTTTGGGGTCCTGCAAGCATCTGCCCCACAGAGCTGTTGTGAAGGTGCTAGAGATGGTTAAAGCCAACCCCAAAACCCCACCCCTAGGGCAGGGACACAGAGGAAGGCCCAGCCATACAAAGAGCCTCAGGGGGGCCTCCTAGGGAATTCAGATAAGCCCCATGCACTAATTAACTTAATTAAGAGCAACTGGAGGGTCACTACTACCACTTCTGATGGGACAAGAGTCAGGATAAATTAGCTACAGGAAATGAGGGGTGAATCTTTGCCTCCTACAACCCTTAAAAGGGAGATCAGAGCTTGTCATCTAAGGTTATGTGGGAGAGGGGGTGTAGACTGGAAAAGGTCATTTGCTCCCTGACAAAGGGGCCCTCAAATACAGCCCCTGGCTTTCACCCCATCTCTAAGGTGGGGAGTGACTGTGGTTGCTTGTTCAGCTGGAGGGTCTGTGCATGGGGATGTCAGAGGGTGGAAAATATAGGGTAGAAGAGCTTAGGAGGATGCAGAGACTATAGAAAGGGACTCAGAGGCTGTGTATTGGGTGTTTTTTCTTCCAGGACCCTTTCCTGGGGAAAAGTGCCATGAAAAGCTGGGTGGGAGGGTAAAAAGGGGTTAGAAGTAACTCAGCTCCAGCCAGGCTGGGAGATGGTGCCCTTGCCAGCCCTGGGCAGCACTGGCCATGCTCCCAGCAGGGGGCTTGCTGGCATAGTGGGAAACTGCTAGCTGTGGCCCCTGTCGCCCTGGGCTGTGTGGTGCTGCCCAGGGCCATCCCCACCTCTGCCCCATCCCTGAGAGGCTCCCAGCCCTGCTCTGCAGCCATCTGCCACCCATGACCCCTTCACACTTCCACAGTCCCCTCTCCTCATGGTCACCCCCTCGGATGTTCTGACTGCATCTTTCAAATGGGAGTCATCAGCACATTTGATTCATGTGCTTCTCCTTTCTTCTTCCATATAAACTACAGAAACATGAGATAATTTTCAAGGAAGGTGTTTTCATCTTTCTTCCCCTCTGAGAAGTCCCAGGGCACAGCTGGGTCCCCTGAAGAGCTTCTGCTCATGGTCATCCTGCCGTGGGTCACCCAGTGGGTCCTCACTGCCCCACTCCCACATACATCCTGACTCCACCTCCACTGCCAGGGAGCAGATCTCTTCATCAAGTTGAGCTGGTGGCTGGCAGAGCTGGCACAAGCTCCCTTTCATGCCTCACTTTCCCACGGTCTCTGTGCCACTCATCACTCCTGTCCTTGGGATCCTCTCTGGGGTCTGGGCTTGCTCTGTCAGAGCTGCACTAGGGTTTGTCCTGTCTCCCTGCTTGGAGTGGAGAGACCTGCCCTGCCTAGAGCTGGCTCAGCCCAGTCCTCCCCACAGCAATGACATTCCTGTGCACTTTTGACCATGAGCCCCTCTCATTTCAACCTCATAGACAGCGTGCGGGGCAGAGGCAGTGCTTGTTTTTCACTGGGGCTCAGATCTAGACTCTCCTCAGACTGCCTGGTGATGCTGACCCATTTCTTCCCCTTCTCTGCAAGTCTCCTCCACCCACTGAAGGCCTCTCTGCTGGCCACAGGCAGACAACCCCGTGCTCCCAGGCCCCTTCCATCTCTGTATGACACAGCTTTTCCTGTCTGACAAAACCACATCCCATCCCATGCTGAAAGCTCCAAAATGCCCCTAAATAATGCAGTGCCCTTGGTATGTCCAGGCTGGTTGGGGAAGCATGTTCAGAGGGGATTCATTAATCACTGTTTTGTTAAAGAGTCTCCCTCTGACTTCTCAAACCAACCCATTAAACCAGTCAATGAACCATCCCCACCCAGAGATTTTTGGTTGTCCCTCCTATCTGAACATAACTCAAACATGAAATCACAGGACTCGAGGTCTTGCTTTCCTCAGCAGTGTCACAGAAAGTTGTTTTTGTCTAATTTATCTAATTTCCTGGGCAAATTTCAGTTCCCCTAAAGCTCCCTAGAATCTTCTTTCAGGCTTGCACCTCTTCCCTGGAAAGCAGAAGTGGTTGGCCTGCTCTCTTACCTCTTCCACACATTGCTGCTGGATGTGACCCTGAAATATAACCACATCTTATGGAAATCCCCTTTCTCCTGAGAAATGGCTTCTTTGAAAATGTCTGAAATTTTTGGAAAAGCAGTTAAAGTGGGTGGCACGCACAGGATAAATTGCAGCATGGCCAGAGCCCAGACCACAGACACCAGGCAAGGCAGAACAACGCAGCACTGCAGAAGACCCCCTACACAGCCACCATGCTCAACATGAAGACAACCCTGGTGCTTGCACTGCTCTTTGTGCTCTCCCCACACCATGCAGCAGGTGAGGCATCTTGCTTGCTACCAGCAGGCTGCTCTCACTGGCCCCACTGCGGGTTGGGGGATCAGGGACCCTGGGGCTGCCACTGGGGATGTCCTATCGGGGAGGTCAGACAGAGAAACCTGAGCAGGGATGGTGCTGCTGCCAGGAAAAGCTCCTGGTTGGGGCAGGGATGAACATCCCTGGGGTGCAAGGAAGGAGGGAGATGACACCCTGGACTGGGTGGTCTTGGCAAAGCCAGCTCCAGGGCCAGTGGCCATGGGGGTAACTCACTGCTTCGGGCAGCATGGGGTGAGCTGTGCCCTCGCTGGACAGTGAGGTTCCTCTCTGGGGGAGACCTCACAGTTGCTACTGGGAAATGCTGCAGGAATAGGGGGAAGGAGACTTTGGCAGCTGTTTCCCAGAGCTCAGCTGGATGAGCAAGTGGTTTGCGGGGGCCTGCACTGGGGAGAGCATGTGGCTGACTGGCTACTGGGAGCCTACTAAAACATGTTGCAAGTTGTTCCCCAGCTTGGAAACCGCCATCCTCAGCCCTGGATGTGGCATCCCCACCACCACTGTGCAATTTGGCGGCTGCAGCACCCCTCACAAGAAGGACTATTGGGTGCTGGGCCAGGTCTGTTCACCTCCCCAGCTTTGCCAGTGTTTCCAAGTTTCTGCACTTGTCGCCAAGAAGGAAAATGATCCCCCACCATGGGTGTGCTGAGCTCTGAGTCTCTGGCCTGAGAGTCCCAATCCCTGTGGGTTTGTGTTGCCCCAAAGTAGTGCAAGGGAGCAGCTGAGAAACTCCACAGTGTCTGTGTTGAGTTATATATTCTATAGTGCAGTTGTCTGACAATGCAATCTGCCCAATGCTGCTAACAGTATTCACAGTTTCTCTCCTTTCCCTCTGCAGCGCTCTCCACACCCACTGAATGTTGCTTTGGTCATGCGCACAAACCTGTTCGTCTCACTAACCTGCAGAGTTTCTATGAGACTCCTAAAGACTGCTCCTTACCAGCAATTGTGTAAGTACACAGCACTCTTGCTGCTGGGATTTATCTCCTTCCTCAGTCAGAGCATTATGGTTGGGAACCAGAGCAGCTCTCACCCATCCCATCCTGCTCCAGAGACACCTCGGTGTGCTGAAAGATGGGGTCCAGCTGGGATCACATCCCTGGCTGTGGTAGGAGAGTAGCCCTGTGGAGTTAACAGTATGGAAAATATTAGACTTTCTCCCTTCTGCACAGCAGTGCTAATGCCAGCAGCCTGAAAAAACTCAGAAATGCAGTTTGCCCTGCACACGGAGGGCACTGCCTGCCAGAGGAGTTGTTGCTAAGCTGCTGTCCATGCTGGGGCTGCATACAGGTCTCCAAGGGAGGGGCAAAATGGTACACAAAGAGGGAAGGGCTCACAGTTCTTGTTACCACTGACTTTTCTCACCAAGCTCTTGCAATTCTTGCTGCAGGTTTGTGACTGTTAGTGGTGTCCAGGTCTGTGTTGACCCAGGGAAGCCCTGGGTGAAGAAAGCAATAAATAAACTTCGCAGAAAAAAATGAAACCCTCATTTTGCCTTTCACAGTCAGATTTACACATCCAGCCCTCCTGTCTCCAGATGGAGCGGACAGTTATTTAGTGCGCTTCAAAGGGTTGCATGGTGGAGGGCACAGTCGCTGCACACCAAGCCAGCCTGCCAATGCAATGGCACGGACTAGTCAGACACCGAATACCTCATGCTGTCACTGCCCTGCCAGGATGTGCCTGCTGGAGCAAATATGTGTAATAAAGATTAATTTCCATGCTGCCTGTGACCTGTTTCTTGTACCCCAGGGAGTTATTAACTGTGCAGGGCCTGACATCTGTGGAGGAGCAGTCGGATGCTGGTGCAGGAAATGCTGATCAGGGCAGGCTCCTCTCTACCAGCCTCCTGTTTCTCTGAGCTTTCCCCAGGCTGCCCATGTGTGTGGTCACAGCAAGTCGGTCAGCTTTTCAGACAGCTCCCTTGTGCATGGTCATACATCCATCCAGGGTCTATGAGAACAGACCTTCTTCCCTGCAGCCCTACCCAAGCTGCAGTTAGTTTTTGTCCCAGTTCTTCAGCCCAAGGAGCAGATCCTAAAAATCCGGAGAATGGTGTGACCAAAATGCCCATTTGGCACACACGTTTCCCCTGGGCTTGGAGCTAACCATGCCTCTTCACAGCATGCTTCATTGGAAAGGGGATAGTGGGGACCAGGCCTTAGCCCATGTGTTAGGCTACATCCCTCACAGCATACTCCCATCCCCATGGGCTTTGCAGGCACTCCAAAATAGGTGGTTGGGGAGTTCAGGGAGAATATACTGATCCGCGGAAGTCAGTAGTTCCCCCACTGCCTTGTTGGCCTCAAAATGCTGGTGGCCAGTGCAAAACAGATGGGGAAGATTGAAAGCACAATATCCATGATGCCAGGATGGTGAGGACACAACTCCCTTTTTGGCTGTGTTTTGCAGACATTGCGCAGACTGTGCAGATAATATGGGCACAAGAATAAGGTACCCTGGCTGCAGACCCTGTGCAGGACTGGGGAAGGGTTACAGCAACACAATTTCCCACCTATAAAACCAGACTGAGTATCCACAACATTATGTGAGAGCTGCAAAGCCTACATGGAAAAACCTCACAAATGTAAAGGCAAGAAACACAGTATGTGCTATGGACAGAGCAAATGTAAAACAGCATCAGTGTGTCAGGCCCACAATCTGAAAACCAGAAACAGGGAAAGGCTACGTTTTCAATGATATTGCATGTATGCAGGGAATGGGACATATCTAAAATTATGTCTTCACCCAAGAATTAGTAGCAGAAGCACCATGAGATGAAGCAGTGGTGGGAAGGAAAGCTGAAGGGAAATGGGATTTTAGGGGACAAACACCTTATGGACTGTACTCAGCTGTTTATGGACACAAAGTTTCAGGGCTACACCTTCATAGCGTATAACATTAGAGACTATGATGGCTATTTTGTCACTAGCCAGCTTCTGAAAGAAAAAATGGACTTGCAATTAATTTTTCAAGGTGGTAAACTCATGGATAGACATCCCCAGTCTATGTCGCATAGACTCTTTACATGTTTTACTCAGGAAACTAAGCAACCTTCCCCAAGCACTGGGATTCAAGGGTTGCAAAAGTAGTTTTTCCCATTTTTTTAAACACCACTGAAAATCAAAAATATGTAGGCTCACTTCCACAACTGTAATATTACAGGTGGGCAACATGATTTCTGAGGAGAAAAATTTCTGCCATAGCACACAGCTAATTAGAAAATTTTTGACCTGCAAAAAGAGCTGTCACTATTGGCATCAAGATGGTAAAATGTTGGGGAAGGCTGGCAAACCACACAAGAAAAAGGTTTCTGAAATTAGACATCGCACCTTCTTTGACAAAGAGGGTGATGAAAATGTGAAGGAGGATTGCTCTGTAGATCCCTTTCAGTACACTGTGCTGCTGCCTGCCTTGCGATGTACCAATTTATGTTCCTTAAACCCAGTGCTGTAGCACTCCTCTCCCAGCATGGCTATCACAGGAGGAAAGAGATATTCAGCCCCCTCTACTTTTTCCACAGCTGTATTAAACACTACCATGAAAAACACTGGAATCATCTGGCTGGGACAACCAGGTACTTGTTTTACTGGACACAGAACAAGATGGCCAACCTAAAGGGAGTGGCCTTTAACATCAGATCAGTATGGGAGCATGATTGCATCACTATGATGAAATCGGACGGGGAGCACAGAGAGTTCTTAGCCAGGACCAAACCACCCATGCCACTGAACCCCAGAGGTGCTCTTCTCTGTGGCAGGACAAATGTCATCTGTCTGCATTACAAAGCAGCCCCTAATGAAAAGAAAATCATTACTATAATTTTACTAGACTCTGTCCCTTCATCAACAAAATGACATCCCCTTGGGCACCCCAATGTTATGCTTGAGAGTTTCAACACCCTGATGGCTTGTTTTGGGCTGAACAATGTAAAAGCGCAGCCACCTTGAGGGCTCTTTTTCCCTGGTACGCCCAGCGTTGGAAATGGCAAGCTACTGTTTCCCTTTACCATATATGTGCAGAAACCTACCAGGCGCAAGCACAGATGCTGACAAGAGTCAGGCATGTTGAACGATAGAAGCAGAAAGACAACATTGCTTTATGGCCTGATCATTTTAAGAAAAAAACAAAAACAAAAACAAATTACCAGACTTTCCAAATTCTCTGTGGGGTAAGCTGGCCAGAAACCCAGTCTTCCCAACACCACCATCATGAGCGACCCAGATGAACTGTACTACTCCCTCTTTTCTCCAGCATAGGGTGTGTGTTGTTGTTGATGCAGACACGGCCATTGTCTTGCAGCTTTACAAGCAGCTTTACAAGCAGCTTTACAATCTCTCAGATGCACTACAAGAGTGTTGCTTTTATCACAACACAGACCCCATGATGTTCATGAGTCACCAGGGCTGCAGGAATCCCCTTCCCCCTGCTTGGTGACTACTTTCAGGAGCTGACAGGCAAGGTGCTGCCAGACAGGAACATCACCAAGTTTGTGGCATCAGGACCCAAATCCTACAGATACCTGCAGTCTGGGGGGAAGTGTTGTTTAAAAGTTAAAGGCATCACTCTAAATGTAACCAACAGAGAAGAGATTGGTTTTGAAGTATTGAAGGACATTGTGGTAGGCTATGGTGTAAATTCTGATGGAGACACTCTTAGATTGTGATAGAGCAGCAGTCAATCATCAGGAATAAGAAGTGGCTGATAGAAACCAGGCCCTTCCAGAAGATGCAGATGGTGGGTCTATGACAAAAGGATACTGACTAAAAACATTAACAGTCTTCCCTATGGTTGTTGATCACAGGCACGCATAGGAAGCATCCCTTTTCTGCTATTGTGGCAGGGCCTAGCAACTGTGGGAAATGGTCTTTTATAAAAAGTGTTTTGGAGAACCCCACTGCCTGCTTTCTGCTATGCCTGGGAATATCCTGACACGTTACAGTTGTTTGCAACTGTGCATTGTCAGCTGCACCCTAAATATCTTATCAAATCTGTGCAGGAACTTACCTGAAAGTCTTAGTGATAACCACTTTCTTCTCTCTAATAATCGTATACGAGAGCCAGCCATGCCTGAGCTAAGAGCCTTCCCTGATTGTGAGGGACCTGGATAATGACATGCAAGCACTTTTGCTGGTGTCTGCTCACATTTGGACGGGGAAAACTGATGTTGGAGCTAACGAGACCTAAAAATTCCCGTGGACATTGTGTTTCCTGGCATCTCTCTTAGTACCACTGTTAGCCAGGCTCTTTTCCACGTGCCAGGATGGTTCTGCTGTTGTTACCCTGGGCAGCTGGCTGCAAACTGGCTATGGTCCAGTGTTGCTCTGCCTGCCCAACACCTAAATGGTCACACTGGAAAGAAACCAACCAGCCCAGCACCAGGCCAGCACACACAAAGAGGCAGTTGTAGCCAACTGGCCATAAGAGCAAAGAAATCATGAAAAGAGATGAAGAAAAGGCAACAAGGCAGCAGACTCCACAGGGAACAGTGTCTGAGGCCCTGGGCCTGCTGGACAGACACTGGGTTTCTTGATGCTCCTGGACAAAACAATGAGCAGGGCTCAGTGTAGTACTGCGAGCAGCTCCATGCACTCCTGCTCTACCATCCATGCTAATAATCTTCCTTTTGCCCCCCTGCTTGCTTGACATGCTGCCTGGAAAGCAGGACAGCCACACTCCAGCAGGGCTGGATGCAAGCCCATATCGTGGCACAGGCAAGCTGCCGCCTGCACATCTGAGCTGGCTCTCCCACGCATCTTCCCCAGCACAACTCCAGCTGCTTAAAGCAAGCAGAGATTCACAAAGCACACAGCTTCACACTAGCTCTTGCACATGGATGTGTATTTTAATAAAAATAATTCTGTCAATATACAGCAGAACGTTGATTTCTTTACCATATTTCCAGTAAATTTTAATATACTCAGTTCTCAGTCAAAATCCACCCTCCCCCCCCTTTTGAAGTTTTCATGCGAAGCATTGGATAACTTAATTCACAAATACTAAGCTTAGACTGAACTAATGTGCACAATCTGTGTAATGTCCATTTAGCCAATGTTGTACCAAAGAGGAGAAACCCTCCTTGAAAGGCGATGAAAAGTCTGGAGCGGCAGAGGGAGAACTGCTCTGTCACAGCAGAACTGTGGCCATTTGTTCAGAGCTGACTGGAAACCTGAAAAGACCTCACACCCCATGCTCCAGCTGAGCGTTTCATACCTGAGTTTTGAGCAACCAGCAGAAGAGAGTTAACTGCACTGCAGGCAGGTCCTTGGGTTTGCGTGCAAGAGCTTCAAGTGCCAGCGGTCACCTCCCCTGTCTGGAGAGCCATGAAGAGCATGCACAGATAGGACTCAGAGAGAAATCCCAATCAAATGCCTGAGCAGAGTCCTTAGTCTGAAAGAGATGCGATGTTCCTATTTTTAAAAAACTCTGAAAAATCATCATTATCCCCAGAGCTGCTGCTGCTGCTTCTCCTTCTCAGAAGCAGTCTTTGAGAAGCCCAGCCCACAAAAGCCCCTTTGCCTCTTCCTGGTTGCAGCTAAAGCCCTCCCAGGGCAAGGGATCTGTATTTTAGAGCATGTGCCCAGACACATGTGAAGTGACCAGAGAAAAGGTGTCTCCCAGCCAGGGAGGTTTGCATGGCCACACCAGGAATGCTTCTGCAGTGATGGAAGTGTAAATCCCATAACGGACTCTGCTTGAGGTTAGCAGGAGGCAGTTACATCCACCTCTTGGAAATAAAACAGTTGGCAGGAAACTAAGGTGCATGTGTGTGTTCTTCAAGCCTGGATGTACTCCTGGCTTGCTGGGCTCTGCTGCAGCTAAAGGCGGCAGGCTCTAAGCTCTGTTCACGGGATGGAGGGAGAGGGACAGACACACCATGTTCACTCATCCATCATCCTCCATCTCTTGTTGCAGGGCAGGATGGTGGAGCACAGCTAGTGCTTCTTCTGGAAGAGGACTGAAGGCTCTCAACTGCTCCCTTTTCCTCCCCAAGACTGTTTTTAAAAAGCCCCAACACTTCCTCCAGCTCTTTGTCCTACCACAGCAGATGGGACATTGCTTACTCACAGCTTTTGGCTCAAAGTAAGAGCTGCTGGAATGCATTTTCTCTCTGCCACTCATTCTTCTGGGGCTGCAGTAGGGTCCCAGCAGCACACAGCACATGTCCTCCCACTATCCCTCAGCAGAAACATCTAGGGATAGAAGCGTACAGCTGGAGTCCCACCACCACCTTCCTACCTGCTCCCATCAGGATCCACTACTTCGGTTGCTCTAAGACAGGCTGCACGGTTTTAAGGAAGATGCCATTTCTGTGAAGGGGACACCAGGGCAGACCAGAGCCACCTTTTCTGGAATGTATTCTTTACCTTTCCCTATGCAAGGGCCCAACAATGCTGGGCAGTCTGTCCAGGCATCCTGCATACATGTGACTACACTGGAAAATAAAGGTGTGATCAGCTCCACATGTACTTGCTGCACCGCAGGACTGAAGCGTGATGGACCTCTCTGCCTGCTGACCTGCAGGCAGTTGAAGACTGCATGTTGCTGCTTCAGTTGAAAGAACTTCTTGATGCTGTTCTGTGCAATGTGTAACTTCACGGCATTTATGCACTGCTATATACCCTGGGTATCATGGTTAGCTTTCTCAATCAACTGCATGATGGCAGAGGGAACTCTGAAACTCCCATTTAGGCAACGTGCCGCATGAGTATTAAGAAAAACAGCTAACAAAGCACAGTAGCACCACAGCAATCCAACAAGGTTTGCTCTGCTGGGCAAAGACACAGTTCATTATGCCTGAAGCCTAAGGAGGAAAATGATAAATTTACTACCCAGAGCTAGTTAAACCAGTCTAGCTGTTCTAGTTATTCAAGAGAGTCTCAAGAACAAAGCTATTTAAAGAAAGGTAATGATGCCTTAATAAGACTAAGTGATAAATAAGGACATAGCTTGAGGACAAGTGGAGATGTGGCTGTAAAGAACCAGAAGGAACTGGAATAAGCAGGCAAATGGGGAAAACCTAGGTGTACACAACCACAATAAGGCAGATACTCCCAAAGGGGCCAATTCTTCATGCCAGGCACAACTGCATCGCCTGGTGTCCAAATCAGGTCAGCAGCAGTACAGAGATCACTAAGACAAGATCAGCACTTCTGGGCAACAGGAAGATAGAAATGGAAATAGGCTACAGCCCCAAATAACCACACATCATCCGTGTATCTGCAAGGAACCAGCTAGTGTTCTGGTAGACATGGGGGGATGGAGGGGAGCAAGAGGAGCCACTGGATGGCCATCTCCCACTAGCTGGATGCTACTTACCCAGTGCTGTTCATTCCCGAAGTCCCTCTCCATTTTGCTGGCCACATGCAAAGGCTCAGTTTCTAACCAGATTCCCAAAGAATGGCAGAAGTGCTGCAGCCAGCCCAGCTCCAGGCTGATGGGCTCCTGCACAATGATGAAAAGGAGAGGTGCTCTTGTGGGATCATCGCACATAGGTCTGTCCCTTTAAGCTGGTGCCACAGAACAAGCCCAGAAAAGCAGCTGGAACAAACGGAAGCATTTGCTCTATCCTCTAAGAACGTGCTGGTGGCACGAGCCACAGAGATGACCCTGGTGTCAGAGCAGCTCTAGAACAGTACCAAACACTGCAGATAACCACTTCTGGTGTTTACAATGGTGGGAGAACACTGGTGTTGTGGGAGGCAAAGGAGCAAGAAGGGAGACCTAGTAGTAATAATAATTTTTCCCAAAACATGCTGGCTCTGAGAACATATTGAAGGTTGCATGGGAAATAAGACTGCTGCCCTTCAAGCATACAGGAGAGCCTGATTCAGAGTACACTGAACCCTGTAAGTCTTGAAACACCTTTTGCTACACACTTGCTAGGAAAGGACCACAGCATAGCAAAGAGGAACTATCTGCAATGCTGAGTCCAGTACAAGAGTCAACAGTCCACAAACTGGAATGAATCCAGCAGAGGCCACTAAGGTGGTCAGGGGCTGGAGTGCAAGATGTATGAGGAGAGGCAGAGAGAACAGGGCTTGTTCAACCCAGAGAAGAGAAGGGGGGATCTAACTGCATATTCCACTTACCTAAAAGCAGAGGGAGGGTTAAAGCAGATGAAGCCAGACTGTTCTCAGAGGTGCCAATGAAAGAACAGGAGGCCATGGGCATAGTTTGCAACCGGGAAAATTCTGATTGGATAAGAGGAAAAAATTGTTCCCTATGACAGTGGTAACACTGGGACAGGGCTCAGAGAGGTGGTGGCATCTCCATCTTTGAGATTTTCCAGACTCAACTGGACAAGCCCTGCACAACCCAGTCTAGCTTTGAAGCTAGGACCCTGCTCTGAGCAGATGGTTGGACTGGAGACCTCCAGAGGTCCCTTCCAACTAAATCTTTTAAGATTTAGTGAAGTATCATCCTTGGGGGACTTTCACAGAAGCTAGCAGGTCCCTATGGAGAAGGACAACAGTTGCTTCTGTTGCAGGATAAACACAGTTGCTGACCAGCAGCAATGAAAGGGATAGCTAGCTCTTGGGGCTCCAAGATGGAGGTCATGTGCTTCAACACCCTTGTATAACAACATTTATCAATACCAGCAGCTTAAGGAAGAGTGCAGATCCTGGAGAGAAGTTTTCAGACTTCATCCAATGGAGAAAGAGAGGCCCTTCAAGCAAAACTGATGCTTTTTCTCACCTGTACTCACTGCTCCTGAAGGATAAAATTCGCTCCTGGTAACCTCGAAGGAACAACAACAGACCAGGTCCTCCTTCCTTTTGGACACTGCCAAAACAGTCACCTCCCACACACTAAACCTGACAAGAGCTGCCCCATGCAGTCTTCTGCCTCACTTCTGCCACTTCCCATGGCACAAGGCACCACACAGAGCACCAGCTCCTCTAGCCCCACACCCAACTGATCTACACAGGCCCCTTTGCATCTAAAACACATTCAGTGTGGTGGTCAGCAATGCTGAAATGTCACCAAGAGTACTCACTCCATTTTAAGGGGTTTCAAGTGAAGCTCCTCAGCAGACCAAGTCAGTCAGCTGTGGGTGACAGTCGCTTGCACCATTATGCGTGCCTGGACATTCAGGACTTCTTGCCTGCAGATTAGCCAGCAGGCAGCCAGAGTGCAACAGCTGCCAAGGGCCATTCCTTACGCAGTGAAGGCAACAGCGGAAGAAGCAGCACCATTTTTGCTGTTCAGGCATATACTGCTGAAACACAGCCAGGAAGCTGAAGAGCATTCTGGCATGGCATTGCAAGTTCTACATTCTCCCAAGCTGCTTTCACCACATCCCTTCCTATTACTTTCCCGGTCTCTAGTGCAACAGGTACAATCCTCTCACTCTGCTCCTCAGTCCACATCTGCAGCTTCCTTGCTATTCCAGTTCTGGACAACCTCTGCCAATATTGCTCAATGCTTTCCTTTTCTGGGTCCCAGAAACACTTATCCCAGCTATTCCAATGCCTCCAATTCCTGAACCAATCCCTCATCCCACTCGAAAGTTCTCCAAAATGTTACTGTTCGTGTGGCTGCTCTCATTCACTGCTTGAAGGAACAATGCAAAGCCTTGTCCATACGGAGAAAAACCTGGTGATGTAATTCAGCTCCACAAAGCTGCCTCTGCAGAACCACTGAAGGACACTAACTAAGGCTTTAGGTCTGGAGTTCCCAATATACCATTCTCAAAGGGCCACTTAACAGTTAGGGTATGGGGCTGCAGAACAGAGCTCATGATATGCCAGGCTACAGATGACCACCCTTGAAAGCAGGTTTCCACCAGGTCCCTGTGACATCTTACCCTTCTGAAAGGCTGTCACTGCTACACAAAGCTCGAGGAAAGCAGGTGTAGTGGCAGGTGTCCAGAGTATACATCTGGGGGTTCTTGGCATTCTGTAGATTATAGCTCTGTAGCGATGACTCTGGACTCATCAGATGACAGCTGAGATCCTCTGAATGTGCAGACGATTACTCAGTCATGGCAGAGCTAGAAGATGTTTAGCTGTTACAGCTGTAGCAACTGGTTTGTTCTGGTAAGGACAGCCACAATTAGAAAGCCTCTTTTGGGACTGCATGACTAAAAAGGTTTCCTGGACTGTGAGTAGTCTGTGGCTGTTTTTTGGAAAACCCTCTTCTAGGATCTGAAACCAGCACAGCAGAACAACTTATGTGTCAGCCTCATGTGATGAAAGTCCCATATCCAAGACCACCAGCATTATATGCAGGGTCATAGCTGAGACCCTGTATCCCTCCACCACAAAAAGGGAAGCCAGCAGTTTCTACCAAAGACTATACAAACATGTACGTGGCTTTACCAAAGGGCTGTTAGAAGAAGTGATACTGTGAGGGGCTGCTCAGATAAAGCAGAGTCTCAGCCAGGCTGTTCTTAAGGCCTCTCTCATTTATTCATCTGCTTCTGAGCAAATCATGAGGCACTTGAAATAACAAACCCAAAATCAATTTTATAAAAGGAATTCTTTAACTGCATGAAGCCTCTGGTTAGGTCATGCTCATATTCAAAATTAAAGACCTTAATTCAGTTTAGTTTTGTTCATTTTTAAAGTGACTGCAACAAATCAAATTAAGTCTCAGCTGACATTGTAGTCAAACATAAAACACAAAAACCATCAAGCAGCAGCCAGGGACACTCAAGGACCACCAGGCTTTGAAAAATAATCTGGGAAGAACCAAGTGCAAAATCTCATCCAGGAATCAATGACAGGTTCAAGTCTATGCCTGCACATCCATGCCCACTGCAAACACATTTATCTTCCCCACACTGACTTACAAACACAGTAAAAAGCAGGAATATTTGTCAGGATCTAAGCACAACAACCAGAAACGACTAGTGAAGCTGCAAGAACACTTGAAATCAAAGAACAAACAAGGGGTACAGAACAGTGATGTCACAGCAGAAAAGCCTTGGCACTTCCCAAAAACCAGAATCAGGACTCCAGGTACAAGAGCCTGCGAGAAGCCCACAGTATTAATGTGTGTTGACTGCAGTACTCAGGCCAGTTAGGAAGCCAGTCAAGTAAGAAAGGAAAAACAAACCAACCTAGAGCTCTTGCTTTGAGTACAAGAAGTGAAGAGCATCACTGCTGTTTAGTTTAGAGGGATCTGCTGCCACTAAGTGGTGCATACTGTTAGTGGAAGAAAGTGATGCAGCCCTGCTAAGTGCAATCATTAAGATTGTGGCCTCTCAGCACTAACCTCAACACAACATCAAGATAGTGTTCCACCACAGCAACAGTCTCCACGAAAAGCCAGAGAGATCATCCCTTCACACGTTTCTTGGCACAAGAATAACCAGGTATCTAGGAGCATCTCCTGGTTCTTTGTAGCAAAGGGGAAACCAAAATGAAAACAATTGCTCTAAGACAGTCAGCACTGCTTTTCTGAGAGACCAAGGGGGCATAAGTATATGACACAGAACAGACTTGGCTTCAAGGAAGCACAAATTATCACAGAGTAGGAGCAAAAAAACCCCAAGGAAAACTCAAAAGAGATAAAGATGGTGTTGCTACAAAGATGAAAGAGAGATTTGACTGCAGGCAGACAGGAGCAAGTTAATGATGACCAACAGCACAGGAAGTAGCAAAATGTGAAAGGCAAAAGTCAGATACTAGAGCATTTCCAACCTAAGTACCCATAATCAGCCCATTAGTGTGCTCTAAGTCTTGTGCTGCGAAACA
This sequence comes from Apteryx rowi, assembly GCF_003343035.1. Taxonomy (NCBI): domain Eukaryota; kingdom Metazoa; phylum Chordata; class Aves; order Apterygiformes; family Apterygidae; genus Apteryx; species Apteryx rowi. The sequence continues at coordinate 76,075 of NW_020450947.1, forward strand.
CAGAGCTTACAGCAAGAATTCCCACCAGGGAAAGTTTACACACTGCCTCAGTTTCAGCAACAGCACTGGGAACACTATGGGAACTGGTTATACATTAGGCAGCAGTGATAGGCCCAGCAATAGAGGCTCCAGAAAGGATGCCTCTCCATCAAGTTAAAGTGCCTGTGCAGTTGTACCAAGATAAGGACTCCAGGTTTGGGTAACATCCGTCACTGGGCCAACTAGCAGAGTTGAAAATAAATAGAGGATCTTTCAGGCACATAAGCTCATCCCCAAAACTGAAACAAAAGCAGCAGATTGCAAGGTTAAATTCTGCTTAGTGTCATCCTCTACTTCTATCTGTGCCTAGAAGAAGGGTTTTGGTACTCAGAGTTGCATTCGTTTTTTTCAACTATACTAGCTGGTCTAATTAAAACATATCCTCCATTTACAAACCTCATGATCCCTGCTTCCTTAGACCATTCTGGCTCCAGCACTGCCTCTACACATTGTATACCTTCACCAAAAGGTAGCAACAGGCATTTCCCACCACCTCCAACACCATCCGCACATTCACAGCCATTTGCCTCCAGCACTGTCACAAACAGTCCACTTCTGCAGTGCAGGAGACAACTGCCCCCCTACTTTGCCTTTATTTCAAAACTTACGTTCCAGCTGCAAATGAAGTCTGCAAATGCAGAATATCTTTAAAGTTCTGGGCTACTGCAGAGAGGTATCCTGAAGCCTCCCCACACAGCTACAGCTCTTTGTTCCCACTGCTCATCGCACTTATCACAGAGAGGTATGGGACAAGCCACACATCACCAAGCTCATTTGCTGCTTGGAGCCTTAGCAGAGGCTAATCTTCATTTTGAGGGCAAACCTCAGTACAATCTTTTTGCTTTATTTCCAAAAAATAAAGTCAAGAACAGCAGTAAAAAGACATGTTAGGTCTGAGCTCCCCTGGATCCTCCTCATAGCTACAGATGTAAAATTCCTTTGGTGCAGGAGTATGATTCCTCCTGTGCAGCCACACCCATTCTTAAGTCTCATAATGGTACATGCTGCAGGATGAGAAGTGTACAGTCCTGATACACAGCCTTACCAGTTTCAAGTACACTTATAAGCAGATGGTTTGAGTACAAAAAGCTTAGCAGCACTTTAGTGAGTCCCTGGGCCTGATACATTCAACAGCAATGATGCATTAGTCTGTTGTACTTTGAGGTTACCCACCCACCCACACTTGCCGGTCACTTTTGGACTTGAAACTGAAACCATTACCTTAAGAATCCTTACAAAAACATTGCTGCTCCCTCCTGAATGGATCAGACCGTATGAAGCTAGTACTTACCCTCACCCACAGCCTGACCTTGGCATTTGCGACCTGCAAGGAAGAGCACAGTTCAGACTAGCCTTTTCAAGAGACTTCTATAATTTAGAGGTGCTCATTTAGGTCAGTGTTACATGGGGAACCAGCAAATACTATTATTGAGTCCTAGTGAGAGAGCCCTCCTACATAGAGGAGAAGGGTATTTGTGGCTTAACACAAAAACTGACAGCCCAGTCTGGCAGCACCCATGAATATTTCTTACAGGGTAACATGACCTGCTCCTACTAATACAGTGGCAGATGATCTTCAGTTAGTCAGTCCTGTCTTCCAGCTGCTGCGAGAGCTTGATCTATCTCCTTTTCAGGGCATGAGATGCTTTTAGTGTAGCCATTAACAAGGACTACATAGGCAATGTGAAGACTTCTCCTCTTCCCACTCACAAACACAAGGTTTGAGAGCCCAGTGCTCTTAGCGAGGCATGTACCATGAAAGACCAAGCTCCTCCAATTCCCATCATTAGCACATGACAGGACACAACTCACCAGGTCTCCCAGGGTGACGTATGATGTGTATGGCTGGAACCGGGGCTGTGGGCAATAAATACATCAATGACCTTGTGGAGGTGGAAGAGACCTTTTTAATAAACAGGAATCAAATAAAAAAAAAATCCCTCTGATCTGCCACTGTGAGAAGAGTTCAGGCAACTAGTACAGAAGATGATGCTGTATGTGCACAGATGGAGGGAGGAGGGAAGAAAAGAACAAGCTGTCACCAGCTTGACGAGCTTCCTCAGTAAATCAGCAGAAACCAGCTCAGCAAAACTCTTTAGATAAAATACTGGTAGATCCATCATAAACAACTCAAATCAAAATAAAGAGAAATCCCTACGTCGGAAGGCGCTATATTAGAATAACCAGCGAAATACTGAATGCTGCTGGAGCCGCAGCAATAGCACGGAGACAGATAAAATCTGCCAGTCACTCCTGGGGTCAGGAATGGCCATGTAGTGAGGAAATAACTCAATCCTTTCACAGGCAGTGTGTGTGTGTGTGTGCACATGTGTGCGTGCTGGAGGGGGTGTTGGTGGCAGGGAGGTCAGGCTATAGACGAGATGGTGTTGTAGTGGCAGCAACGGAGGGTGAAGGGCAGCACTCAGGGATGTCAATTCCATCTTGCTCTGGTGGCTAGTGCAAATAGTCGTCTACTCTGGCAAAGGAGCAGGAGCCCAGGCCCACACGAGCCATGAGCCGCAAGCACTCCGAGGCCTGGCCCAGGGCAAGCATCAGCGGGGGCTGCTTTGGCAGGTTCTGAGATTCTGTGGGGGCAAAAAAAGAGATCTGTTTAGAAGAGGCACCTTGGCTGCATGGTTGCTCATTAGCACACAGGTTCCTCTATGTCCCACATGGGCACTAAGCAGAGCATCCCTCACAGGATGCACTGCTTCTGGAAGAAAGTCATTCCTGAGTAAGATTGGCTCACACTGCTGCTCCTCCACAAACCCCACACAGGGTTGCCCACCCAGGACATGTCCCACCTGGGGCCACAGCTCAACAGGGCCTTTGGAAAGAGTTGCTGTGGAGGCCAGAACAAGAAAAAAGGCAAGGCAGCTCCTCTGCCTCAGTGTCTGAGAGAAAATCCTCCAAGTCTGAGAGTAGAGCATGGAGGAGGAAGTAAAGACAGGAGAAATTGGCCCCAAGTACTGAGGAAAAGGGTGCCTCTCCCTCTCGCACTTGCGCAGGTCTAGGCCATAGTCCAAGACCCAGAAAACTCACTGGTCACAGCTTCTTTTCAACTTCATGTTTTCTTCATATAGAGGGGGAATCCTCAGTTGAGCTAGTCAAGGCACCTTTCCTGTGACCTGTGTGACGAAGCACGTCCAGACACCACGTCCAGCCACCAGCCACCCTGCAGGACACCTGGCCATGCTGACCGTCAGGGAAAGGGACACTCCTCCCCAGATCGTATCATTTCTGCTCCTTTACTCATACAGAGCATGAGTCTTCACAGGTTTGCTCATCAAACTGTTCCTTCCCCCAGAGGACAATCTCTAATTCTCCTTCTTACACACTCAATATGAGGCACACAAACCCACGAAGAAAGATGTCATTCAAACATGGGTTTCTGAGACAGAGAAGCTGTCAAGTGGAGAGTGTATGGCCAGCCATGGATGGATTGAGCTAAACAGAGCTGGGGAATGTCCTGTGAAGTCACATGAGCAATGACATGATACGGGCAGGGTCTGAGGACAGGATCTAGGGGCCCGGCTAGAAAGAAACAATCCCTTTCTTGTAGCCTGGTGGCAGGTCATAATCTTATGATTAATACACTCATATTTCCACCAGCGGATTTTCTATAGCTGAAGATGGCAGGAGGGTCAGCAATGACATAGCAGCTCACTGATCGCAAGAATAAGACTTCTATTGGGGAAAGCTGCTGCTTTTAGTACACCAGGCTCAAAGTAGGAGAGTAATGACAAGAGTTGTTTGGTCAAGCAGCATGTTTGTCTAAGGAAAATGGAAGAGCAGGCATAAACAGCCAACTCTGACAATACAGAGGAGGGCAAAAGATTGCTCAAACCTGGATCCAACCATGGTCCATCTAGCTACACAAAGAACAAAGCTCATCAGAAAAAGAGGAGCTATCTCATTAGCTGAAGAAAACCACACTAAACACAGATTTCCACACAGAGCAGGGTCCTCTCAACACAGTTAAGACCAAAAGGGAAAGAGCAACATGGCTGGACCATCAACACAGCGCTGGTTCCAACATGGTACACCAGTAGCAAGGCTCTCTGGGCTCCAACAGGCATACCACATGATGGGAATATGCAGAGACTATGCTCGAAGGGAAGACAGACCCTACACAACACTTAATTCTGCATGTTCAGAAAGAGCTCAAAGTAACTGGAATTCACGGCCTTCTCTGCTTTAGGGCCAACACTACAGAAACCTGCTTCACTTACAAGCTGCTGCAGTGGAGCAACTGCATTCCTTACCAGAGAGCAGGAAGATGCCAGGACAGATCTCTCCCAACCCAAGCAACCTGGAAAGGGGCCTTGTTGATGCCAGCAAACTGATTCAGCTGGATTCAAAGCAAAAAGGAAGAGGAACAGAAAATGCATTGGGGAGATCTAGGCTTCTTCAGCAAACAGAGGATGAAACTGCTGAGGACAATCCTTGGAAGCAGCACTGAGGAAGACCCAAGGAAGGGAGCCAAAAGTAGATCAGATCAGGAGCATCCATTCTCTACAGGCTTCCCTCCAGCCTCTCTTCTCCTACATCACTGCCCTCCTGGCTGTTTCAGTCCCCAACAATTGAAAGAGAGGCAAAAGCTAAAGACAAATATTTCCAAAGTTTTTATAATACTCAAAGGCATGCCTGCCACAGGACAGCTTCTGAGAGCAGGTATGTCCAGTGGGTAGCACTCACATAGAAGCCAGATCTTACCCAATATAGCACTATTAAGAGCAGCACACACGGGTTCCCTCTGGATTGGGTCCAGCTGTTGACCAACAGGGCAGTTCCAAGGGTCAGAATAAGCTAACAAGCTAAATGCATCCTGTGAGAGAGAACAGAAAGGCACAGTAAGGTCACACATGATGGCAAACATGCAGAAAAAACACCAGGTCTGTCAGCTGGGGCACCTCCTGCAATCACCAAGGTGACAGGTGCCTACCTCCTGAAAAGAAATGGCCCTTTTCTTCTTGGCAGCAAGGGACCACACTGGGCCATCAAGAGAGTGGATTAAAGAGGGTGCCCTCTCCACCTGGCAGGGGAGCCAGAACGGGAAAGCAGGTAGAGTTTCACCTGGAGAGAAGAAGAGCATGCAGTTGCCCCAGAAAGGCAGGCAGGTACTGCACTTTCTCTCTCCTGCACTGAGAACTGGGTCTAGATGCTTCATGTTGACTCAGTTTTGACCTCTGATTCCCACACAGGCTCCTTCTTCCTCTCCAGGTGCAGAAGTGGAGGCCACCTAGAGCTCTGCAAGGGAAGCCACAACTCCAGTCCTGGCCCAGAGAACTGCTGTCATGCAGCATACAGCTCAGACTTACCTGAAGCATCTTTTTGTGCATTGTATTCTTCCCATATTCTCTGCAAAGCTGCTCGCTCAGCGTCTGCAGCTCCCGTCCAAACTGGATCATTCGTTCCGTGGCAGCATGGTTCCCTCCACAGAGCTGCCTCTGAGGGCAGTTGTCTTCTAGAGGAAAGACAGTAGAGAATTGTCTCTCGTTCCCCACCATTGCTCACACTGTGTCATGCTGCCCTGTTCTTAGGCATGAATTCCTCCCCCTTCAGGAGCAGATAGATGCTCCTTGGTCTAAATTTATGCAAGTGGAAGCTTTTTTTGAGTCATGCACCACAAGAGCCAGTAGGTTTTTTTTTATGGCATCTCTTTGGTACAGGGTAAAACTTGAACTCAGTTTGTTTAATGCTCAAGGACTGTCTACAAATCAAGTTGTCTGATAAAATTATGGAAGCTTGCTATTGTGGCTCTGTTACCCTTACATGTCTGTAATACAGCACACACAACACCGAAATCCCTGGTCTAACAAACCCTGGACTCAGAAAACTTTCAATCCTAGATACCAACAACACCAGCTTCCCAGTATCGGGTGACCGCAGGACCCACTGGAAGTGGAGGAATTCCCAGTTTCAGAGGGAGTGCAGCTGAGGCATCCTCTCCCTCCCAGCTAAAGCACTCACAAGCAGGACAGTTGTAGCTGACTGTGAATGGACCATACTGTGTTGTGGACATTTTGCAACTGGGAATCAGACAGCCTTTCATAGCCTAATTCTTCTCCTCAGCTGGCAGAACTGCCAAGACTGCTTTGGGCTGGAATTCATGACCAGCACTAAACAAACCTTTGACTCCTGTCGCTTTCCCTGTTCCACAATATCACCAGAACTTCTCTGAGACTACAAAAAGACAAATCTAGTTTTAATTCCAAGACAGATTCATGTTCCCTGTGAATTAGAGATCTTGAGAACTTCATTCACCAGGGCTGGGAAAGAGACTGAAAGGGCATGTCTCTTTCCCACAATCCAATCACATCTTTAATTCTTGATACCAGCTCTTTCTATTACCCTCTATCCCTTCAACTTTCTGTGCAACTGGGCAATAGAGATCCTGCCTGTCAGGCCCTACCCATGCTGGATTCATCCGTCTGCAGGATCTCTTCATGTTTGTAGGTGCCATTCATTATCCTAGTGGATGAGTTTTCCAGGACTCCATTGGGGTAATGCTCAGCCTCCATTTCCATCTCACTGTCACTGAGGTAAAAGAAGGAAAGAAAGGCCAGATGACTAAATTAGAAAGGGAAGAAATGAAGAGCTCAGATGACAAATGATGCCCAGCAACAGCCAGTAAACCAGATTAGGTGCCAGTTAGATTACAGAGAACAAGATAGTCTAACTCAGTGTAGCAAAAATTGTTGCAGACTTCAGGAGGCAACTTATGAAACAAGCTTCTATTCTGAAAGTGCCTGTCATAATGACAGATGCAGAGTGCTTATAAACTTTCATTTCAGGAAGCAGTCATCTCTGGAGCAGTGAACAGCAGCCAGACAACAGATAACATACTAAACAAACAGGGGGAAAATCTTGGCTGAAGATACCATGATAAACCATCAACCCTTACAAAAACTGCAACACAGAACACACAAGGACTCTAGGTTTAAATGTTCAAGACAGTAATCTGCATGAGATTGCTGATTAACTCAGAAAACTGAAATGATGAGATAACCTTGACGTGACTTGGGTACAACATTTCAAAAACACTCAGCATAAATCCAGCATTACCAAATGATTCTGGAAGGTGGTTGGTTGAGCCCAAACAAGTGTTTCTCACTCAGTTACATGCAGTATGCCTCTTGGGAGGTCAGGATAGAGACTAGAAACTCTCCTGCAAACTGTTCAGCACAGTACACAAAGGATAAATGCCAGCTGCAATTAGCAAGAGATCCTACTAATTACAAAGATTTCCTCTGCTCCAGTTGGCCCCCAGACAGCTCTGCAACAGCAACCTGGAAAGGGAGCCCAAAGGGAGCTCAGTTTTCACCACTGCTCCATATACTCCACACTCAGTAGATGCAGCAGTAATTATCCTCTGCTCTCCTTGGACTGCCTATGGCTTGTTGGAGAAGAGAGGCTTTCTAAGTCTGATCTGCTGTCACAAGTATGAAACAAATTACCATTGGTCCAGAAGCTCACCTCAAAGGAATTGAGCAACAAGTAGAGGTAGTCCAGGAAAAACACTCAGGAGGACAACTTTCAAACCCAATAATCATTTGGGCAGCTCCTTCACCTTCTAAAGGGCATGTGAGCTACACATCAGCAGTAATCCACCAGCTGTTGCAGCAGCAACAGAAACAGGCTCAACAGGAGACCTCCTGGGCAAACTATCATGTGGGGCACTGATGGCATCAGTTCAATATGACAGCTTGGTGTTTGAACCAAGACCATCCTATTATTCCTCATGAGATGAGCCTCCACAGCCCAAGCCAGAACAGGGAACAGAGACAGACTTGTCTCTGCTTGGAGTAGTGACCTTGTAGCTATGACGAGTTACTCTGTTGTTCAGAAAAGCAGGACATGCCCTGCTGGCTCTTCAAAAAGCAGACTGAGTTGTCTCCCACCATCTCACCCACCTCAGGCATCGACAAGGAAAATAAAAAAAATACCTGGTTTCTTGGTTAGTCGTACTACTGTGCTGCTGAGATTTGGTAGAATCTGTAGAATTGGATTCAGAGTAGTTCACAGATGAGGGGGAAGAGGAAGAGGAAGATGAAGACGACGAACTCAGTGCTGGGTATTTACTACGGCTCTGTTTGCTTTTTGTGGACATGACTCCATTGCTACAGGTTGGACTATCTGCTCCTAAAAGCCAAGAAGGAAGGGAAAAATGAGACCAGACTGACTATATCACTCTACTGTGAAGTCAGCAATTTAGCAAGAGAAGACAGCCCCAAAGGAAGGAAGCAAAGTAAGACTGCAAATCTTAAATTATGATTCACCCTTACTAAATTTAATGGGACTTACAGAAAACACATATTAATATGGAAAGAAACCCATAGTGCACCAGCAACATCTGAGCTTAAGTAAGCATCAGAAATTGTCTGTAGATAAGAGATCAGCAGAACCAGCTCAGACAAACAGAGAAATCATTGCCGAAATATGAAGTGTGAATCTCATGTTTACAAACTCTTTTCTTCTCTCATAAACCCACGTTTTCCTCCATACAATGAAACTACAAAAGGAGAATACTGGGCCCCAAGAAGGACACTAAAGCAGAAGAACTTCCCAGGCCTTCCACAACTTACCTTACATTAGGGATACACTTGATTTACACAACATTCAGCAGTTAACAACAATTCTTTTAAAATCACAAGCTGACCCTCTTCGTTCAGGAGTAACAGATATCACTGAAAGGAGAGTCAGTCTTGAAATCTGATTTGATCCCATGTGCAAAATGTATCTATCAAGCTGTGGAACTCCCTGCCACAGGACACAAAATTAACTTTTGGTAGTTACTGCAAGTTTTGTATGGATTCAAAAATGACTAGCTAAATTTACATGGGCTATTAAATACCAAGACAACTGCAAATCACTAGGAGCTCAAAGAATATTTTGGAAAAAACATCACTAATGGCTTGCCCTGTTCCTTAGACAACCAATACTGAGTACAGGATACCAGACTAAATGATCCAACCTGGCACAGCTGTTCCTCCAGGACTGATAGTTTTAGATTCAAATTCATCAGCTGATCCCACAGTTATATTTATAGCTCAGGAATTTATTAATATTTTTAGCACTGTAAAACACACAACACATTCATACAACACAGGCCATTTTGTATATTTTAATGACAGAAGAAAACATGTAGCAGATTGTGCACAACAGCCCTGTTTAATCTTTGAAGCATTGACTGAAGAAAATATCACTATTTTGAAAGCACAAAGTTCTGACAGAGAGAGCTGTGGAAGTCTGTGTCCAGTTTATGAAGACAAACATACATGAATGCTGCCTTGCCTTTGCAGCTATTTTTAGGTAGGCATTTCTCAGTTGAAAACATATATTATCAAGAGGTTCTACAGACAGTTGCAGCTAGCACCATCTACGGACATTCTGACTACCTAGTCAAAGAAACGTAGCCATGGTTTCTGCAACATGATATAGGAAAATAAAGATACTGGCTTGGGAAGGTGACAGCTTGGAGGTACTCCAGTAATCATCTTCCTTTCCCTTAAATGTTTGTGTAGTTTGCATATCCAGAGCTTTTCACACACAGCAGCAGAAGTACAAGAAGAAAACATGCTCAGAAGACTGCAAGTAGCTAAAGGCTCAGTGAAGCCACTCAAAGTGTTTTCAGGGGCTCCCCAGGTCAGACTCCTTGGCCCACTCTGTCTTCAAAGCTTTAATCAGCAATTACCTAGGGAACATACTTTGCGTCTCCTTGTTCACCTTGCTCTTTCCACTTCAAATCCTAAAGTTTTATTCCCCAAATTGCAAAGAGTTGGTGTTTCAGAGATGGGTTTTGCAGGTACAGAACTGTTCCCTTTTCACATGTTCAGAGCTTGTAAGATATGGCCCATGGGAGAAGGAGCTCTCATGCAAAACATCCCCCTCACATTTTTGCTAAGTGGGCCAGAACAGTGCATCTTTTGTTCAGACTGAGGAGGTGGTGGCAGTTCTGCAGACTGAGGGCCCCTACAGAAAAGTAATTCTCTCTTGCAGACCTCAAGGTACAGGAGATAGGCTTCTTTTTCCAGGCCTCTGATTACAGTTTGGTCTGTGAAACACTGAGTCACATGATGGCTGAACTAGAAGACGGCCTTTAGAAGCTTCTTTATTCTGAAAAAAAATCTGCTCTGCAGACAATTGGCTGTGGAAAGTAACTAATGCAAGACCAATTCCGTAACAGTGTAGACACACCTATGATAACAGTACATCTAAGCTGGTAATCAGAAAGGTAAGGAGCATTTCACAGCATAATGCACAAAAAGTAGCAGGTGATGTATACAGCAGCCTACCTTTAACATTTGCTCCTCTCACCAGGAGATAGAGGAAAAACACTTACCAGTACTATGAACATGTGAGTTGTTTGATCCATGTCTAGGACTTAAACTGGGGGACCCGGGGTAACTGTCCTGGGATCTGGGGCTGCGGGCACTGAAACAACGTACTTCACTGTCTGTCCCATTCACCATCTCCACAAACTGCCGACACCTGATTTCATAGGAAGGAAGAAAGGAAAAAGGGAGCGTGACAGCCAGGATGTTCTGCATTGATGTTTCCTTAGTTATTGCTTGCAGAAGTCGTATACACTGGATAGGAGTTAAATTTCTCGGCCTTGGAAAATGCCTTTGTATTGTGAGTGCTCTGACAACGCTGCAGTAGGAAGGAGTTCAGATATTCCCACTTAGATGCTAATGAATGCTGACACCCATACAGGGAACGACATGCAGCAACATCTTTTCAACCCCATGCTTACAGTAAATAGGTGAGTACTACGTGAGTAACTGAGTGTTCAATATCAGCAAAGACAGAGATCAGGACAGCGAATACATTTTGGGATCAACAGGGTGAGTGATGCAAGAACCATCTGTCATAATATTAGGGGTGAAACACTTCACAGATTCAGAACACAACACATTTTTTGCATGGTAAGACTGTCCCAAGGCTTCAATAATATTTCTGCAGTTAACCAAATGCTCCCAAGTCTCTACTGCTCCAAACCCAAGAGAATTCATGTGATGGTGAGCTGGGAGATGGGACTCATGATGGAGTGTGGAGTTTTCCTTGTCCCCAAAAGAAAGTTTATTTCCACTGTGCTAATAAGAAACTGCTCCTTCACAGTGTGCTTTCATCCCCACTGCCTTTGTAGGTACTCCAAAATTACACTGTGTTTTTTTTTTTCTGGGAGAAGATACTAAATCTGCCAACACAATAGTTCCCCCACTATCCCATCAACCTAGAAATGCTGATGGCCAATGGAAAATAGGGAGGAGTAAAAAACATAATATCCACAGTGACAGGACAGTGAAGGCAGGTTCCATTTAGCTTTATTGGGAACTGAGGTATACTCTGCCCTTACCCTGGCTCAGGAGGCTGGGAAGAGCCATTCTGTGGCTGGGAGAACTGGGACACACAAGCTGTTTTTCCCTTTAGTCTCTATTGCATATAGCCCTTTTCCATAAATTTGTCTTTCTAGGAACCTCCCCAGTGACCATCACATGCTCCAGTGTTGCAAGGTCTCCACAGGACAAACAAAGGCCATCTGTGAAGGTGCTTCTAAGCAGTCAGCAGGGCTAAAATTTCACCCACCTCTGCCTGACTCATGAGGCAAAGCTATACTGCGTCTAAGCAGTGCCAAAAGCGCTATGCCTACATTGCTACAAGCTCTGTGCCAGGGAGTGAACCTGTGTCCTCTCCCACCTGCTTCCAAAGGGATCTCAAACAGCTTAAATTCAGACCATGGTTTGCAACCTGACTGGATGGCTGGGCAGCCTCTTACTCGTCTCCTCCAACTCCACATTTCAGCATAGGGAGTATAAGGCTATTCATACTTACTTTAACATGAAGAGCAGGTTGGGATTATGTTCTAGCAGGCCAGGATAGAGTTGTTGGGTGGTTTCTATAGCCTCTCCCACTCTGCCGGCTAATACTAGCTTCTGTATTCCTGAAAGCAAAAGGAAAGCTATTGACACACAAGACAGACCAACAAGAACAGCCAGAGCAGTTACAGAAAGAAGTTCCCACACAGCTCCCTGCTTACACCTTGCCAAGGGCTACGGAGAACTGAGTGACCTCCACATTTTGTTGACTATGGATTAAGAGGAGGGAAAACCTGTGAAAATGAGGGAGAATCTGTTAGTACTCTTATTGGATCTGGGGGCTTAAACCACAGCATGGGACTGCTTCCCCACTCTCCCTATCTCCAAGTAAAATTTAATTTTACCATCAAAACTGGGCTTCTGTAATTCCCATTGTGTTCCAACAGAAATAACTTGACCTGGCCAACAATGAAGATGTGGCACCTGTAAGCAAACTCCAGGAATCAGGTATTGGCTCAGTGAGAAACAGCTCAACAAGCTGTACATTTCTGGGAGATGCAGGGAGATAAGGCAGAAGCCATATAGCATCCTGTGCATTCATGTCCCAAGTGCATTCCTTTGATGGGACAGAAGACACACAAGTGCAAGACATGCAGTCACTGATCCCACCCCAGGGAAGCTGCTAATCTGCAAAGATTCACAGTTTATTGTTTTCTAAATGTAGTTAAATTAAAAATGTATTGCATTTCCCTTTCTGTTTATTTCAGGACTTCTTAAAAAAGCAGAGAGAAAGTTACAAATCCCCTGTGAACTGTTTTGCAAGCAGAGGCACAAGTAACAACAGGCTGCAACTTTCAAAGGTAGCGCAAACCATGATAAGTTGAAAACAGAGACCAGTAGACCTCATTACCAATCCCCAGTAACAATCTGAAATTACATGTCTTGGCTCCCATTTCTCAAGTTCTATTTGTTTGTTATCACCTCTTAAAGCTAAAATCAAAGATATGGCTCTTACACCAATGTGTATCGCATAGTATCCTTCATTCCATTCTCTGTTTCTTCTATTTAGTTAGGCATCAGTTTTCATGTCTTACTACTTTCGACAGCTCTCTTCTTTGCCTTGGTTGGCAACTTTCACAGATGTCTCTGCCTTTTATATTTTCCCTTCTGTTTTGCCATCTGTTTTCCTTTGCCCATTTCTCTCCATTTCCCTGTACTTTTATAACACCTTTTATTTAAAAGTCAAAAACTCAGAGATCTATCTTCACAGAATCACAGAATGGTTGAGGTTGGAAGGGACCTCTGGAGATCATCTAAGTTCAACTCCCCTGCTCAAGCAGGGTCACCTAGAGCACATTGCACAGGATCACGTCTAGGCAGGTTTTGAATATCTCCAGAGAAGGAGACTTCACAACCTCTCTGGGCAACCTCTTCCAGTCCTCTGTCACCCTCACAGTGAAGAAGTTTTTCCTCATATTCAGATGGAACTTCCTGTGTTTCAGGTTGTGCCCGTTGCCTCATGTCCTGTCGCTGGGCACCACTGAAAAGAGCCTGGTTCCATCCTCTTGACACCCTCCCTTCAGATATTTGTACACATTGATAAGATCCCCTCTCAGCCTTCTCTTCTCTAGGCTAAACAGGCCCAGCTCTCTCAACCTTTCCTCATAGGAGAGATGCTCCAGTCCCCTAATCATCTTTGTAGCCCTCCGCTGGACTCTCTCCAGTAGTACCACATCCCTCTTGTACTGGGGAGCCCAGAACTGGACACAGGACTCCAGATGTGGCCTCACCAGGGCTGAGGAGAGGGGGACAATCACCTCCCTCCACCTGCTGGCAACACTCTTCCTGATGCACCCCAGGATACCATTGGCCTTCTTGGCCACAAGGGCACCTTGCTGCCTCATGCTGAACTTGGTGTCCACCAGCACTCCCAGGTCCTTCTCTGCAGAGCTGCTTTCCAGCAGGTCAACCCCCAACCTGTACTGGTGCATGGGGTTATTCCTCCCTAGGTGCAGGACCTTGCACTCGCCTTTGTTGAACTTCATGAGGTTCCTCTCCGCCCACCTCTCCAGCCTGTCCAGGTCTCTCTGAATGGCAGCACAGCCTCTGGTGTATCGGCCACTCCTCCCAGTTTTGTATCGTCAGCAAACTTGCTGCGGGTGCATCGTCCCTTCATCCAGGTCATTGATGAAGAAGTTGAAAAAGGCTGGACCCAGTACTGACCCCTGGGGGACACCGCTAGCTACAGGCCTCCAACTAGACTCTGCGCCACTCATTGCAACCCTTTGAGCTCTGCCATTCAGCCACTTCTCAATCCACCTCACTGGCCACTCATCTAGCCCGCGATCATCTTACTTCCCTCCTGCCTGCCTTGTCTCCTGTCCTCAGACAAACAAGATTGCATTGTCTCACATGCTTCCTATAGGGCCTTGCCAATAAAGCCCACTTCAGTAAGAACACTGGTTGGGGTCAGGGCTGCATAATGCATGACCTGGAAAGCATAAAGCCCATCAACACCAACCATGCAATGGCACTAATAGGCAGCAGCTACAAGTTATTTTGGGTACTAAGCACAGGATTCTTTAAACCTGAATGCTGGCTGAGCCCATGTAATGTATGTAGCGACAGCTACAAAGGGACATGATACACCCAATACAAAACAACCACATGAGAAACTTTTCACAAAGGGAAGAGAAATGCATGGAGCAGGACACAGCCTGCATTCAACGGCCAGGAGAATGCAGAAAACACACCAATATTCTGTGACTCTGCAGTTTAAGCCCATGAATAGAACGGGTTAAAAAAAAAAAAAAAGCACAGCACAAGAAAGCTGCAAGTCTTATTCTGGGGGAACCAAGAGCATTTACAGCCCTATAAACTGAGAGAAAAATCGCTTTTGAGGAAATAGCAGTACTCTGAAACACACTGAATGTGTTTCATCAGTTGATTCCATCAACTAGTGTGAGCTAAGCACTTTTGGTTATGAATTTGCACAACTCTCAATATGCAAAAAATTTACCTGAAGACAAAATGCGCAAAGCAAGTGGAAGACTCATTAACTCTGAGGGTTGTAGTGAAAATAGGCTGATATATTTGGATCTCTACAGTTATGCTAATGAAACTGTCCCTACTGCCAAAGATTGAACCAAAGAATCCAAATCCATAAGAATCTCTGGTGCACAGTAACATCAGTTCAGTTAAAGCCAAAGGTAACCAGTTCTATTCATCAGTTTGGCACTCCCTCCAAGAAAACACCTGCCCTGGTACCAGGTGTTTACCCTGAAGTGTGAAACTCCTGGACTCAAAGCTGAGGGGCACCATACCTCTTCCAGTTAGGGCAGGGGATATTCAGGTATTCATTTTCAACAGAACTGAGAAAAAATAACCAAGCTGATCAGACAGCTTAGTCTCCTCACATTGCCAGGCATGCAGGTCATTTCTCAGAGCAGATAAGGAAAAGAAACAAAGAGCAGCTCTTCAGGCAAAGGCAGAGAGGGCAGAGAAGACACAGTGATGATGATAAAAATGCTCAGAGGAGCGGTCCTCAAGCTCTATTGACCCACAGGCAACAACACTAAGTCAGAAGTGTGCCGTGGGCAGCTTCATACTTTACTCCTCTCCCAGTCACAGCTTTAACTTCTAGATCTCCTGTGGTTACAGCACTGCAGAGTCCTGAAGATAATGTGCAGCCAGCATGCCACACTTTGGGAACAGCTGCCCAAGAGACTTACTTTGTCTATTCTTTATTGAGGTCTGCTCTTCCTGGATTGTGGTGTCTGTTACTCTGGCAAAGGCAGCTGCCGTTGAACAGTACCCATGATGAACCAAATAGGAAGAAACCATACTAGAAAATAAGAAAATATGAACAGAAGAACAGACATTGGTAAAACACGGTAACCAGACTGGAGAAAAAAACACCAATATGATAAAAGTTGCAATTTCAGTGACCAAACTCTGCTTGGTTAGGACATAATCAGGGTTCTACTTCAGGGTCCAGACAGTGCTAATTTACAAGATGGGCAACTGAGGAGGATAAGCAAAAAAAAAAAAAATCCCCATAACATACAATACATAGACAACACAGACAGTATTTATTTAATTACTGCTGCCGAAGAGTTATTTGGAAGAGATCTGCACTGTGTTACTGCCAGCAACCTGTTAGCAACACAGATACAGCCACCTCCTCCTATACAAACAGGAAATCCAAAACTCAGAGAGGTTCACAGTTTTCAGATAGGTCTGAAAAAAGTTTTCTGGTCCTGAATTTCTGTTATCACTTGTTTTGTCAGCAATTATTTAATTGGTAATTGAATCTCCTTATGAATTCTACACATTCAGAGACACTTTCATCTGCTCATTTACAAGGAGAGGACTGTTAGCATTGCTTTTACAAACATGAACACATTTTTAAGTTGTGTTTCCATAAAATGTTAAGTGGGGGAAAAAAGGAAAAAGTACTATCAATGTCAGAAAACTAACATAATAAAATGTCTTTCTGAACAGCCAATTTCTGAAGTATTTAGTTCTGTGCCTTCTGAGGATATGTCAGGTAAATATTAATGCTAACTGGGTTTCAATGAAACCTGAAATCCCAGCATTTCAAAGCTTCTAGTGATGAATCCCAAAATAGGCTTCTAACAATGAAGCTGGTATTCATTTAATCCAGTCAGGATTCCAAAGGACTCCAAAAACATGTTAAGCTTGGTCATTTCCGTACAGAAAAGAAGTATTTTAGGAGTTTGCAATAACTTCCAGGTGTCTAACACTAAGCAGGTTTCTAATTTTTAAAACTTGCCCAGGAATCACTGCAGAATTGCTTCTGATCACCGTCTGTACAAGACATGCCCTTTGCATGTCTTCTTGTTCCAAGATGCATGCACAAACAGATGTAGCACAGTTTAAACAGGCTTAATAGAACACGTCTCACTGTCAAGCACAGCAACCAGGTGGCCCTGGTTCAGCTAGGCTGAAATGCTGAGCATACTGATCCAGGTTGGCAGGAACTGGCAGGAAAGGCCAACACGCATTTCAGTTTAACTCAGTAGCCAGAGTCAGAGACTCACTGCCGCATGGATTTAAACGCTCTACAAAGCCATGTGAAAACCGAGTTCCTCCCTGTGCTCCTTCTGTCCCTGGTATCACAGAAAAAGCCTCTGCGTTGGTACAGAGCAGTGTAATAAGCTGGTCACTAATAGTCAAGACTTTCAGCAATGACTTATCAGTTGGATTAGTCAACTACTTACTATAACAGAATGCTGTATACTCTCTATTCAATAGCATTTTTGCATCTGAGGATACCTCTCCTGAAGTTCTGGGGGAACATTATTGCTCTCCAATGTGGGCTACATGACATGTTCATGCAGACAACAAAACCTTCCAGAATCCCACATTCTCCTGTGATTTGTCTTTGGTCCCAGACAGTTAAACCTATCAATGACCAAAGAAATAGCTTTTATCATATGGGAGCCATGCTTGGAATATCCTGAGAGCAGAAGTGCCCAAATCACAGCAGCACCTATCTGTGCGCTGCATCTAGTGGTGCTTCTTTCAGCTGGAGTGGTCATGGTGGTGATAGAGGCCCATACTGTCTGTGGCTTTTCTTTTACAAAGCAAAATTGACTGCATACTTCTCTGTATAAATTAGGTACAGCTCTCCTCCTTCTGGCACACAATCATTTAGACTCTCAAATGAACAATGCTGAATCCTCCTGCATTACCAGAAATAGGGCTCCACGCAGTTCCTTCTCCCACAATCAACCCTACTAGCTGATCTCAAGTTTCAGACGACTCCTATTTGGATTCTTCATGGCAAGACCTAAAAAGATTAGAGATCCTACAAGACTATAACAACACACAAAGAAAACTAGTTGCCCATTTGTCTCCTTTTCAAGGTTTCAAGCACTTATTCAGCCTCTCTTGTGATGGCGTATCTAGGAGCACAATACAGATCAAAAATTCTGCTACACTAATTCTTCTTCCTCTATCCTCCAGAGAGGCACTCCCTATAGCAAGTTTTTCCTACAGACAGCTTCTCTAAGATTAAGCTTTTCAGGATTTGTCAGGGAGGAAAATCTTTGAAGGGAAGGTGAGTCTGGTCATGATGCTTAATTTCAGGGTTACAGAACAAGATGCAACCAATCCTACCAAAGCCGCAAGAAAGACAATATTGGCCCAAGAGCTCTTAAGATGAAACAGCTGGACTGCTAACATGGGGTATAAGCCCCATGTTAAAACTGCTTAAAACTGCCTAGGAAGAGGAGGAAGATGTAAAATGTGATGCTGATTTTTAAAAAGAATCCCAAAGGAGATACGAAGAGCTCTAGATCAGTGACCACAGCAACTCCACCAGGCACATCAGGAGAAACAATTCTGAAGAAAACAACGAGCAAACACAGGGATAAACTGGTCCTATTGCAGCCGAGGGTGAATTCTTGAAGGGAATCAGGAAACAGGTAGAACACAGATCTGGCTGGTGCAGACTACTTGGCTGTCCAAAGGTATTTCACAGAATCCTTCAGCAAAGGCTCTCAAAGAAACTATGCTACCATGTGATAAGAGAGAAGGTCCTAACACAGCTAAATATTCAGTTAAATAATAGAATGACAAAAAATGGTCAGTTTTACCAGGGGAAGGAAAACACTGGAGGAACACAGGAACCTGTGCTATTGACATATTCATAAAACAAAGCTAGACGGACTAGTGCTCTGACCCAGTACAGGTGGTTTTGTTCCAAAATGAAGGATGCGTACTTTTTTCTGAATTAGATGTCTTTTGTGCCCTAAGAACTTAGCGTTTAAGTGTTTCCTTTCAAATGAAGCTCTTCACTGTTTGTTTGTTTTGTTTTTTTTTTTTTTTGGGGGGGGGGAGGACTGGGAGAGAGGGGGAACTGCTAAGCAAGATTTCCAAAAGCGGATCCTTAAGTCTTTCCACAGCCTGTCAAGATGTTTTACAGAGAGTGAAAGGACCTCATACAGACAACAATTCAGTATGTCAGAACACTAAGACTCTAAGCACATCCATGCTGAGTCAGACCAAACATCCAGTTAGCCCAGTATCTTGTAACCATCCAACTGGCAAAAGCAAATGCCTAGAATAAAATAAAGGAACAAAGGCATGTATGAAATGATACTTCTCCACAAAAACCTTCCAGCTTCCCTGATTTGCCAGGGACTTTTTGTCCTAGAGGTGGTGTCTCTAGACATGGCAGCCCCTGATAGATTTTTCTTTTACTAATCTGTCCAGTCACTTTTTGAATTTGTGTAGCTTTCACAGTATTCTGTGGCAGAGAATCTTGCAGCTTTAAGTAATTGCTATATGAAAAAAAAAAATCCTTTCACTTATTCCGAACTTGCCACCTTGTTAACTTCATTTGATGCCCTTTAGTCCTTGCACTAGGAAAAACAGTATGGTTCCTTTGTCACCTTCTCCAGGTTATTCAAGATTTTTGACAGACTTCTGAATTACCCCTCAAAACCATCTCCTTCCAATGTTGAGGGACAGTATACTTGTCCTTTGCCTAATAGCCATTCCATACCTTTGCAAATCCTGTTTTTTTCCATGCTTTTTTCATTTCTACTAGATACTTTTGGAGATTAAAGAACCAAAACATCACACAGTATTCAAGTTAAGGGTATCCCACAGATTCACACAGTTACAAGATGGTTTTTGTCCTTTATTTTTCCCCTAATAAATCCTAGCATTCCATTTTTTCTGCTTGCTACCAAAAAATGAGCTGATATTTGAGTGCAATGATTCTTCATAACCCAAAGATCTCACTCCTGAAGGGTCATAAGTCAGTTCAAAACCCATCATCAGTCTATCTATAAAGTTACAACATATTCCACCCACATGCACTGATCTCCTTTCATCTGTGCTGAATCTCATCTACCATCTCACTGCCTGCTCACTCACCTTTGTAAGGTCATTCCCATAGTTTCTCTCCAACACCTTTCATTTTCCTACCCTCAGTATCTCGGTATCCTCAACAAACTGTGTCATTTCACTGTTCAACCCCTTCTCCAAGTCATCTCTGAATATGCTCAACAGCACAGACACTAGCACACCTCTGAGCAGAACTCGGCCACCTCTTCCACTCTGAGAATCTCTCTTTCTCTCTCTCTCCTCTCTTTTAAACAACTCTTTATCCACATCAGGATAGTTCCCCCCAACCTCCACAGCAAGGGAACATCCTAAAAGCTTTTTGGACTTCCAAGACAAAGATGGCAGCCCAAGAACCATATCTACAGGCCTGCTGGCTCCCCTTCATAAAAGTCATGTCCTATTTCTTCATGTTCTCAGAACATCCACCCTCAGTAGTGTCCCTACAGATTTATCAAAGACAGACACTGAGGTTCTCTCAGCCCATTGCTCCCTGCTTCTCTCCTGAAACCCTTCATGAAACATGCCATCATGCATCACCTTCTCCTCCTCTTGGACAAAGGCACTCCGGAGAGAAATTTCATTCCACAGCCAGAAGCTCACCTGTTTTCTCCTTGAGTCCCACTAGGACTCTGGGTAAATACCAGCTGGTCCCAGAGCCCTTCCTCCTCTTCCTCTCACCTATTTCTTCCAGCACTTACTTGACAGACATTTCAATCCCAGACATATCCTCTGCCAAGTCCCTCACAAAGGGTGCCAGCATGACAACCTACCCTTTTTCTGCCACACCAAACACACAGGCAAAGAATTCATTTAGCTTCTCTGTTGTGGACTTACCTTCCCCAAGGGCCTCTTTTTATACTTCAGTTCTCTACTGGCCCTACATACTCTCTGGCAGGCCCCAAGCTCCTGATCTGCTTGAAAACAGGTATTAGTATTCGGTGTTCCTCAAAGTCTTTGTTGGCCAGCCTAATTATCTGCAAATGACTAATACAAGGCTGGCAGAAAACAAGAACGGTCACATGGATCCAATCTTCACTGCATCTAAGTCTCCTGGATGAGACAGTGACCAGTATCAGGTGTTTAGGGAAAGAATACAGTAAAAAGGGCAGAAAGTTATCTGTGGTAATTAAATAGCAGTAATCAGCAGTTCAGTGATTTGAGACAGAGTAATAGCTATAAATTTGGGTGTTTAAAATATAACTATGGAATAGCCTCCATGAATTCGTGTGAATGTTTCAATGTGTATCTTTTAAAATCCACTAGACCACTATAACTTCCTGCAGCAGAGAGTCCCACACTTTAATCATGTGCTTTGTGAAGAAGTATTTAATGCTGGAGTTTTTTTTAAGCCTGGAGGTGCTTGTTCTCTAATTCTTGTGTTTTGAGAAACAGTGAATAATCACTCTCTAGTCCCACTCTTCAGGGCATAATGACTGAAAGGCAACTACTGTCCATATCTCCCTCAATTACCTATTCCAAGCTGTGGAGCCTTATTCAACATTTTCTTTTTTCAGACAGAAGATACTCCTGACCTCTGATAACTCTTGTCTTGTCTGAACCTGCTATAGTTCCTCTCAATCCTTTTTGTAATGGGATGACCAGAGATGCATTCAGGATTCAGAAATATATAAAGTGCCACAATTGTGTTTTCAGTTTGGCTTGGTCTGGGAGCCTTTGATTTAGGCTATTCTTTGCTTTTTCATTTTTGTATCCAACTAACTTACATCATAACTTTTTTCATACAATACAGAGTTTTTATGGTTTCCTCTCCACTCCCCCTTTCCCAGTGCATCATCTCAGACTGTGTGGTCTTCCATTCCTGCAAGCTTTTGTACAGTCATTGGCTGAAAACTTCTCCCATATCCTTTAAAATTTTAAATGGCAGTCATCTACACAGGAAAGAATTAAATAGCAAAACAGGGTAAAGCAATGCAATTTTTTGCTGTAAGAAACCCTAAATACACATGAAAAAAAGTATTTAAAGCCTAACAGAGCAAAAGAAGCTGAACAGCAATGCAATGACTTACTTCTGCAGCATGGCTTGCCACTCGCCTAGTCTGTCTCCTACGGGAAACCGCTTAATGGTGCTCTGAATCTTCGCTCGCCACTCCCTCATGTAGTCCTCAATGTCGAACACAAACGGCTGCTGCCCAAAGTTGGCATCGACTATCTCTCCTGGAGTCTGGAGACCCACTGTGGGGTAGAGATTTGACTGTGAAGAAACAAAAAGAAAGGAATTTATATTAAACCTCAGCTTTCTCTTTTTCTGGTTCCAGTTATGTGGTTTGGTAAGACAAAAGAGCTATTCTTTAAACTGAAATGTGATAGAAAAGAAGAGGCAACAGGCCCTTTACAGGTAAATCTCAGGGTAGGTACCCCATGACTGATCACGCAGTTATTAAAACTTACTGCATAAAATCAGAATACTGGGTTAAATCTCCCAGCATATTGTGATCTATGTCACAGCTGCTGCCTGTGGCATGTCCACTTTCTGGATTAGTTTCCTGCTATTTCTATAACAGTTCAAAAGCCAGTAAATAATAAAAATAACAAAAAAATTATGGGGTCATGATTTCAATCAGCAGGTCTAAGCCTTCTCCACTGCTTCAGCTGAGTTCTCCTACTCCTTGACAGGAAGCCGCTATCAGAATATTTTACATCTCTGATGAAAAAGGAATGGAGACTAGTGGAGCTGAAAGGTTAGGCCTTTGGTGATCCCAAGACAGCAAGTCATCCACATGAGAAACTCCACCACTGACAACTGAATTTCCTTTTCATTTAAGAACAAGCTTATGGATACAATTTGAAGGTCTGAGTCCCCTGAAACATGAGGAAAAGAGAAAGGTTATCAGTGTGAAAACACCTCCATAATTTTGCCAATAATTCAGCTTCCAAAGAAGATGATCTAACTGAAAACAGGCGGTCAAAATCTGCAGAGGTTCACTGAATTCAGACTATTTTAAGAACAAGCACATGGATACAAATTGAAGATTTGAGGCTTCCCTGCCCCCAGATGTGGGGGAAAGGGTACTAGAAAAGGTATAGCGTTGCCAGGTTCTCACTCTGGAAACGTCTTTTAACAGCATCTTCCAAAGTCACCTTACTTTTCTATAGCACACATGTTACTTTTCTGTTTGCAACACAAGTATACTTCACTAATCCTCTGATTCATAGCATCTGCTGATTGCCTGTGGGGCTCGAGAAGAAACCTCTCCCCTGCCACTCATGAATTATTTGGTGTTAGGTTTTTATATTTTGTTCTAAAGTAAGTACTGGAGACTGCTGCAGCTAGAAACAAGACACTGGGCAAGGCTCACCGATGAATCTAGTGAAATTAAAACTAGAAGATGCCTGTTGAGGTGTCCTGCTCATGGCTGAACCCATGTCAGATTTTGGATCAGTGGAAAAGTAGACCTCTCTCTCCAGGTCAGAACAGCAAGGACTTCTTGGGGTTAGACTGTCCTCCTAAAGAAAATCAGGATTCTCTTCTCCTCTATAGCAAGGGATATGGGCTTTCCTAAGATTATCTGGAAAGTTTTTTAACCACATTCTTCACCACTGCAGAGACCTGAGGCAATGTAATTGATCTCTGCTTGGGACATACCTTAGTTGTGGGTTTTACTTTTTACTAATGGTGTTAAGACTGTTATGAGGTGAAAATCAGCAGAATATTAATCACATTAGCAAGAATGGAGACAGAATGTCGAGGGAAATGATTATTCCTCTCCGCTTGGCACTTGTGTGACTTCATCTGAAATACTGTGTCCAGTTTTGCCCCTCCTGCTCCCTCTCCACAGCACAAGAAAGACATTCATAAACTGGGTGTGGTCCAGCAGAGGCCTACTAAGATGGTCAGAGGGTTGGAGCACATGGCATACAAGAAGAGACTGAGGGAATTGGATTTTAGCTTGGAGAAGAGAAGGCAAAATGAGAAATCTAACTGAAGTCTTCCACTACCAAGAGGGAGGTTATAAAAAGACAGAGACAGATTCTTCTCAGAGATGTTCAGTGAAAGGACAAGAGGCAAAGGGGACATGTTGCAATCAGAGAAATTCTGATGGGATGTTAGGAAGAAATTCATTGTGGGGACGGTTAAGGACTGGAACAGGTTCTCAGAGAGACTGTGGCATCTCTATCCTTGAAGATTTTCAAAACTCAGCTCAGTAAGGTCCTGAGCAAACTGCTCTAGCTTTGAAATTAGCCCCTCTCAGAGCAGTTGGTTAGACTACATGATCTCCAGAGATACCTTCCAGCCTAAATTCTTTGAGGATCCTACTATTTTGTGGGTTGTGGTCTGCAGTCCGACCAACTACCTGTTTGCAAATCTCTAGCAAGAATGTGACTGATGATCTGAGAATCAAGGGTTTGGAAAAAACAGTAATTATCTATAGGGTAATAAGATGGTAAAGAAATAGCCATGCATATTAGCCCAGATGAGATCTCTCTTTATTGTCACATCAGGGAGGAGCAAAGGAGTAACAGAAGCTCCAACAATAATGAGGATCTACTGCAGCAGTACAACTCTCTGACAATAAACAGGCTACCAAGACTTAGCGGAAACATTCTTCTCATTTTGGAAAAGGACAACTGCTAAGCAGTCCCTTCCAGCCCACTCTACTGGGATTGTATACAGATAGTCAGATACCACTTCACACTGGTTCACCTCTTCTTTCTTCTTCATCTTTAGAGGTGTGTGGCTGGTACTGTATACTTCTGGAATCTCAAGCATCAAAGTAAAAAATGAATCTAAAAATACAGGCTGGGAAATGACATCGTAGAACAGGATGACTACATTGCTACTGACTCAGCATACCTCTTGCTTTCACATTCTCAAACCCAGAAAGCCTGTGGGTTAGAGAGGTGTGTAAAGAAAACACGCATGATAAATGAGAGGTCACCAGAGGGTAATGTCATATCTAAAGTCAGGCTCTCTTTTCTTTCAAATCTAGGTGACATCAAGGAAATATCTCTAATGAGGGATCAGATCTTTTCCACAGTCCATACTTTAGATCTCTTAACTGTTTGGTATTATGAACACAGGAACTTCCAAAGCCATGAATCAGACCCCCAAAATGAGATGAGATGAGATGCTGGAAGACAAAACCCCAAGCCCCAAAGTATTGCCTGTTTTTCAGACACTTCTCGATCTGTTCATCTTTGAGAGGAAGATGCCTACCCCCAACTAGTCTCAACTCATCTCAGGGTTAGAATTCCATTTTACACACATGGCATGTGTCTTCTGTTTAGCAATGTCAGCAACTACACAAACCACCACCACCTTGCCAGATGCAGGGAGACACCATCCTAGAGCCTGCTAGCTGATGCTTCTCCTGTCAAGTTCCTCAGACACACTTTCCCAGTGACTTTTGAACCTCTTCCCTGTGATGTTGATGACCCATTCCTCACATCCCCCTAGTTCCTTTTGACTTTTTTTTAACTGCCTCCTCCTTTTTTGTCCCTGCAGTCCCAGTCTGGGCTCTTCCACATTCCCCTTTTTTAGATTTCCTACTCTCCTCACATACTTGTTTCAGCAGACTGCCAGGCAGGATAAACCTGAAATGGGCTTGCAGAAATGAGTGAGGTAGATAGGCTTAAGTGTTGATTTAAATTGATAAAAGAGGGGAAAACTCTCTTTGTGGGATATTCACTTCTATCTGCAAGTAGTTATTTTCATATTAACTTCAGGCTGCGCTAAGCCAAAATGCAATCTTTTTCATCAACGTAAATAAATTCATATAAATGTAAACATTCTTCAGAGGGAACTGAAACAGAGAACAAGCTGAAGCAAGTATGCTTCACTGAGTGTCAAAATTATCATACGGAAATGTCAGAAATGTAGTTTTCAATCTACAGTATCCATTTCAACTTCCTATTATTTCAAATATTGCAAAATACTGTTTTCATCACTTGCCTCTGGAAGCAAAAGTTTGCAACATGCACTTCAAGGAGACAATTTCTAGGCTGGCAACATGTTGAAGGGTCAAATTAATTCCTTCTGTAATCTCACTGATGTCAACAGAATCACTCTAGAAGTTAATTAAGCTTGAAAGCTGGAAAAGCAATGGCGTTTATTGCCCAGTTTTCTCAATGATGTGTGCTAGCAGTCAGCTCCAACATTGCATAGGTTGTAACTTAAGAAAAAGCTTTCAATCTACAGCTCCTCTCACAAAGATTTCAGTAATTAGGTATGTAATAGAGAGAATACCAATAAAATGCATGTTGGGCAGCTCAAATCAGAGAACCTCAAGGTCAGTCAGGTAAGACCACCGTTTCCATTCCCATTTGCAGTTAAATTTTAGACTGCATTTATATCTTCTGTATGGCATTTGTTTTCTCTTCTTTACCTTGAAATGAATTGATATTGTGTTTCAGTCCAAATCACAATGCTATAACAAATCAGAAGTATTACTTACAAGTTATATCAACTTCAAATTCCCTACTACACCAAGACTTCTACGACCTATGACTACAGTCTTTATAATTAAACCAAAAGTCTAACTTGAGTTTGAGGTCCCCTCTCTCAAAAAAGAGTAGTGTCCTTAACTGTCTGGAAGAAAAACCAAGAAGCCACGAATGGAGGAAGTGAGTGACACAGGAGTCTACAAGATTGAGGGAAGAAGGAAATAATTCAAAGGAAGGATATCTGAAAAGGAAGATGAGAATGACAGAAGTTAGGGGCAGGCATCCTTAGGATGAAGCTGATAGCAGAGCAATTGAGCCACTTGGAGAGGACTATCTCAAATTCGCAATGAGGCAGTAGTCTCCTGCAATTGCTGGCATCCACAGTTAGGGGGTGAAATGACTCAGCTAAGTCTCTCTTGCCCTCTTCCTAGAGACCAATTATCTCATGGTGGATAATTCTCCATAGTAGGAAGACCTATTCTCCTTTCTGGCTCAGAAAAAAAGCATTATGGATTAGTTGCTGCTCTAAAAGCCAGAAGCAGAATTCCACAGAAAAAAATAAGCCAACACTAGCTGGAAAAAGACAAATAGATACCATTTAACCACTGGAAACTGTGCCTCTATGTATTTGAATAGTTGATCCAACACCTGACAAGATCTTCCTCCTGCTTAACATTAAAACAAAATCTCATCTCCGCAGGACACATGCATGAACAGGCGTCATACCCTGGCAAGGATTATCTGGTGAGATCTAGAAACAGAAGGATATGGGGAGCCCTGGGCTCAGAAGGGCTTAGAATTCAATCTCAGCAGCACTGCCGGACCTTGCTACTATAACAGCCCTTCTGCATGTTCTGTTCCAGTGCATCTTCCTCAAACGTTTATCACCTATTTATAACAGAGACTTAACATTGCAGTGAACAGCCTACTTCTGGACAGCACTAACTTCTGGATCAAAAAGATGCAAGTCAGGCTAGGGCAGATATTTCAGTGTGCCAAATCTGTACTGCCAAGCACTACAGCAATACTTCAGCTGTAAGTGACAAAACTGTAACTTACACTTTAGCTGTAAGTGACAGTATCTCTGTTTTAGTTTATCTGACAGCTACTTTTGATTGACAAGAGACTAAATAGTAATGACCTATCTATTGCAACATGAAGACTGCTCTCATCTCAGAAAGAGGAGCAGTCTAGCTAAATGAGAAGACAAAATGGTGAAAAAATTAGAAGGAAGATGGTAAAATAGATTATCTGAGCTGAAAGCCTTGTAACTCTTACTTTAATCGGTATCCAGAGTGAAAACAAAGAGCAACTAAAAGAAGGGGTATAGCACAGAAATCTCATCTTGCTACCAGATGCAAGGCTGCCACAAGACTTTCCACCAAAAGGTTCACATTGATGAATAGATAAAATATTCTTCTACTTTAATAACCTTCATTTGGACCAAGTGAATAAAATGTGAAATAACCCACACAAAGAGAACATTGGATGCAATATTAAAAACTGACAAGGATGTTTTCCATTGGATTTATAAGAACCATAATGGTCTGAGAGTCATAGCTTCCGGAGACACTGAGAGGACTTGCCTTGGAGCCAGAGACCAAGACTGTTTGCCAGGAAGTACCTGTTTCATCAGCTTTAACACTTTAAATACATTCTGTCCTTTCCGCAATATCAGAGCAGCAGTTGTTCCAGGTACAGCCTATGATCTGTGAAATGAACAGTTCCACATTGCTTGAACTCTAAAGCAACACTCAAAAGTAGGAGAGATCTCACTGCACACATGTATTTGTAAGTATCAGTGTACATCTCCCAAGAGAAGGCAAATTAAATACTTTAATTCCACTGTTGCTGGAGCTGGGAAAGCCTCTCTGGCCTTCTGAGCAGCATAAGATATGTTTCATCTGCTCTTAATGAAACCACTCTGTCGACATGTCACTGAGAAAAGTTCCTTTCCTTCTGTGAACCTGGTGTGCAAGCATAGCCCTGCAAGACAAGTAGCATGTCTGAACTACACAGGGATGGCTACACTGCTAAATAAAATGTGTCAGAAAATGACTGCTAGCCCTATAGGCAAATAATGCATATTGTTTTATGTCCACACTACACAGAACTCGGTTGGGGTCTTCTCTGGATCCCATATTGTGCCTCTGGCACCTGCAGATGTAATTATTATTGTGCATGTGTTTTGCTCAGTTCAAGTGCCGAAAACAATGTGAAGACTATGTTGCAGCCCACCAAAATACTGCTTTCCTTGAATGAAAGAGCGTATCTCAGAATCAGGCAGGAAGGGACTTATGCGGGTCATCTAGTCCAACATTCCACTCAAACCATGGCTAAATACATCAGATTGCTCAAGGCCAATTAGATCAGCTTCCTCGGGTATGTGTTGCATGCCGAGGGAATGGCACAGAGAATGGGACTTTGAGAATAAAAAGCCTGCCGGATACTGTTGGAGGACAGCATAGGATGGAGCAAAGCAAACCTGGTGTAGTCTCGTACAGTCTTTTGGTAATGGCTCCTTGAATGAACAACTCCAGAACTTCCACTTTCAAAGAGCCACTTGGAGCTAGAGAGTGAGAGCAGTGTGGATGTTCAGGGTTCAGCGCTCATGTGTGCTCCCTGGCTCTCTTTCATTTAACAGTGTAGATATATCAGTAAAAATGAGCAATATCCACTCAGTTCTGAAAAATATCTTAACTGTGACACTGCCAAACAATTAGTGCAGGATGTGTAACGCATTGATTACTTCAGCCACAGCACCAGAGGAGCTGAGGATGACAAATGTGACACAAGTCCTTTAAAAGATTCCTGATAGAGCCAAGGAACTACAGAGAAGGCAATCTCCTTTCACAGTGGATATACTGGTAGAATCTGTATTAAAACACTGAAATAGCAAGTGCATGGGAAAACGTACTGCTGAAAGGTCAGTATGGATCTTAAAGATTTAAGTAATTTCTAAAAAATTTCAGTTCTTCGAAAAGGACCCAATAACATGCACCCAAGGGCAACCCACTTGATAAGAGTGTACCTGAATTTTCAAAATGCTTTTGCTAAGGGTGCTTACCAATAGCTTTTTAAAGAAACTAATTGGGCAGGGGATAAGAAGAAAGAATTTCCCCAATAATTTCCTATAAGTAGGAAATAATAGGAATAAAGGGTAGCAATTAATGGACAATTTTCCCAAAGGAGGAAAACTACCAGGAAAACTACCACTATTTGTTACTGCTCAGGAAACAGCGTGAAAGTTACTATGGACAAACTCTGTAAAAGCTTCAGCTCATTGTCCAATGAGAATAAAAGGGGCTCGTTAGTCACCATTGGGAAAGGAACAGAACACAAAATGTAAATAATCAGCATGCCTATGCATAAAAAACAGCAAGCCCAAATATCCAGCCATGAGCACAACTCTGGTCACCCCTAATTCAGAGAGGCTACATTCAAACTAGTAGGGGTCAAGAGAAGGGTATCAGAGACGATCAGAAGTTACAGGAAAGGCTTCTCTCTACAAAGGCAAACTAAATAACTGGAACTCCTTCAGGACAGACACCAAGTGAGGTATGGCAGAGATCTGTAAAGCCATAAATCACATTGGGAAAGTGAACAGGGAGTGCTATTCATTATTTCTCACAACACACAAACTACAGGCAACAAATAAAATTTTTCACAGAGGTGTAAAACAAAGAAAAGCAAGTATTTTTCCACACAACACAGAAGTCAGCCATGAAACTTGATCCCTGTGGAGGACAAAAGCATAAATCAGTTATGAAGACTAAGAAGCTCTGCAGAGGAAATTAATTTAGTGTTCTTAAATACAAAGACAGGAATGCAGCCTGGGGGCCAAGAAGTTCTATGTGTCACTGCAAGAGAAATGGACTCAGTGGATTGCTAAATGCTTAAACTGTTTTTATCTTCTTTTTCTGAACACCTGCTCCTGTTATAGACAGGATCCTTGGTCTAGGCAGACCTTTGGTCTGAAAAAGAACAACCTTTTTTTTTTTCCACAACCCACTGGCTACCACTGAGAAAGCTGTGCTTTTGTAAGAACCAACTGCATGTTATTGCTTGGTATAATCTCAGCTGGTTTAACTGCATTCAAGAGCAATTCAGTATAGTGGCTGGTGAATCAGAGGAAAAACCATCAACCCTGAATGGATGCTGAATACATTCCTGTAGCAATTCCATGAGCTGGTTACTGATCATGGCTGGAGGCTTGTCAAAAACCATTGCAATGAGCATGCAGGCCATGGCCTGCTGACCCCAAACTTCTTTCACAGAAATACCCTTCCCTAACCACCATGTTGGAAAAGGAAGGACTCCATTGCTGTAAGATTTGGACGAGAAAGGAAGAAGTAGACAATAATATCTTAGGCATTTTTGTGCTTTCTGCTGACAGGACATGAGCAGCTACTCAAGTGTTTTTGCATATGCTGAATCTCAAGTGAACGGCGTACTGTGTTCCCCACAGTCAAAGTTGCATTTGGAAGACAGTGACCTGTAATGAAGTGTGAATCCGTGCTTTAATTCCAGGAGAAGGTGCTATATATTCCTACTGGTGGTGAGCGAGGACAGGAGGCCTGTGAGCAGCCTGCACACCTAGCTGTAGAATTACGAAGTTTCAGAAAAGGGAGCACTTTCATCCATATCATTCATTAATGTGTGTTACCATTTTAACAGGGCATCAGACAAAATATATCGCACCCCCAAACTCTTCCCCCTCCCTTCTATTTGCATCCTTAGTTAAAATACTGAAAATAGGTGTACTTACAGGGAGGTCTGTAAAGGCTATACCTGTGGGGGGAAAAATATTAGAATTAAAAAGACAAAGGATTTTTTCCCTACTTGGCTACATCCTTAACATGCTACAAAAAGTTAGTACATTTCACTAAATCAGCTCTGACCCTGCATTTCACCACCTCTCATATTTAGAAGCAACTTCCCTCCCCAACCTTCTCCTCTGCAATCTGGAAAAAAGATTCATGGAAAAGCCTGAATTTCTCAGACATCTCTCCCAATAGCTTGAGCTTCCAAAAAGCAGCTCCTCTTTTCTTTGCTTCTCCGTCTCTTACTATGAAGTCAATTTTCAAGACTCACTTTGGTTTTAGAAAGAGAGATACTATAATGTTGCTTTGGTTTGGTCTACAGCTACTTCTTCTTACCAGCCAGAGATAGGTATGAACATTAAATGTTTTGCATTACTGCTGGGGAATGGCCTTGCAACAGGCCCAAGCTGCATCCTGGAACACCTTCTGAGAAATAATGTGCAAAGAACAGCTTCATCCTCAATTATGCTCTTACAAATATAAAAGATGGGAAAAAGTGTATGGTTTCCCTTTTTATTTCCATTTGACACAGCAGAAAAGAGATATCAGTTAAGTAGAGGCAGATGCCTAAAGCTGCTAAAAGATTTGCAGCCAGAGGTACTGGAAAACACTCACAGCTACAAACATAACGAGGCTACCACTGGGAGTTTGCAGAGCTCCTACACGAGCCTGAGGGTACAGATTTGCAATACTTTCCATCTGATTTAGATGTGAGCTACCACTTAAAAGGATGGTGCCTTTCCTCCCTCTCCCATGGTGTGTGCCCTGCCATCCACCTTATGTTAAATCCAGCAGTTGGGCAGCAGTATGGCGAGACAAATCAGCCACCTTGCACCAAGGCAACCCCAAGCAAATATACCAGAAATAACAGCTGCTTTCAGCAAGATCTATTGCCACTGGACTAAATGCTACTGCTGAGAGGACAGAGAGACCCAACAGTTAATATTAAGAAAGAATGGGTCACTGGCTGAGGTTGGGGTGTGTCAGATGGCTACACAGTAATGTAATCTACCTTGCTGTAAAGGCATAAAATGGCAGGGATCCCCAAAGGTCAGTAACACACACCTGCAGCCACTGAGTAACACCACCATCTTTGAGTTACTCTCATGGACAGCACAGGGGAAACTGTTGCAATGCACTCTTCACCTTACCAGGTTGAGCTTAATTAATGTTTTAAACTAATGTTTTAGAAACCACAGTCCCCCACACATGCTCCTATCAATTCCTCCTGCCCCAGTCAGGGGAAGGCTGGTATCCACACCAGTATAACCAGTTCTGACATACATCCCATCTCGCAGTCACACAGGAATTCATTTTGTGTCACAGTGAGATGCACTGTAGCCTGCACAGAAGCAAGAGCATACCACCCCCTGTTTTTAATTTTAAGACTATTTATGTTGAGCACTGTTCAGCCAGAAACCAAGAGTTGCAACATAACATTACCACAGCAGCCTGAAATGGTAGTTTAAATTCATTTTTAGGAGTCAAAGTAGGAAACAAATAATCAATATTTGAAACAGAACAGAATTAAGATCAAATGCTCAGAAAAAATCCTGGACTGTGACTCAATAGTCAATAAGGGTTAGTTAACATAATGACAGTTCAGAGCTTGTCTGTTGAATACCCTCTCTACAACCCAAACAAAAAATTTAGGATCAACATACAAGTGATGTTGAATATATGATTGAGAAAAATATTTGGTAACCATTTCTCTCATCCAATCACATTGTTTTGTCTGCTCACTTATCCTTCTGTACACTGTGTGTGTCCTCCCCCAAACTTGTTTTTCACAGCTATCCCCCCACCACAGGCATAAGCTTCACAGTTGTTTCATTCAGCTGGATGAAAGTGTGTTTCTATCCTTAAAACAGGCTAATCTCCTTGATTCTGCAGTCTACCGGTGTCCTCTGCCCCCAGCAACCCTCAGAGTTAAAGGTGGCCCAGCTTTCCCAAGAAAACTTCTGTAGCTGTACATCTGGAGCTGCATCAAGTGTATGGGCAAACATACAGTTTTCAAGTGGACTGTAAGATGGGTGGAAAATTGGCTGGACTGCCAGGATCAAAAGGTTGTAATCAGCAGCACAAAGTCCAACTGGTGTCCCTCAGGGATCAATACTAAGGCCACTACTGTTTTACATGTTTATTAACAACCTGGACAATGGCACACAGTGCACTCTCAGGAAGTTCACAGATGATACCAACTGGGAGAGTGGTCACTATGCTGGAAGGCAGGGCTGCTATTCAGAAAGGCCTTGATGGGCTGGAGAAATGACCCAGCACAAACCTCATGAAGCTCAACAAAAGCAATTAAAAAGTCCTTCCTCCGGATTGGAATATTCCCACAAAAACAGGACAAAAACAAGACAGGCTGGGGCTGAATGGACAGAAAGCAGATCTGCAGAAAAAGACATGGGTCCCACTGCACAAGTTGAACAGGAGTCAGCAACACGCCCTGGCAGTGAAACAGGCCAATGACATCCTGGGCTGTATTAGTAAGAGTGTAGCAAGCAGGCTGAGGGAAGGGATTAGTTCCCCTGTTTAGCACTTATGAGTCTATACCTGGAGTACCATGCTCAGTTTTGGGCTCCCCAATACAAGAAAGACAGTGACAGGCAAGTCCAGCAGAGGCCACCAAGACAGTCAGGAGGCTCAAGTCACATGATACATGAGGAAAGGCTGAAGGAAATGGGTCTGTTCAGTCTTAAGAACAGAAGGTAAAGGGGGGATCTTATTGCTGCCTAGAACTACCTAATGGGAGGGTACAGGAAATACAGAGTCAGACTTTTCTCAGAGGTGCCTGGTGACAGGAGACAGGAGGAAATAGTTGCAACAAGGGAAATTCTTATTAGATATCAGGAAAAAAAATTCAACATGAGGGTAGTCAGACATTGAAATGGGACCAGAGAGACTGTGGGATCTCCATTCCTGAAGACAGTAAAAACCTGAGAAGCTTCTGAATAACCTAATCTAGTTGGCACTGCTTTCAGTAAGGGGTTAGATGGATGACCTCCAGAAATCCTTTCCAAACTAAATTATTACATGATTCTTTAAATAAACTTTCCACACTACCTTTAAATTAAGGGATTTATATGTTTTGTTCCCTCTATTCCATAACTAAGACCAATAAATGCTTTATTCAGTGTACAGATCTAGAAATCTGCTGCACAAATATGTCTGCTTAGAGAGAGTTCATCCAGAATCTGCACCTCTACATACCTGCATCCAACAAAGTCAACAGCAGAAAGTAAAAGAATCACAGCTTTAACTAGTTAGCTGAATTTGAATGGAATTGAATTTAAACTGCACTCTGTTTCTGCAACACTTCCAAAGCTCAGATTCAATTTAAAGTAACAAACTTCAGGAATTTAAAGACTAAAGAACTGGACAGCTCAAGAGCTCAGGAAGCAAGAGCGAGGGTGTACAAAGTGCATCTCCTGCAAGTCCATGATGTTAATCTGATCAGCGTAATAGTGATAAAAAAGCATTAACTTTACATGAAGGTTCAGTGCTAGGAGACAGTGTGACCAGGCACTGAGTTCCCAGGAGGACAAACTTAACAAAGACTGCCCATTCCCTTCTCCACACACCCCAAGGCAGGTTGTTCCAGGACAGATATGGACCTAATCTGGGGGAGGGGAATGAGCAAAGCTATATATATCCCTCGTCCCACCACTTCCACCTACCATCTAATCAAAGGACCTTCACCAATCCATGACTACCAAACACCTGCATGCATCCCTGTGCATAAAAGCTTGGGGATCTTCCAGCCAATTCTAGCCTCCACCCAGCAACAATCATCCTGTCTGCCTCACAGTTGGCCATTTTCTCCACAGTATGTTTCAGAATTAAATTTGCACCAGACAACATGCACCTGGGTGATCGGCCACAACATAACATTCCACTTGGTATATAACAGGGTACTCCTCTGGCTTCTGTTTAGGTAACCATTGTACAGGGAACCCAAAAGCAGTGCTGATGGTTTGCAATAAGCAACAATACATTCATCAAGATGGGCATCTTAAAGAGTAGACTGGGATATGTCAACCCATGAAATACTTGAATACTTCTACAATTTGCTGCTGAGGAGAAGCACTATTAAACATACACATCCCTACACACTCCTGGAAACATTACCATCCAATCAAGCCACTTGGTAAAACTGTTCTTACAGAGGAATTAGGCTGCAGCCAAGTTTGATATTTTCCATTCATTTTAAATTTAGTTCATCCATAAAGTCTTGTTTTAAACCTCCCAATGCTCTTGCTTTCTGTAAGCCATGTTGGAGGACACTCAACTTGTTAAACCTGAGCAAAGCTGGAAAGCACATTTGTGAGCCTCTATGACAAACAGATTTCTTCATTTTCCCCAACATTCCTGTTAGTCTCTAAACTGGTTGCAGAATGAATATTTTACTTTACAGGTTAACTTGGTCTTTCCAAGTACCTGCACTAGAAATCACACAGACTACATGAAGTTGTCTATGCCAGGACTTCAGAGCCTTGCATGCTGTTTTTACAGACCTGCTGGTCCATAGTTCAGCAGGATCTACTCTCAAAGTTTGAGAACTGAAACACTCACACAGCAGTCCTTCAGCAAACTCATCCATTTAACCAGAAACCGGTAGCAGTCACATTCTCTTATCATCTCCTACTTCCCAGACTCTGCTTAATAGCTGGAGCACCAACATTTCTTACATTTCTCCCCGTCTCTCTTAATTCACACTCTAGCAACATCTCATCATTTTTTTTCTGGCCATGACTCTGCTTAGAACTCGTCAAAAGTGTTTCATCAGCAGCCAAAAGAAGATATTCAAGACATTTCACAGAACAGAGAGTTAAGACTATGTAAGATGTTAAAACAAACAGTTTCCCTGTGACATCTACAAACAAAGTTCAAGACCTAGCTCCAACCAGAACATCCAAAGTTTGCAATGGCCAGGCCAACAGTTCTTATATGGTGCTCCTGATAGATCTGATTAAATGGAAAAATATGGAGACAATGGAAGGTCATAGTTAAGAAACAGGAGAAAACTGCAAAGGAAACAAAGGAGGGGAGAGTCTAAACAACAGATGAAGAGGAGAGAAAGAAAAAGCTGAAGAGAGAATACCATCCTGCCCTATTCTTTAGGGAAAGAGTAAAGCTACAGCATCTCCCTTAAAAGTAAGACACATTCAAATGCCCAGAGGCAGGGCACCAAAACCCTGCTTTCAAACTAACTGGCATCACAAAGGGACTTATTAACCTCATAAATATTTTTGATACGTATAGCAAAATTACACAATGACCTCTTTTCCTGAGAGGAGATATATACAGCTTCAGTGGCTAAAGATTTTGTGTCAGGGAACACCAAGGAAAAGCACATTCATCCCCTTTCTGACAAATCTTGGGTTTACACAACACAGAAATGAGATACTCAGTTTAGTGTTAAGCATCATGAAATGTTCAAGATCTTCATGAAGATATTTCTACCAGTGCACAAAGGGTCTTGACTTCCAAGTAAATCACTGCTCCTACCTCCTTCTGGTTTTGGATCCTCTGCTGACACGTGTCTCACCTCCCCCCTCACATTTACTCTGTTCGGTGACAATGAGAAGCTGTGCCACAGCCACGCGACTGGTATCTGTGGTTATGCAGTGCTCAGATAGGCTCTCCTCAGCATTGAACGAGAAGCACTTCTTCTCTTGAACCCTGTGTTTCTCTATTAGTGGCAAAAATAGACACTCCTGGCCCTTAACAACAGTCTTTCTGGCTGAAGTTTTAATTTTGATTTTGTAAGAAGACAGTAAAATGTTCCAGCAGCTGTTGCGGGGATCAGCACAGCAATGATTGACAGCCTGCTACTCCCCAGTACTTCGATTACACTCTCTTCTACACACATCATCCCTCCTGAGCATAATCATGGTCCCACTACAGCTGAAGGAAGAGCTGGTAAATGAATGAGCGAGTTGTGAAAGTTCAGGAGCCTCTCCCACCTATAATTTTCTCATACATATCATGTCTCATACCACTACATCTGAAAAGTCCAAGAGGAGGATACCCAGGAGACAATGACTCCAATAATCCACTGTTGTTCTGTAGGCAGAATGTAATTTAATTCCCTTTCTTTCCTACTCCTTCCCATAGCTGGGGTAAGCTGCCCTCCATGGGATCATTCAGTGTCAGATTAGAAAACACAAGCTTTCCACCAAAGAAAACTATCTTTGAAAGAAAAGGAGCACTAAAAATCAAGAAAGGAAGACTAAGCAATTTCACTGTGGCAAACACCTCCAAATGTCCTGAACAAAACAAAACGCTGAGCAGAACCTGAGGCAAAGAATCAGGAGGCTGTAGTAATGAAAAATGATACAAAAGTCACTAAACTGTTCTCTTTGTTTGGCTACATCTGCCCAGACAACATGGCTTTAATACGGCTTACATGGCTGTAACAACAGCATGGATTAAAGTAAACCAAGTGTCAGCATTCCCAGAGAATTTCAGCTGACATCCTCTCTACTCTGCAAACTTCTGGCAACTAAAAAGGTGTTAAATTTCAAATGAACAAATTGTATGCATTAAATAGAAGACCTGGTTTCTTCCTGGCTAGTGTGCTTTCATTGTGGAGGAAAGGAACAGCACTGTCAGGCTAAAAACCCGTGAAGCTGGAAAACCACCCACTCAAACAAAGGAAAACAGCCAAAGTAAGTGGCACAACACAAACCACTATACACACTCAAAATCAAGGACAGTAACTAAAAGGAGAGATTTTGTGAAATCTCTTCAACTATTTCAGCATCTTAAACACTGCTGCATGGTGAACTTGTCTCACTCCTAAGCAACAGCTCCTGTTCTACTTCACCAGTTGTTGCTTTCACACCTCTGCTGGTCTTCCCAGCACAGGACTGATGAGGTCAATGCCCACAGATTATGAGTTAAACGTAAAATAATCCAGCTATTAGAATCTGGGCAATTCACTAATACATGGACTACAAATGATTTCTCACCCTTTGTGATTGGTCTTGCCAGCTGATAAGCCAGAAGTTCGCATCAAGAGTCCCCTAGCATCACACCTGGTCTGGCTGACAAATAATTATAACTTCAGAAAAGAAGCCAGACCAGATTCCTAAAGAAACATTCTCAATTCTGAGTAACTCCCCAGGCAGCTTCTAATGAGGGTTCCATTTATAATATCAGAATGTTAAAAACAAATCTCAAAGGATGCTTGAATTTTTTTTTTTTCCATTTGGGGCTTGAGACCTCTTGACCTGTCGCAAAGCATTAGAACTATTTGCTGAATTCACTATTACCAAATCAACACTGAAAGTTTCTGGGAACTCATGTGCCTCATTTCTAGCCAACAATCTCCTCACCTATTAACAAATGGTGACTATGAAATCAGAGGAAAACTGAAAACCAATCTCCAAAGAAATTCTGTCTGCATGAGCTTGAGGCCTTTTTGCATCTGCCTCAAAAGGAGGAGTCTTCTTGAGATATGAGGGGAAAAAAGCTCTCCATCTTAGATCCATGTCTCCGATATACCTGCAACATAGCTTGCTCCTTCTCCCGCCAAGAGCTCACTAAAACTTATGCACTATCCAGGCTGCACACACACTGCTCTCCAGTCCCACTCCTTCCTTCTGCCCAGTCAGTCACCCAAAACAACTCTTTTTCTGATAAAGGTTTTGAATGTGGTATTTTTCTACCAGCTTCTTCACCTTGAATTCAATCAAGTAGAACTGATGCAGCAAGGAGAAGCAAAGGAAAGGAATGCTTTCCCCCTGCCAAACCAAATGAATTCCCGCTCAGAAAGTGAGATCATCTTATCAAAATACACTGCAGTGACAAAACAAATGACTGGGAATTAACCCGTTGGGGGGGGGAGGGGGAGAGGGTCATCCACAAAGGAAAGACATTTTAAATACAAATGGCTACAACTTACTATTTTAGACAAATCAGATACAATGGATGCCTGGAAAACATCTGTGAGATATTCATTTGGGCAAAATCTGAAATTCCTTAACTTCAGGGGAAATACTGAAATGGCTGTGGAATGAACCAAATTATATATCAGTGCTTCAGATTAGCTTCAGTATAAGACATCTTATACTGAATTAATGTCTAGCTTTGAGACTACTTGGACCAATGAGCTCAAAGATAGACAAGTCCCTTTAAAAAGTGAAAAGCCACTGAATGACACAGTGGCTTTGTAGTTAGTTCTAACTAAACTTCCCACTTCTGTATTTCCTTGCTGCCAGCCATTAACTGTATTATCCAACCGAGCTGCACCGGTTGTGCAGTAGCAGAAGAAAGGAGCAGAAGCTGGGAATGCAATCCTAACCTACTTCAAGAAATTGAGCAGTATAGAAGTCACTTTACATGCTAGAAGTATTCATGTCTTGGAGGCACCTTACAACTCCTGACTTTTGCTGAGTGTTCTTTTCTCTTCCTTTTCTTAAATCTTACTCACAAATGTGGGACAACAGCTAAAACCCATGTAAAGTAGTAGAGTAAACGGCAGGGAGAGCAGGGCAGGAGCACCTTTCTCCTGAGAACACCCTTCTCTGCTTACCTAAACTGTGGCCATTTTTCGTGTAGAAGCAGGTATTGTTGATAAGGTTGACGCAGCAGCCAATAACATCTCCAGTTGTGAATGTAGGACCATAGGGCTGTCCTGTCCCCGAAGAACAGAAGGAGTGCCCATCATCACCATGATACCCATACGAATGTTTATCCCACCCTGCAGAAAGAAAAAAGAACAGGTCAACAATGAAGCTAGTTTAGAAAAATGACAGCTCTCAGGACACAACTTTCTGGTAGGAAATTTGAGATTTTGATTACCACCCCCAATTCATTCTGAGTTGAAACAGAGATTAAAAATCTTAATTTTCATAGACCAATAATTGAAAACTGAAACTAATTTTCATCAATCATAACACATCATTGATGTTTCAACCTCATTTACCATTTATCAAAAATAATAAAAAGAATAAATTGCCAAAAAGTCATTTTGATAAGATAAAGATTTCTTGTTTTAAAAAATGTCAAAATCGTTTTTCTGATTCATCTTGCATGGGGTGAAACAAACTCTTCTTTGCAAAACGTTTGTGTTTCCCACTAACAGAATTTTCCAGCAAAACCATTTAATAAAACAATTCTCAGCCAACTGCAGCTGTGCCTGCAAGCACTGTTCACAGGCATAACAGAAAGGTTAGGGGTAATTTTTGCATTCGCAGATTCTTATTTCCCTTCTAACAGTTTATAAAGATTTCTGTGTCTCCTTTGGGCAACAACAGCACCCTTTCTGTAGATAGCTTAAAACGTAACTCTTAATGGTCAATTGGAACTTTTCACAATACACCAATACCTTTATTTCTTTTGTCAGTAACACTGGGTATGGGGTTAAAGTTGGGATCAGTGATTGCTCCCTGCCTTCTTGCTCTCATCTACATCTTACAGTAATTCCATTATTCTGAGTTCCATATTTTGTTCTATTCTATCTCAATTCTATTCCAAATTCTTTTGTGAGTTTCTTCTATGCAAGTATAACTGCTAACCATTGCAAAGAAGAGCTATTAATCCATCCACTAAAAGCTGAAGTCTTCTTCAGGTTGTACAGTGGTCTTCTCTTTTCAGGACTCTGTTTCATTTTCCTCCTGCAGATGAGAGAAAGCACAATGCCTCCCAGCACTGTGGGCCACAGCGTGATTCTGTGAATGCCACTTAAATCCCTTAACCCATGCCTGCCAAGTTCAGTTCCCATAACTGCTCAAGATGGCTTATACTTTCTTCTCTTAGGAGACCAGCTAAGGCAGGTAGGGAGTCATGAGAAACAGTTCTGTTCTCACACAGTTTAAGAAGGCATAACACACCCTGTCTTACAGGAAGACTTCAAGAGCAATCAGGATCTTGTACAGCTCTTTGGAGGAAGGCACTCTGCACAGCCACTAAGCAGTTTCTCATGGATCTTTCTCTCCTGACTTGCTTTGCTGAATGAAACAACCTTGACACTCTCACTCACTCTTTTCTCCAGCATATTTCCAAGCAAAAGCTATACCCCCCCAAAAAATTCCCCTTCAAGGGGTCTTGCAGTCTAGCAGTATGGAGGTCTCTGTTCTCTTCTGCCACACTCCCGATGCCTGTTTCATGGAAGGAGAAGACTCCTTTCACAGGGCTGGGAGGCTGTACAGATGCCAACTACACAGCCATCTCCAGACTTGCCTGAAATCTCAAAGGGCAAAGCTTTGAGAGCAACCTCAGAAAGTAAGGGCAGAAGAAGGCTGAGCATTCCTACAAACTACACAATCAAAACCATGTTTGGTAGAGAGAGGAACTGGTATTGAAAAGCTTGAGATGGACAGACACAACATACTAACAATCACCTTCACTGTAAACAGATCAGGCTGGATCCTTGGGCAGACCGTGCCAAACAGAAGCAGAAGCCAAAGAAGGTGTTTTGACCACCTACAGTTAAATGTGGAGCAATAGTTTTGGTAAAGGGACTACAAAAGAAATGGAAGAACCATCAGAGTAGATGGGTTAAAAAGTAGAACATGTGCATCCTGCAATAAGGCAAAAAAAGATTTAATACACTGCAAACCACAGAGAGGAGAAGCCACCTGTGAAGATGGGCTGGAGCACTTTTGTGACCTATGATTTTCATACAAAACATGAGGGCACTGCAAATTTAATCCCCCTGAATGGTGAGCAGCTACATGGGCTTAGGAATGCTTGCCATCAGAGCACACACATGCTCACTGCTTCTCAGAAAAGCAGGAGACATTCAGTGCACACCCAAGACCCTCTGCTTATTGCACCACACCACATGAATGCCAACAGCAAAGTCATGGATTAGAGCAAGACTGAATTATGCCATAGTCCCAAGATTTTGAATCTCAGAGTTTGGGGTGAAAGGTGTGAAGGGCTCTTAGGGAAGCAAAATCTATAAATGGCGAATAATTTCCTCCAGTAAATCCAATGCCTCTACAGTAACAGACTTAGATGTCCCAACAGTCAGCTCCCTCTTGCTAGCGCCAGCTCCAAACAAGCACCAGTCCTGTTTCATATCTTCATAAAGCCTGGAAGAATGGCACAGACAGCACTCTCAGCAAGCTCAAAAATGATGCCAAATTGGGTTGCCAAAAACAAAGGAGGAAGTGATAAGGACCCTAGAGTCTGTTGTCAAGCTTTCACTAAGACTATTTAGTGAAATATTAAGTTTTTAGCACTATGGTTCCCTTCTACTGTCTCTTTATTTTCTCTGCTGTTGGTCTGTGAAAGGCTGCTATCACTACTCTATTATTTTAGTCTCCCCAAACACAGACCTGTTACATGTGTATAAATAAACTTCTTCAGTGAAGCTGTTTGGGAACTTTAGATGATAACT
The DNA here is from genome assembly GCF_003343035.1 of Apteryx rowi. Lineage (NCBI taxonomy): Eukaryota > Metazoa > Chordata > Aves > Apterygiformes > Apterygidae > Apteryx > Apteryx rowi. The sequence continues at coordinate 118,401 of NW_020450947.1, forward strand.
CTTATCAGTTTATCACCTAAGCTAGTTAATAATACAGTCCAAATACAAACTTTTAACTCTTCTGCATACAAAACATTCCTGGCATCACAAACCTTCCATTTAATAGTAACTTTGCATCACTTACATCTAAGTAGTTAAATGCTTACATATCCATGTATACCCATGAGGTCAGGCTAACATGAGAAATGCAACAGGGTGCCCAATTGTGAGAACAATTTTGCAATACATTTTTGCCAGTGAAGACACTACAATTTTTAAATAAAAGAGACTTTGTTGCTCCATTACCAACAAATCACTACACTGAATAATTAAAACTCCTCCTGCTCCTGCACAGTTGTGTTTCATAAAATCACTACCTACTGTACCACCAAAGGTAGATAAATTCCAGTGAGAAGTTACTGAACAACGGATCTGAGGACAGCATCAGGCATGGTATGTACTGCAACAGCACCCGGGAACAGCTTGATCTGAAGAAGATTTCTCCACTGACAACAACTGATACTATCAGTTAAGGAAATTTCACTCATCCAGCACTTTACTAATGATATACAGAGTTAATTTTACCAACTCAAATGTTGTGTAGTGCTGAATCTGGTTCCTGACACAATGCTAAGTGAATTAAATCTATGTCATCAGCTTTATCAAATCACCACGGTCATCTTAAAAAAACAAGCCAGGTTTGTTCAAGAGAACTTACTGTACTTTCCATAAACACAAGCTGAGTGACATTAATTATATGCCTAACCTTTAGTTATTTATTAAGGAAATAATGTATCAGTATTTCTGAAATTCTGCCCAGGATAAATGTCAGGGTAATGACATACACATCATTCCAGCACTGGCAAACTTCAGCCAGTCTTCTGGAATTTCCCAGTATTCCAAACCAAAAGTAACAACCAGCATTTCTGATACTTCTAGGTGAAAGTTATCTGGGCCTGTTGATTTAAATGACGTATCTCTATCAGAAGTTGTTTGGCATCATCTCTGATTACCAGAGGGAATAGCTCAACACATGCATTTTACAAATACATCCTTGTACTTCTCAAAAGGAAAAAATACTTGTTCAACACAAACTTTTCTGCATCATTAATAACTTACTATCGCCACCTAGTAACAGGTCTATGTTATTACAACCTTTTCGTTGATTCGAACTACATTACTCACACTTCCAGTTCCTCAATAGCTTTCCTTTACAAAAGCCAGTACTGTTTTAATATGGGCTGAATCAAACTTCCCAAATGCCTCCCCCAAACCTAAGTATGCAGATTTCCTGGACTGTTTAACCTTTCTACCACCTTTACTGAACTACTTCCAGAAGCTACTAAGACCCGGAAGGCAGAGATGAGATTTCATCTGCGTGTTCTTAAAGAGTTGCCATACCGGACCAGATACAGGGTCAATCTAGACAAGTATCTTGTTCAACCAGGAGATGCCTACAAGAAAGCATAAGAATAGGATGTGCATATATCATGATCTTCCTGAATACCGTTACCACTTTCCAACCACCTGCAGCATACAGATACACTAACCCAGATGGAGATTTGATGTATTTTGTAACCCCCAAAAGATTTTCTTTCCATGAAATTCTCCCATCCTCCCTTGAGCATACATGAACACTCACCATCCACAGTATCTTGCAACAAGGACCTTCTCAGCTTAATTGCAAACTGTGTGAAAAACCTCTCTCTTACTATTTTTATTTGATATCCTCTAGTTCTTGCACTGGAGAAGTTGGCAAACTATGTGTTAACTCTCTCCAAAACATACATAGCTATAAAGACCTCTATAAAATCCTCCATAATGAACCTTTTCCCAGACAGATGAGTACTGGCTTATTTAGCTGTTCCTGTGTTTCTGATCTTTTCTGAACCTTTTCCAGATTTAACGCATTGCGTTTGAGATTGGAGATGAAGGTGCACCACAAAGGAAGGAGGCTACAGTTGTTCTCTGTTCTTTTCCCTAGACCTCTGCCGTTCATCCTAGCATTTTCCCCCTTATCATTCTTTCTACCACCAAACTGATGTTTTCATGAAGCTATTATAACCCAAAGATCTCACTCTTGACGGGTCATAGTCGGTTCAAAACCCATCATCAGTCTATCTGTAAAGTTACAACGCATTCCACCCACATGCACTGATCTCCTTTCATCTGTGCTGAATCTCATCTGTCATCTCACTGCCTGCTCACTCACCTTTGGAAGATCATTCCCATAGTTCCTCTCCAACATCTTTCACTTTGCTACCTTCAGTAGCTCAGTATCCTCAACAGACTCTACAGGCCCTACAAACTTTCTGGCAGGCCCCCAGCTCCTGATTTGCTTGAAAACAGATATTAGCATTTTCAATAGCTTCTGTTAGGTGTTCTTCAAAGTCTTTCTTCACCAGCTTTACTGCAATTTTACATCCAACCTGATAGAGTTCATGACCCTTTCTACTTTCTGCATTAGGACATCACTTCAGCTTTTTGATGGATGGCTTCTTATTTTAAATACACATCTTTACTCCACTTGTTCAGCCACAATGGCATTCTTTTGCCCTTTCTCATGTCTTTTTTGATATATGACATACACTTGCGTTATGCTTTCAGTGTGGGATCTTTAAGTTGCCTGTAAGGATTTAATTCCCTCCGATGTCGCTTTTAGTTCCTTTTTAAATCACTTTCTCTATTGTACATAATTTCCTGTTTTGAACTGGAGGCAACCTTTACCCTCATTGACTTTTCATGCTCTAGAGAGGGTGTTGAATCGAACTGCATCACAACAAAAATTGCATAGTGGTTATTCAGTTGTAAAATTATGATCAAGTACTTAAAGTTGGCATAATTTCTGGCTGGCAGTTTTGAATTTAGCCACTTCATGCCTTTGAAAGGCTGTTAGTTACTATCCAGGCAACTGGAAGTTGCCTGGATAAAGTTCATGGTACTTTCACAGTCAAAAGGATGCAAATGTCCAAAGGATGCCTCACTAAGCGGGGCACGTGTGTCTTTGCCAACAGGCTGGCCAACCTGGTAAGGAGGGCTTTAAACTAGGAAAGATGGGGGAAGGGGAGAGTTTATAGTGACAGGGTAGTTGGCAAAACACGGTTCAAGTTGGGATGCCTCCAGCAGGTGCATGCAGCCAGGGAAGTGCGCACGGGACATGGCTATGGAGGATCCTCTTGTACCCCTCCTGGGAAACCTGCATGCTTGATCACCTCTCTGAAGTGCCTGTACACCAATGCACACAGCATGGGGAATAAACAGGAAGAACTAGAAATCTGTGTGCGGTCGCAGGGCCACAATCTCATTGCAATTACACAGACATGGTGGGATAGCTCACATGACTGGAATGCTGTCATGGATGGCTATGTGCTTTTTAGGAAAGACAGGCCAGGAAAGCGAGGTGGTGGAGTTGCTCTTTATGTGAGAGAGCAACTGGAATGTATTGAGCTCTGCCTAGGGGTGGATGAAGAGCAAGCTGAGAGCTTATGGGTAAGGATTAAAGGGCAGGCCAGCATGGGTAACACTGTTGTGGGTGTTTACTACAGGCCACCTGATCAGGAAGAGGAAGTCAGTGAGGCCTTGTGCAGACAGCTGGAAGTAGCCTCACGATCACAGGCCCTGGTTCTCATGGGGGACTTCAACCACCCTGATATCTGCAGGAAAGACAGCACAGCTAGGCACAAACAGTCCTGGAGGTTCCTGCAGAGCATTGGTGACAACTTCTTGACACAGGTGGTGGAGGAGCCAACAAGGAGAGGTGTGCTGCTGGACCTCGTACTAACAAACAAAGAAGGGACTGGTGGAAGATGTGAAGGTCGGGGGCTGCCTTGGCTGCAGTGACCATGAGATGGTGGAGTTCAGGATCCTGCGGGGAGGCAGCAGGGCACTAAGTAGGATTGCAACCCTGGACTTCAGGAGAGCAAACTTTGGCCTCTTCAGGGACCTACTTGGAGGAATCCCATGGGTTAGGGCCCTAGAAGGAAGGGGCATTCAAGAGAGCTGGTTAATCTTCAAGCATCACTTCCTCCAAGCTCAAGAGCGGTGCATCCCTATGAGTAGGAAGTCAAGCAAAGGGGGCAGGAGACCTGCATGGATGAGCAAGGAGCTCCTGGCAAAACTCAACCAGAAGAAGGAAGTCTACAGAAAGTGGAAAGGGGGACAGGCCACTTGGGAGGACTATAGGCACGTTGTCAGAGTATGCAGAGATGCGACGAGGAAGGCTAAGGCCCGTTTGGAATTAAATCTGGCAAGGGATGTCAAGGACAACAAGAAGGGCTTCTTCAAATACATCAGTGGCAAAAGGAAGACTAGGGAAAATGTGGGCCCACTGCTGAATGGGGTGGGTGCCCTGGTGACGAAGGATGCAGAGAAGGCAGAGTTACTGAATGCCTTCTTTGCTTCAGTCTTTACTGCTCAGGACAGCCCTCAGGAATCCCAGACCTTGGAGACAAGAGAGAAAATCTGGAGAAAGGAAGACTTTCCCTTGGACGAGGAGGATCGGGTTAGAGATCATTTAGGCAAACTTGACACGCACAAATCCATGGGCCCTGATGGGATGCACCCATGAGTGCTGAGGGATCTGGCAGATGTTATTGCTAGGCCACTCTCCATCATCTTTGAAAGGTCATGGAGAACAGGAGAGGCGCCTGAAGACCAGAAGAAAGCCAATGTCACCCCAGTCTTCAAGAAGGGCAAGAAGGAGGACCCAGGGAACTACAGGCCAGTCAGCCTCACCTCCATCCCTGCAAAGGTGATGCAGCAGCTCATCCTGGAGGCCATCTCCAAGCATGTGGAGGACAAGAAGGTGATCAGGAGTAGTCAGCATGGCTTCACCAAGGGGAAATCATGCTGAACCAATCTGATAGCCTTCTCTGATGGAATGACTGCCTGGGTAGACAAGGGGAGAGCAGTGGATGTTGTCTACCTTGACTTCAGCAAGGCTTTTGACACTGTCTCCCATAACATCCTCATAGACAAGCTCAGGGAGTGTGGGTTAGATGAGTGGACAGKGAGGTGGATTGAGAASTGGCTGAATGGCAGAGCTCAGAGGGTTGTGATCAGCGGCACAGAGTCTAGTTGGAGGCCTGTAGCTAGTGGTGTCCCCCAGGGGTCAGTACTGGGCCCAATCTTGTTCAACTTCTTCATCAATGACCTGGATGAAGGCACAGAGTGCACCCTCAGCAAGTTTGCTGATGAGACAAAACTGGGAGGAGTGGCCAATACACCAGAGGCTGTGCTGCCATTCAGAGAGACCTGGACAGGCTGGAGAGGTGGGCGGAGAGGAACCTCATGAAGTTCAACAAAGGCGAGTGCAAGGTCCTGCACCTAGGGAGGAATAACCCCATGCACCAGTACAGGTTGGGGGTTGACCTGCTGGAAAGCAGCTCTGCAGAGAAGGACCTGGGAGTGCTGGTGGACACCAAGTTCAGCATGAGGCAGCAAGGTGCCCTTGTGGCCAAGAAGGCCAATGGTATCCTGGGGTGCATCAGGAAGAGTGTTGCCAGCAGGTGGAGGGAGGTGATTGTCCCCCTCTCCTCAGCCCTGGTGAGGCCACATCTGGAGTCCTGTGTCCAGTTCTGGGCTCCCCAGTACAAGAGGGATGTGGCACTACTGGACCAAGTCCAGTGAAGGGCTACGAAGATGATTAGGGGACTGGAACATCTCTCTTATGAGGAAAGACTGAGAGAGCCGGGCCTGTTTAGCCTGGACAAGAGAAGGCCGAGAGGGGATCATCTTAATGCATACAAATATCTGAAGGGAGGGTGTCAAGAGGATGGAGCCAGACTCTTTTCAGTGGTGCCCAGCAACAGGACAAGAGGCAACGGGCACGACCTGAAACACAGGCAGTTCCATCTGAACATGAGAAAAAACTTCTTCACTGTGAGGGTGACAGAGGACTGGAAGAGGTTGCCCAGAGAGGTTGTGAAGTCTCCTTCTCTGGAGATATTCAAAACCTGCCTAGACGTGATCCTGTGCAATGTGCTCTAGGTGACCCTGCTTGAGCAGGGGGGTTGGACTAGATGATCTCCAGAGGTCCCTTCCAACCTCAGCCATTCTGTGATTCTGTGTGAAATGCCTGTGTTGATGCAATTATACTAATATAGTTTTTTTGTGTAGGTTCAGCTTAATGCCATGCTGGGCAAAGGGAAATGGAAAGTTTGTGCAAATTTGAGACAGAAGGTGTAAGAGCAAGAAATTATCTTCTCAGCAGGAGAAATCTACATTTGGCACATGCATCACTTATGTGTTTTTTTCACAACCTTTCATTCCAACACTAGTAAACAACACAACCCCTGTTCATGCAGAAGTTAATGAATAAGCAAGCTGTTGCTATTCTGTGAAGCAGTTCCTTCTAGAGAAAACATATGGAATGGTCTAATTTTCCTGATAAAAAAACACCTCAAGTTTCACATATCAAAGGGATACCAAACCGAAGCAGCATTCTTACCTGACATGTAGCAGACAGGCTTTTGCCCAGCAGTATCTGTGCTAACTCCCAGAGCTCGCTGTTGATTTACCTTGCATGTGTAGAACACCACCCTTTACAGTAGGATTCAAAATCAGAGACTCTTCTATCAGCATCAGCCTATCATTGTCAAAACCAAGATTTGCTATTCTGGAACCACATGCCTTCTACAGAGCACCAGAAAACAGATGGGACAGATGTTCTACGCAAAGTCATAGCTGTCTGGTAAATAACACACTGCTTCCTTTTTCAAAACATCAGCTGTTTCTCAGACAAAGAAAGAAGCATCTATAGGCTGAGATTGCTTATGTAAGACTCCATCTGGACAGATTTGGCTAGCACAGTCCATCCTGATCTAGTGAGATATGGGCAGCCACTGCTAAGAAAACCTTGGGAGTACCCATGCATGAACAGTTTCCGACTGGTAGCTCATTCCAACACGATTGTGGGGTTTACATAACAACCATTTCAGTCCTGTGCTAATAGGTGACATCTAGAACAGGAGACACTTCAGATCTACGCATACTTGAAAAGGTTGAAAAATTCTCAAGTGCAAATGCAGATTCCTTAAGAAATTTCAGAAATTGGGGCAACTGTACAGGGTAGAGGAAGACACTTATTTTTTTTCTAAAAAGTAGACCACGGACTGCCAAGGGTCTATAGACTACAGGTTAAAATCTAGTGAGCTAGTATGTTTGGAAGGTTGGAGAGTTCAGTAAGCACAGTTCTCTCATTCTCTCCTTTTTCTTCCCCATCTTCTCCTCAAAAGCATAAAATCATTTTAAAGAGGGGAGAAGGAGAAAGGTAGAGAATAGAAAGAATTTGGCCATCTAGCATATGACAGTGGTCAAAGCAGAATCTAAACATCTGGCCTCCTAAGGCTCCTGTTTCAACCATGGCTCATTTTGAAGACAAATTTACTTAGAACTTGCAAATATACAGGCAGAACTACTCTGCAGGTAGGAACAGTATGAAGACCTCAGCAGCTAGCGAACAGAAAGAGGTTAAAATGCCATCACTTTGAATTGAACACATCAACACCCAAACCCAAAATACCTGTATAGAAAAAATAGTATTTATTAATAGTCACACACACACACAAAAGAGTAGCTCAGACTGTGCAATCAATAAGTAGCAAGAGTGTGGGAAGAAAGAAAAGAGGAAAAAATACCTAAGGCTTAGAAAGACATTTTTAAACACTCGGCACCAAACTGAAGTTCTGTTTGGCCTGCTAACATCAGCAAAAAAAAAAAACAGATACACTGGTCCTCTTGACAGACTATCTTGATCCCAACATGAACTAAGAAAATGGATAACAGCAAGTTCCATTGCTGCTGTTCGATAAACAGGCTGGAATAGTGCACTGCCCAATCACATAGCAAAAAAGATTTGAGTTACTTCTAGACAGTTATAGGATCAACTCATAAATGCCCACTGCTAAATAAGCAGGATTGCATGATGCTGATATTTTGTTAGAATAGAGGTTAGATGAAATGTACTACCTAGTATCACAAACTACTCTACATCCATCCCCATTCAGTCATATATTGTCCACTCAATGCCAACCCTCTTTTACTCTTGACTTTTTGGGCAGATCCTATGATGGGCCCAACTTTCGTTTCTGAGGTCAGCCTCTGCCTCAAAAAGCAGCTACTGGAAAGCAGTACTATTGGGCTGGGACACCATTTGTATCTTAGCATTGTGGAAATAGCATGTCATTTAAACTTTCCATTCAAGCAGTGCCAGTAACATGCACAGAACATCTTCTAGTAAGCACCGTGTAAAACTGGCATCACTGCTACACCACATCTAGGAACACTGGGAACTAAATTTGCTGCTCAACACTGAAATCATGTAGCATCAGGCCATATACAACACAGAAGAAATGCAATTCAGGATGACTCCTCGATGGAAATTGCCAAGATTAACACTTTTATTGATGCCTCTGCTGTCCTGCTGCTCTTTCTGCAGAGAGTGCGAGTTCATGAAAAGAATGCAAACTGGTGAGAGTGCATCATGGTTCAAACATGCTAGAATTACCAGTGGGCACAGCAAAACTGGGAAGTCAACATTCATGGAGATCTGTGCTGAGCACTCCTCTTATTTATCATGCCAAAGGACAGACTTGCAAGGCCGAGGAAGCTCGAAAAAGATGGTTGCTCCAGTAAGTTAGAGGCTGAGACCTCAGACTCTGACTGCTCTGCCACTCCTCAGGGTTAAAAAGATGGCAGACACTTACCCAAGTTGGGACTTTACCATTGACACATGGAGACTTCCCTACCTATGTTCATTTCAACGGAGAAACATTCCACTATGGCTTAGGCTATACATTCAAGTTAATCTGTACCTGGTGCACAAGCTGCTGCAAAGGGCAAGGCCTTTTTTCACAAAATAAATTCACTGGCAACCTGACCTCCAATCAGGAAAATCTGAAACATCTTCTAAAGAGGCAAGTGATGTTGGTGTTTGGCCACAGAGATGGAAGTTCCTCAGAAAGAATCTCAAGTGTGATTTGTAAATTGGGGTATTGTCTCCCTGTTGTATCCTGAGTAACATCTGTGAAAGATGAGGCCAAGAGGCAGGCACAGTACAGGATCAGTAAGTCCAAGGGGAATCACTGTGGTACCTTCAGTCATCAGAGTTTGGAGGCCCATTCTTCAGGATAGGCCCTGGTGACTGCTCTACAGAGAACCTTTAAAGTGTTGGCATCTCTCCAGATTTTGCCTGTACCTAGTTTTTTCTCTTTTGTATATAGGACAGGCAAAGAAATACTTTTCATTTTTTCCCCACACCTGTTCTTGTCCAGCATTTGCTTGCAGCCTTCCTCCTCCCATTCCTCCAACCTGCAAGTCTAGCTTCCTGCAGCTGCCAGGGCAAGTAGTAAGTACAACCACCAGCTGAAGAGGGACAATAACTTGCGCAAACACATTGAAATAAACCAACCAAAATAATTTTAATAGGATTTATTGAATCCAAAGTACAGCAGAAACAGATATACCAACAGTGTACAGACTGCTTGTACAGTACTTAAGGGAATGAGATATTGAGGGTGAAGCCAGTTACAGAGCCCACAGTCACTGCTGGACCACATTCTGACTGGAGGCAGGGTGATTTCCATGCATTGCACTGTGCAGCCTGCCATTGCTTGACCAACTCAGGGGCTTTGGCAGCAGCAGAGCATGACATCAGTGGAGGAGAAGGTACATTAAGCAGAGGCTGAATAGATGAATAGGGTGCAGGAAGCAGGAAATTGCACATATAAAGGGACTGCCACAGGCAAACCGTGTGGGGAAGAAGGCTCCTGCAGTATCCTGATATTGACTGCATGTGTTCTCAAAACCTCAGACTTCTCCTGGTGTGCAACCCCACCGAAATTTAAGGGTGGGTAAGCTAGTACTGGCCCTGCTCCAAGGCTTCTGAAGAACACTCCATCCTTCGCAAGACAATCTACACTTGCCTCTCAGACTATGATGTGGATTCTTCTCAACTTCCAAGTTTTCACCACCATGCATACACCATATTCTCATCTGTGGTATCTGTTTGTTTCTATGCTCTCTGGGATAACGTGCGAGTACCAAGACTGAGTGGGGTAACAGAGCTTTATCTGGTCCTTTCCACTGTTAGATAGATAAGGTACCACTTCTTTGTGCTAAAGGGACCTCCTCTGTACAGATCCACTAGGGTCATTATGGGTCTTTTTTGCATGGCTGAGAACAGGATGTTGCTGCTCAGAGTTGCTTCTACAGTATCCTGGGCAAAGCAGTCCCAATAGGGACTGGTGTCTGAGAGGATAAGAAAATAAGAATAAAGGTGGGGCAGAAACAGTTGATTACAGAGGAGGCAGAAGGCCCCTCTACTGACAGCTCAACCATCTTGCAGAGTACTTGGCCCTGCCAGTGGTTTAACATGCCTTTGGTGTATGTCAATCCAGGACAGTAAAAGCATACTCTTGCCCCTAGCAAAGGGAAGGCTGAGCACATCCATGTGGTCCTACAGCTTTAGAAGCTAAATGCCTGTTGCCCCAGGAAGCATCTGGGGATGCTGCAACATCTTAGCTGTAGTTCAGTTTTATAGCCTTTCTGTCATACCATATGAAGCTGCACAGAAGTCAGATGCTTGGGTGAGAGCAAGGGTATAGCCTTGTTTTTTCAATCCAGTCATGCTTCATAGTCAAATCAACTAGTGTAGCTCAGCCTACAAAAACTGATGCTCACTGGCCCCAGCAATATACGCTATAGATTTGGGGAGGCAGGAATAGGGGAGGCATGGTCCTGGTCTGGAACAGCTGTCAATAGGCTTACATAGGAGGAGGTACAGTCACAACACCAGCTGCAGGACAGCAATAGGACCAGGGAGCAGCATGCTTAGCATTTTGCAGCACCTTCCTGGCAGAACCTCAAGGGCCTGGACATCTGCCCAGAAAATGTTTAGGGGGGGGGGGGAAAAAAAAAAAAAAAAAACACCATCCCTCAAACCCACTTATCTAAGAGCACTAGGAAATTAAGATGTCCTGACTAGTAACACCCTAACTTTTTATCCAGGAACCTTCTTTATCATAACAGCTTCCACTTCTTCTGCAAGGTGGCAAAATGACTTCAAATGCAGCAAAGGCCCAAGCGCTGCACTGCGGGATCAACGTGTATACAGAAAACAAAACCACTTCATGCTACTGAGGACAAACTTCTCAAAGCAGAGACTGGACATGTTCAGGTCCCACAGTTCTTGTAGTACTGCACTGGACCATGTGCAAGGTAATGGTGCAGTGTACCACACCACTACACACATTTCCAATGAGGGAGTGCTGCACAGTGGCCTCCATCCCACCCTCATTCCCAGCAGATCTAGCACTTCCATCCAAGCCCAGTTTGGACCTTATGGAGCAACAACAGATTATGCTCAAGAACACTCAGGAGCCTTGGTAGGCCTGGCTGCAGGCCTGGCTCAAAGATTATTCCTTACTTTTTATAAAGTACTTTCAGTTGCAACTGCTAAAGAGACAAGGCTCAGACCAAATACTCATGGCAGAAAGACTAACTGTGGCAAACATCCAAAGAAAGAAAATGAAACCACAACATCTATCTTCCATTAATAGAAGGCAGCAACACAAAGACACAGTGACCCAAAGATCAAAAGGAGCGTTAGAAAGACAAGTGAAAAGGCCTGCAGGAGTTTGATAGATCCAGCAGAATGTGAGTGCTAATAAGCATTCCCTGATCCATCACAAAGTCTATCAGCATAAAGTAACACTGCAAAATTTCCTTTTAATGATACTGATTGACATGGCGATTTTAGATGAGATCAACAGCTCCTCCTGTTTGACTGCTACTAAGTATTAAGTAGGCTTCAAAACAACATTAAACCACAGTCAACGTTTATTTAGACAAAATGACACCACCCACTGATTCATAAAGAGAAAAAACAAAACCAGAAGGCTCTGGATGGCTGCAGTATGGGCAATAAAACCACATCAACAAGAATGGTCTGTTCCACCTGCCCCAGAAATTTGGTAATGAAGCCATTTGATTATCATTACTTAGCATGCAGCTCACCACAGAATGCAGTAATCAAGATAAAATCCTACTTCCTTAAATGACTAAAGACAGCAAGTGCTCCTAACTTACAAGCTTGATGTGTCAGAGAACTGCAACATATTGAAAATCTTCTGCCAGAGTCAGAACATGATTCAGTCTTTATGCAGAAGGGATTGAGCCATATTACAAGCCATTTGTAGGTTTGTAAAGAACACAACATGATTAAAGCACAACTACAAAACAGGTGGGTTCTATCAACAAAGGGCAACGTTCAACAACTGTCTAGCATGATCGGGTCGCCACTGTACTATTACATCTATTATATTCCCTGACACGCCATATTAGGGGGGCGCAGAAAACAATGTAGGGCAGAGACAAAAGAAAATGCCAGAGTAGGAGTTTTTCCATTTATCTATTAAGCAACAGGGGCAAAAACCAAAAAATGGATACAACAGCCTTTATCATATACACAGGCCTCAAATATTATCATATTAAATAACTCACATTTGCATTTTTATGCCAACTTTTAGCTGATGAGCAAGAAGACTTTTATAAAATATTAAGATACCTTCCGAAAAAGCTTGCAAGGTAACTGGCTAAAGCCATTTTACAGAGACACTGAGGCAGTGCAGTTAAAAGATTCAGCCAAAGCCAATGTTGGAGCTTATTACAGAATCCAGGGGCCTTGTACCTGGCTACTGTTAAAAACATACCTTAAAAAAGGTATTTAACGAGGCAAGAAAAATACAAAAATATATGTATATATACACAAGGCATTACTGGGAGATATATCTTCCAGAAAAAGCACGTGGTAATGTTAAGAGATTGAAAAAAGGCCTCTCAGCTGTGCCTAAGATTATCTGGCTGGTCCATAATCTGTGCTATATATGGAGAGGACACTTCGGGATGTTACTAAAGACCACATCACAACCCCAACTATTCTATGCCATCTCAACTCAACTTTGGAAAGTTTATTTTCACATGGCACAAAACTAATACAACCTGATGGATAACAGAAAGCTCTATGTAGAGTAAGGATCAAACGTACCTGTAACATATGCCCACTTCTGGGAACATGTTACACCAGGGAAAACACTGCAGACAAAGTCTCTACAAAGAGCCAACCCATGTCTGTAGGAGTTACGACACAATAAAAAGCTAACAAAGCTGAAGGCAAGCCAACGTCTACAAAGCATCTTTAGTCTGTTTATCCCTCAGCTCTAAATTCAAAAGGGCTAATTAGACAAGGGCATAGCACTAAACCTGTGCTGGATCTTTGCATCTGCACTGCACTGGAGCTAGTAAGACCTTCAACAAATCAGGCCATGAAAAAGTGCAGGACAGCCATATTCCCCTGGCCCTGGACAAGAGCCAGCTCAGGCGGTGAGCTCCCTGCTGAACTGAATATAACAAGGAAGATCCAAGCTGGACACTTACAGAGGCAACACGCTGCCTCTGCATCATCCTTCTCAGAACACCCTGCAGTTCCCACATTACCCATGTGTTTCCATTTTCCAGGGTATCCAGGTAACCCACTACCCCAACTAAGAACTAGGTGACCACATTTAATAAGAATCACCTCTTACTCATCTGCATTAACTCCCGAGCATTTAATGGCCAGTGGAAACACTTTGATTAGTCTTCCAAATCCTGGATTACTGCCCTGAAACACTGATCCATGTTTCTGTTCAACTAGAATGATGTGTCTAAACACCTTCTCAAATATTTGATGAAGTATGGTTACTCAAAGCTCTGCTTTCATTCTGCTGCCTCTCATTCAAAACTGAAATCTGTGTGCCCAAAAGTTAGTCTAATTAAAAGGAAAAAAAAACCCAGCTCCCTAAAGACCTGACCAAATAGCTGACAGCAATTGTTCTGACTGCAGACAAGGCAATCAGTACAAGCAAATGTGTGAACTAAAGTGGGCCTGATGGGGAAAAAGGGAATAACTTTTACTTTACACAACCCTAATTTTCACATAAATAGCTGCAAATAAAACATGAGATTAAATTTAGCCTAAATTCAGAAGGTTATTTACTTCAATTCTGAGGTTCAGGAGTTGTTTTTGTTACTCTCCAGCTTTGAACACAGCTGATAGTGTCAGGTCTAACTGCATTTGAGATCAAGTCACAAAGGGCGGACTTGATCATCACTGCTACTGTGGCTCTCAACAGCGAGTGTCATGCAGTGTTCTAAGATATCTGTCCAATTCCTCCATGCCATGCTGACTTGCACCATATCAGCTCTTAGCAGAAAACTCCTGTTTTAAAATGTGTCCCACCTAAACAAGTCGTATCCAGCTGCGTACAAGATAACCTGATTATGGGAGACACACCTCATGAGTGGAGCACAAGACTACATGGGGACGGTGGATTAGGCTGCTGCTGTATATGGCAGCCAAGAGGCAACAGAAATAAATTGCACACATTTTCTTTTTATATACACAAATGTAACTGCCAGTTCGGCATAGAGGCTAGCAACTTTGAGACTGCACTTTTGAAAATCCACTGTGGAAGAAAAACTTCATCTGAACTACATGGAAAGCAGAAGTCTAATCTCCTCGAATTCAAGAGGAAAGACTTCTTATTTTGCTGACTTTCAACAAGGTTATAACAATTGTATGAATCTCTGAGCAACAGGACACAGATTCTACGTACCATACTTCAGCACCAACTCCAAACACCAGATATTGTTGGGAAGAAAAAAGGGAATAGTACACAAACTGGCATACAAATTCGGATATTTCTTGTAATTCCTGCACAACATACATGTAGTAAAAGTTGGTTAAAAATCTATCTAACAAAGATGGATTAAAGGACTGGAGTATCTAAGAGAGGCTGAGAAACTGGGATTCCTCAGCCTAGAGAGGAAACTGATTGGGGGGAATCTTATCAACACATATAAACAGCTACTGGAAGGGTACAAAGAAGAAAGACACAGACTCTTCTCAGTGGTGCCCAGTGACAGGACAACAGGAAATGGGCACAAATTGAACACAGGAAATTCCACCTCCTCTCCCCTCCACTTTCTGCTTAAGCCTAAGAGATTGTCAAAGCCTGGCAAGGATTTTTCTTTGCTCTTCTTTGTAGCATGGGATGAGCCCCTTCCTGGACTTGCTCTGAATTTTAATCTTTTCTTTTACTATAGGGAGTAAGATATTGGTGTCTGTGATGCATCCAGTGGCAACAGTTCTGAAAAGATCAACAAGAGTTGTCACAAATCAAGAAAATATGATAAATAGGGACAGAGTGAAGAGCCAGAGATGTTTGGTCTAGAGAGAAAACCACAAAGCAATGATAAAAGTCTTCATGTATAAAGCTACAAAGAGGAAAGAAATTAATTATTCTCCATCTCCATGTGGCTAGAGAATAATACGCTTAAACTATAAGGGAGATTTAGGTTAGTCATCAGGAAAAGCTTTCCAACACAAAGACAGTGTTGGAAGAAGTTGCCAGGAAAGTAATAAAAGACTGGCTTAGACACACACCTGTCAGGCAGGTCTGATGTATAATTGAACTAGCTTCAGATCAGAAGATTCTCTGAGGTCCCATCTTTTATAAATACTGTATTTACCATTAAGACTAAATCCTTTTGCACAGGCCCTTAGTTTGTCATTGGAGTCACAGAAAGTGTTTTTATGACCCACAGTATATAGAAATAGAAAATAGAAAAGATGTTCTTTAGACACATTTGAATTAGAGAGATCTCATGGCAATCACAGAAATAATTTGGCTGGAAGGAACCTCTGGAGGTGTGTCGCAAAACTTCTTCCTCAGAGAGAGCTAACATTAAAGTTTGATCAGGTTGCTCATGGCTATGTCCTACTGAGGTTTGAAAATGTCTAAGGATGGAGACTCCACAGCCGTTCTAGCAACCTGCCCCCAACCCTGATGAGGAATAATACTTTCCTTATGTCCCATCACAATTCCCTTTATTTCAGCTTGTGTCATTGCCTCTCCTCCTTTCATTGTGCACTTCTGAGAAGAGTCTGGTTCTGTGTAAGCTCCCTTTAGATTGTAGAAGACTGCTACTAGATCCCTCCTCAGCTGCTTCTTCTCCAGGTTGAACAGGCCCAGGTCCCATAGTTTCTCATAGGTTCCTACAATACCAACATCTGTTCAGCCTCTCCCTTCTCCAGTCCCCTTGCAGAGGAAGCACACCTGCCTGAAAAGTGCTTGCAAAAACCCCTGGGGGGAGACCAATATCCCTTTCCTCAGGTAAAGTTAAAAGACTACAACATATTCCTCAATAGCTTTGCTCTCCTGTTGCATCCCCTCTGATACCTTGCAAGACAAGCTGAAAAGAAATAAAGTCTTACCCAGAAACGCCAACAGCTACCTATCAACAAGAGAGAAATGCAAAAGAAAGGAAGGCATCTGCAAACAAAGCTAAAATGGAAAACCCACTCACCTTCTTGGTGCCCACTCACCTTCTTGGAGGAGAGAGATTTAATTCCCAGTGAATTCATCAAGGAGATACAATTCCCAGTGCTCCTTTTTACATAATCTACAAGTCTATAGAAACACATCATTCACAAAGACCCTTTGCTGACCAAAGACATAGGACAGTCGGACAAACTGTTCCTGTTCTTGGTGATCTGGTTTAAGGAATTACAGTCCCACAAACCAAAGCCCAATATGTGGTAGGTTTCTGTATACAAATTCCAATGTTTTATCTGACTACATACTAATTCAAGGCTATAAAACATTCTTGAATTTGAAAGCTTGTTCTTCTAATAGGGCATCTGAAACAGGCAAACAGTGAATAAGCCGAGCAATCCCTTTTAATTTTAAAAGCAAGGTAAAAAATAATCAAACACAAAGTTCTGTAAAGCAAACAATGACTAGGGAAAGAAAACTGGAACTCCCTTTAACATGTGCAATGCTGCATAGCAAGGCAAGTCAGTTATTAACCAGAGGGTATTTAAAGTCTCTAAAGTGATTTGCCAGATCCTATCTCTGCTGTTTCAGAAACTGTAGCGGGGTGCCTAAGGGTACAGTTTCACAACATCTTAGGCTGAATTAAGACTTGACTGCTACTGTAGAGAATCAGTCCTCCTTCCTTCTCAGCATGGCTACACATTCCTGCTGGGTTAACCTCAGAGAGATAAAACAAGTGAAATGTCATCTTGCAACAGCACAATGGACTTGGACCAAGGCAGAACATGATGTGCAGAGGAGAATCATCTCCAGTATGCACATCTCATACATATTAAAGATGGGAACACCTCCTTTCTTCTCCACTTTCTGAAGGTTAGATGAGACCTGTTCAGTTGGGCTCAGAAAAATCTCACTGACTGAGGGCTAGATCCAAAAATGGACTTATCTGATGTGATGCTCAGGATGCCTTGTTTCATGAACTGTGAAAGAACTAGCCTGCTAGAGCTTCAACACAGTAGAAAAGCCATCAGGTTCCTGCCAGGTCTGTAAGCTAGACTGGCTTGGCAAAGGATATGACAAGTGCCAGAGCTAGGAGCTTGCACAAGGAAAGAAGAGCAACTGTGCAGCTGTGCTTGAGGGTAGGGAAGGGAGAGTTACATTCCTTTGATGACAGTGAGTTAGATCAGCTCAGCTGTAACATGTAATTTCATCTTCAGACACCAAGATGCTGAGCACACATGAAAAAAGCTGTATTTGGGGGAAAAAAGTAAGCAGACGTTTCAATGAAAGCCACTAGTTTAAAGCAGGACATTTATTACTAAGTATTATAAATGTCTTTAAAAAAAAACAAAAAAACAAAAAAAACACACATACATCAGGGTCACAAACATCAGCACTTCAATAAAAATTCCACAATAATTTCAGGCTTGCTGACTGAGTTTCAAAGCACAGCTTACAGGAAACCTTTGAGTACAGCAGGGACAGGACACTTTCCTTTTAAAAGCAGTACCTGTTTCCATTGCAGAGATGGATAGTTTAAGGAAATGCTTAAGGCTGCCCCATCCACACTTCCAGCTTTCAGAGAAAGCTCAACACTTACCCCATCAGCAATGAGCTGGGTTAAAGCCAAGATGAATTTGGCATAAAGCAGAAAACTTGACTTGAAACTGGATATGGCCAGAGTGTTTGTTCTCAGGAAACAAACAAACAAAAAGTTTGAAACAGAACCCAGCCACAAGATTCTTCTTTGAATTAGGGCTGAGAGGATGCCAAAGATCCTCACTGAGAGTGCGAATGAGAAAGGGACCAACTTCCATATCAGGCTTTGGCCACCTGAAGCATTACTTGTAGTGGTCACATGCTGCCCTGCCAGGATACCTAGCAAAAAATAATCTGTTAAAGCAGAACTGACTTAGAATGGGTTTTAACAGGACAAACCTGACAGTATTTCAGGTCACAAAAAGTTAAAATTACACCTAGACACAAAGCCAAGTCAAGTCTCTAAGCATATCATTCTCCAAATCAAACCCATTCTCCAAAAGCCAGAAAGACAATTACTGATCTGTAATACAGAACCATGAAGTTCATTTTACACAGATCATGTCAGATTGAGCTAATTATGTCCACAGAATCTCAGAATTACATATATATATATAAAAATGTGTGTGTGTGTGTGTATATATATATATATATATATATATATAATGTGTTATATTCTTCTAGCATAAGCATAGTCCAACTAGCAGTCTACAGGCCACACACAAGACACTCCCATCCATCTTTCCCTCGCACAACCTGGAGAGCAATTTTCTGGACAGAACATTCTTCCTTAATAGCCAGATAACTCCTCTTCCACATGGCCAGGCACTTAGACCCTGGGAAGAGCAGATGAGGTTATACTCCTGCTTCAACTTACACATGCACACAACCCTCTTCAGAGTACAAACCTGTCAAATTGGTTGGGAGGATTGGGGATGCAAGGCAGGGGGGTAGATGAGGATGGAAGAAAAGAGTCTGAAAACTGAGACTTCTACAGCTGCTGACACTGGATCATCCTGATCTAGGAATTCCAAACCTTTTTGCAACCAAGTATCACCCGAGAAAACTGGCAGTGCTCTGTACCTCTCCTTCTGCGATCTAGTTCTGAGTGGATAAAGACTTGCAACCCTAGCTTTCCCTCCGATGTGTACATGTACTAGTTCTGATGCAAATTATTAGCAAATATAGTTCGCAGTAAGAGACAAATTCTTTAAATATGGGTGTCACTGAAACTGTTCCCCTAAAACCAGACTATTATAGAATCACAGAATAACTAAGAAGGGAAGGGATCTCCAAAGGTCATCTAGTCCAATGCCTGCTCAAAGCAGGTCTAATTAGATCAGGTTGGTCAGGACCATGCCCAGTTGAGTCCAGAACACCTTCAAGGATGGAGATTCCACAACTTCTTTGGTTATGTCAAAACCAACAGAATTTCAGAAACACATCTATAGCAGAGCTGTAGCATCACATATTTTGCTACCAGAATAGTCAGGGATTTTGGCTCACATGTTAAGACTTTTGCAATAGGAGGTCTTAAGAAAAAAAAAATAAAAAGTCTTTGTAATGATCATGTTCCACTCTCTGAATATGCAAATTTCCAATGAAGAGAAAGCAAAATCCTGACTGAGAAGTGAATTCACTAGTATCTTACTGCAGCTCCTACTGAAGGTTTCCCTTATGTTAGGGCCTTCACAGGACATTCTCCTTTGGAGGTACCAAGAGGTGTAATATGGCTTGAACACACATTTCAGCTTTAAAATAGTTCCACCAAAAGTAAATCAGTCTCAATACAAAGAAAACACTGGGAACCAGCTGTCACTCATTCAGGCATTTAAAGAACCTTTAACTTCCTACCAAATGCAGAAAATTTCTAGTTTTAAACCCACCAGAAAGAATTCCTGATATAGAAGTCACTATGGTGACACAAATCTAGACCCAAATTAACACTATCCAATTTATTAACTAAAAATTATAACGAAAGATTGCAAATTATTTTTAAAAAGAAGCTACTTAACCAACTTAGAGGTTAAGCTACAAACAAGTATTTCCAAAAGTGGAGGCAACACATTAAGTGGAAATACCACTCTATCACATATTTCCAGTTTTCAGAGGAGGAAAGAAAGAAGAGAGGAGAGAGACTATGACAGGCCACTTTTCCTGCCATTTTAAGATTCCTTCATATAAATTGGTCAAATGGGATTACATATTAAATGTCAAAATGCTTTGTTGCTTATTTTTCAGACACGAGAAGTTTGTATGTCTGAAAGCTCATTATCGTCTTAACCTTTGTCCGTTTGCTTAATATTAATTTCTGTTATCTGCTAAAATCATCATGGCTACATTAACAATACTAGCATAACTCATTTTAATATTATACTCAAGTCTGAAACTCCCAGATGTTAGACCTTTATACTCATGGCATTTTATTAATAAAAACAAACATTCTTTAATTCAGATGTACAAATTAAAATCTTTATTTCAAATGAGCATTTAACACAGACTGGAAGCTGAAACAAGTCTTAACAGTAACTTACCAGGAAGTCTGTTCATGTTGACCCCTTGAGCAGAAAGTCCTATTCCCATGTACCTTCAAGAAAACAAACAATATATCAGTCAAGCACAGAATGGCCAAGCCACAAGATTTCCTGCAGCAGAAATACAGGTGGAAAAAAAATGGAAACTATTCAATGTAGAACTCAGAAGTCACTAAAGATTTTCCATTGCATTTTTTTCTTGAATCAAAGACAAAATGTTAATCTGGCCTAGTGACTGAGAGCTTTCTGCTCTACAAATACAACTGTTCTTTAGTTCATAATTGGTAAGGAAAGAGAAAGGACCTGAAAATAATCAGCAATTAAATGCCTGTTTTCATATATCAGAAAAACATAAGTATCTATAGGTGATTAACAAAAGAGTAAACAAAATACATCAAAACAGATATCGCTCATGAGAAAAAAGGTCCATATAGCCTTGTACATTGTCTCCAGAAGTTGCCAGCCATGGATGCACAGGATGGCACAAACACATAATTATACTTCCCAAGAACATTCTTTCACTCTCCAACAGATATTATATAGAATTTCCTAAGCAAAAGGTGGTCTTTTTGCATTTAATAATGCAAATAGATTTTTTCCTCCATTAATCCGATCAGTTGCTTTCTGAACCTTTGCAAACTTTTTGAACAGGCAATATCCTGCAGCAGTGAGTTCCAGTTTCATTATTGTCAGTTGCCAATTTCCTTCAGTACTTGCAGTTCCTGAATTAGAAGAGACAGGAATAGCAGTTCTCTGTAAACCTTCCCAAGGACACTCAGGATCTTGAAGTCCTCATTCATGTCCCACTCCCCAATGGTCTCTTCTTGAGGTTGAATACTCCTAGTCTATTCAGTTGTTCCTCATAAGGAAGCCAATCCGTACTTCTAACCATTCTTGCTACACTTATAGTGCTTCTGTATCTTTTTTGATAAGTGTGGGAAAAACAAAACTGCAAACAGCATTCACACCACTAGCATACCATGACTACAGTAGACAACAGTATAACAATGTTCTCCATCTTGTTCTCTATTCCTCCTCTTCTAATCTCTAGCATTCCATTTATTTTTTGACTGTGGATGTGCACTGAGGTGATTTTTCCATGGAACTATCAATCGTAACCCAGAGATCTTGCCCCTACTATCCAAGAGGCAGCTCAGAGACCATTTCTTGCATCAAGTTGGCATTGTTTATTCTGCCCCTACATGAATCATTCTACAGCTATCCAGTCTGAAATGCATCCTCCATTTTATTGCCCAGTCACTCAGTACTATAAGATCATTCTACAGTTCTTCATAGTTGGCCCTTGTTTTTACAGCCTTGGTTAGCTTAGTATCATCAGCAAAAGTTATCATCTCACTATTAACTTCACTTTCAGGTCATTTATTAATGTAGTGAACAGCAGAAGCTTATCACACATCCCTCCAGGAATCCACCGGTGAACAGCTTTGGCCACAAGGAGGAGAGGGGGCATGACACAACACCCCAGGGCCATTCATTTCTCTGCCCTGTTTCCTACCTGTTAACTAATCTTTTTACCAATCATTTAACCACACAAGTACCTTCTCTTTATCCCAAGTTTCCTTAGCCCCCTTAAGAATTGTTGAGTATGGACCTTGTCAAATAGCTTTTGCAAATCCAAGCAGACTAAATCTCACTTACATGTGCATTCAACAGGACTGTAAGTCATGGCCTCTCTCTGCAAAGGCTCTTCTTCCACACTACACAATATATATGCACATACCCATTTTGTTCGTTCTGTTTCTCTTAGCTTGCTTGGTCCGTAGTTCTCTTTATATCCTCTAGAACCAGAGTAACTGGTGCGGTGTTTAGCTTGCTTTCAACTAAATTCCACATTTTTAGGTTGCTCCTCTTTTTGAAATTCAGCAAAACTACAGTTAACGGGGGGGGGGGGGGGCGTTCTTTTTCGTGCAAAGATTTAAATCCAAATACACTACAGCCAGTGTTCTACTGTTCTTTCACAGTATCATTTCTCCTCTTGTGGCTTCGCTGACTACCTCCTCCAGAAAACATTAACCATGTCTAAAACTGTTATTTCAGAACTGTGCCCCAAAATTACATTTCCCCAAGCTATGTGGGTTAAAACTCCTATAGCAACCGTGCTTCCCATCCTTGAGGCCCTCTGACTTCCCTCTGTGTCTCAATCATTGTCACCACCCCAATCAAGCAGGCTGGAAATGGTAATAAACTTTGTTTTTCCTGTTTACACAGGAATTTTAATCCATGGAGATATATGACATATGTTTACCAGATTTGATTCCAAAATCTCTTTAATATATAGCATCACATCTTTACAATCACAGCCAACTTTCTCTTTCCTGGATACTTCACATCTTGGTAATACAACCTTCCTGATTTTAAACATTTGAAACATAGTTCTATAATGCTTTAAATGAAGCAAGTCCCTTCTTTGAACACACACAATTTCAAAAGCATCCCAGCTCGCAGAGAATCTGAATCCCTCTTCCTCAGTCTATTTCCTCAAAAACATGTTAAAAATGTTCCTCCCCACCTCTCTTTCTGGTACTGTGGGAAGTACAAAGGGAGGAAAAAAAACCCTGCAACTGCTACAGCAGAGGTCCTGGTTTTCAGCTGCCTATTTAACAGTTTAAGTTTTGCACACAGAACCTTTTTCCTGCTCTTCCCTATGTTTTCAGTACCACGTGGACCACAGCTCATGCTCAGCACTTCTTACAATATTCAGATGTCAACTTTGCACCTACCAGGCAAGTCATGATGCCCTTCTCCTGCTGCTGTTCTCTTTTAGCTTGCCCCTGGCCTCTAAGGGTTATCTTCAGTGGAAAATGATACATTGCTGTCTTCTGACAGGGAAAACCTATTGCTGGAATCATAGCTCTCTTCACCAGCTTAGTGTTCTCCTGCCAGAAGATTAGGGCCGTTCAAGTTTAAAGCTTCCTGGGGTGAACTCTGACAACTGGGCTAGGCCAGTCTAACGTTCAGCTACAACTAAGGGCCAGTCCAGGTTCTTCTGCTCTCACCATATGTTAATTATGTAATTAGACAAGCACCAGGAAAGTGTCAGTGTTTGATAAATGCGACAGTAAGAAGACCACTGAACTTAGAAAAACTCCAAAAGGGACTTTGGCAGCAGCTATTTCAAGACCAGAAGATTTGAACCTCTCGTGGCATTTGGGGCAAACAAGTTTATCTTAGAACCTCGCCAGTCGCAGAGGACAGATTTCAGGACATTTGGTTGGATCTCCTATTTCTTGCTTAGAAAGATAAAGTAACTAAGGAGATTCATGAGCATTTACAAGATACCTAGGATATACATTATCACCTAGCAAATCTTACATGCTCCACATCAGTGCTAAAAGCCTACAGCCTCTCTACAAAAAGAAGAGCTCAAGGCACTATGCTTGTTGAGACAGAA
This sequence comes from Apteryx rowi, assembly GCF_003343035.1. Taxonomy (NCBI): domain Eukaryota; kingdom Metazoa; phylum Chordata; class Aves; order Apterygiformes; family Apterygidae; genus Apteryx; species Apteryx rowi. The sequence goes on from NW_020450947.1 coordinate 142,241, forward strand.
CGTGAGACACTCCAATAAAACAGAGCTTGGACACAGCACCTGCAGAAACGCAAATAAATGCCCTGTTTTATTTTGCACTGCCCCGAGTTCTAGGACACTGGCACCAAACACCTACTTCCTAGAGTAGTGGCCCTAAGTTTTTAGATCTGACTGTCCCCACTCCCAAGATAATCCTCATCTTGCTTAGTCATGATGAAAGGAGCTCAAGGACACCCCCTTCTCTACCACAGACTAAACAAGCTCCACCAACACAAACAGGGATCATTTCACCTGCACTAAGGGAACTATCAGCCAAAGGACACCTGGCATCTGTATGTGCTCCCTGAAGTAAAGATTAGAGGCTGCCACGATTCATCCTAAAAAGAGACATCTCAGAGGTTTAGGCTGCCATGTGCCCTAGAGCAGACAGGCAAGATGTAACAAAAGAGTGAAGTGGGAAGGATTTATTCAAAATTAAGTCCTGCCTAGCCTACAATATGTCTTGAGGTAGAAAGCTCAAAGATAAATACCAGCACTGTTCCAAAAGATTTGTGAACTGGGCAGAAATATGGCAGGAATTTGGGGGTTTCATCCCAAAACATTAATTTTCAAAAAACTATAGGGATGAAAGAACTGTTCTCCTGACTCTGTAACCCAGTAAAAGCAGAAAACCTGTTTCACCTGAGGAGGGATGTGATCACTTTTAGCACCTTTATTCCAGAGTCCAAATGGGAGGACATTCTTTGGTCTTTGGCCTATGAAGTCCAGACGTTTCCTTTGAAATGCATCTGAACTGTGATGTGACAGTGCCATGGCAACTGATAGCTAAGACAACGGCATCTAGTCACTATTCTGATCTTACATATGAGTGAAAGTGTTCAGCTTTTTTATGAATTGAGATCACTTGCCAGCCTCCAATTCTCTGTTATGACAGAAAATATGAGCTGCAAAACACTCTTATCCAAGGTGAGAGTAGGACCCTCCAACACCCTCACTATCATGAGAAGACGAGAAGAACGTGAAGCAATGTAGGCAGATTACCACTTCTGAAGCCCAGACATGTTTTGATAAGGGCCTTCACCATAACATCTTAAAGAAATTGTCTTGGGATAAAAAGAAAGATTAGTAACTGGTTAAACAGTAAAAGACCAAGTGTAAGAAAAATGTTTGTAGGAACGCAGATACGAGGTAAAGACATCACATCACAGGCTCAGAGCAAATACCTGTGACTCAGGTAAGCCAACAAGATTAAAAAAAAAAAAAAAAAAAAAAGACCAACACGATTAAACAGTATGATAAAAGGAGAATTACCCAACCAAACACATCCTCATTTGCATTAATACGAGTGCAGCCAGCAGGTCAAAGGAAGGGATTTTTACATTATGCCCTCTATTCAGCACTTGTGAGTCTATACCTGGAGTACCATGTTCAGTTTTGGGCTCTGCAGTACAAGAAAGACGGTGACAAACTGGAGTGAATCCAGTAGAGGCCACCAAGACAGTCAGGAGGCTTGAGCCATGGCTCAAGTATGAGCATAGGCTGAGGGAAATGGGTTTGTTCAGACTTAAGAACAAAAGGCAAAGGGCAGATTCTATTGCTGTCTACAACTACCTAATGGGAGGGTACAGGGATGATGGAACTAGACTTCTCAGACAGGCACACTAAAAGGATAACCAACAACAGACACAAGTTGTAACAAAGAAAATGCCACTTACGCATTATGAAAAAAATTTTCACCATGAGGGTGATCAAACATAGGAACGGTGGCCCAGAGAAACTACTGAATCTCCATCCTCAGAGATGCACAAAACTTGACTGGACATTGCCCTGAGCAGTTCGACCTAACTTTGAAGTTGGCCCAGCTTTGAGTGGTGAGTTGGACTGGATGACCTCCAGAGATCTTTTCCAACCTAAATTATTCAACGATTTTTTTTGACTCCAAGGCCATTTGGTTTACAGCCAATGAACTCTTGGGTAGCAGTGCATAATGCAGACTGTGACATGAGAGGCACATATACCCCAAGCTATCCAACCAGCTGACCCCAGCTTTCTCCCTAGTCATCAAAGAAAATGGATCATCCAGGAAAAGCTGGTCCATGAAGAATTCACAGAATACCCCTGAATTCACAAACAAAAAATACCAAAATGTCTGCTATCTGGCACGCAGCAGTGAGTTCTTTAGCCGTTTGACTGAAGGTCTCCTGAACGTAGTGCCCACTAGAGTAAGAGCAAGGAAGAAGGTTCTGCTCTGATATAGAGATCTCTAGGATGAAGCAGACTAACAGAAAGCATTATGTGATCTGATTCTTCTGGATCCCTTTAAATAAAAATAAAAATAAAAACACTTTTTCCACTGGAATCAAGACTTGTTAAACAAACATTACACCCACAGTTAATAGCTCAGCTACTTCATTCTTTAGAACTCTTGAATGAAGATCAGATGACCCTAATGATTTGTCCCATTTTAGTGATAAATAATGTTGCTGTATCAATCCTTCAACAGGAGCCAGATATTCTTTTAAAAACAAAGTTGGGAGCCTCTGAACATTCTTCCACAATGAGCACATTTGCAAAATAATTTGTTTTTCAACCATGACCCTACCTTTTCTGAGCTCTTCATAAAACATTTCCTTAATAACCTCTTGCCCTTGCAGACTTTTTGGCTTGCTTTCCACCCCTGATGTTTTGGGAGGGAAAAATATTCTTCTTTGATATTTTAGACCTTAGGCCAAACATTCCTAAGTCTTTTTGCTCAGCTTTAATGTGCTTTTACACTTAACTTGACAAAATTTGTTCTTTCCATTTTTCTCACCTAATAAAACTTTTGCTTTTGGAGGGCGCATCCCTATCCTCTCTTACTCTAGTGTCCAATTATGTCAGCTGTTGAGTCTTTTTAATAGTTCATATGCATTTGCTCTAATCCTCCAATATCATGTCTCTTTAAACTATCTCCATACCACCTGAAAGCATTTTACCTTTCTGATTGCATCTTTTAATTAGCTTTTTTAACAAGCTTCCTCAATCTATATAGCTCTTTTTTTTTGTTTTTTTTTTTTTTGTAGTGATTCTTGGAGGATTTTAAACATATACTTATGGTCAGAGCTGCAGAACAACTTATAAACAAGAGTATTTTTGAAGCACATCTCTTGCACTGTTCAGAGCATGAGTCAGAAGTTACATTCCCTCTCATGAGTTCCCTGACTAGTGTCTCTGAAGCAGTCATTTATGGTGTTTAAAAATTTAGTCTCAGTATCATGCTCTGACATGACATAAACACAATCTATAAAGGACAAACTAAATTTTAAGGGTGTGTTTATAATCTGCCAGGCATGATATGGAAGATTTTTCCCTATATCTCCAGGGTGCACTCTAGCTCTTCCTCAACACCTTCTTAGAGCATTTGCAATTCTCATTTCTATTCCTACCAAGCCTGAAACACTCTGCTGCTTAAGAGTTTTCCTTGCTACACACTGTTTTTTGCTGTTTTGATCTCTTTTCAACCGTGTCTGCTAGTAGTGAGGACTACAGTCCACTGTTAGAACTACATTCCAGGTCTACATTGCATCAGAGAGCAGTGAGAAGTGCCACCTCTTCCAGTTGTTCAACCCTCAGATGAACTGTGATCCAGAGTTCAAGGTCCCTAATTGTTTGAACATACAATAAAGGCACCCACTAAGCCTGGACCAGTAATACCAGAGCACTGGGACCTGGCTTTGGTAGTCTTGGAGACACTTAATACAGAACTCTTATAGAGCAGACCACTCAATTACTGTGGCAAAATGATCCCCACTACCTTCACCAAATCACATTAGCAAGTCCAAGATTTCCTGGATTTGCTGGTTGCAGCCAAATTTTGCTCGATGAGCAGGGCATGCCTCTCAGTGTAGGGAACATTTCTTGTGTCCTGATCTATCTGGCTGAGCTGAAGCTGAAACATCTTAAAACTGTGCTCACTTTGTCTCCTCGAGCGCAGCTTTGTCATGTGTTGATGTCAGCTTCTTTAGTTTCAGCATCATACAGCCCAGCTCCCTTGGCATAGGGCCATTTGTCAATTCTGCCTTCTTACTGCCTGAGGGTGCTTTTCTGTTCCTCTGTCTCTATTCCTGTTGCTGTTGACATTGTTGACATTAGCACACCTGGAATTTAACAGAGAGAGTGGACACCACTTGTGCACACATCCTTGGCACCTAGCTTCATCAGCATCATGGCTGCAGCACTTTGATGGGGTCCCTTCTGTCTCAACCCCTCGATGCACAATGACACAACGCAGTCATTGCAGTGTATTGGTCACCATTCTGGTGACCCCACTGAGCAAACTGTTGGAAATTATAACAAATAACATAATTACTGGATACAGATTAAATAGATCATCTCCCACCTCAGATTATCCTGGTTAATTTTATAATTTTCTATGCAAAGATCCACCCTCCCTTTTTTCTGTACTACAGCAAGTCCCATTCACATAACCAAGAGCAAAAACACATATAATAGTATTTTTCCTTTTCTGGACACCTTTAAATTAGGGTTGTAAGCTTGTATTTTTACAGAAAGCAAGTACTACAAATCCAGAATCTCTAAATTAAGATTACATGTTAGTCTAGATAATACAACACTATTAAATGTGTTACTGCAAAAAATGAAAATGACCACAAGCCTCTCCAGTTCACATAATTTTGCTCTTCAGCTTCTGCTTCCACTTAAGGTTTAAGACAAACTTTAAAACAGTAGCATGATGACTGCAGAGCTATGCACTGAATTTGCAGACAACCTGAAACAAAATACATGTCTCTCACTATGCTGGATATCAACTCCACAGCCTACAGCTTATATCCAAAACTTTACATTGTCACTTACTTGATTGCTGGTTATTATTTCTGAAGATGCCAGCAAGTTTGTTTTTGCCATGTACTATCAATTAATGTATAGTATATATAAACCTGCACAAAGTTTGTATGCCTACACCATTATGGTTTTGGAGGTTTCAGGTGTGGACAGACTCCATGTGGAGTATTCTTTAACTGGAGTCAATTTTTGAGGAATTCAAGGAACCTCCTGGAAGGGGAAGCACAGCTGCTGAAGCACTGATACAGCAGTACAAGAGAAATGTAAGAAACATTAGCACCTAATTTCAAACAGCAAAAAAAACTTATACATAAAAGCTTTGGGGTACATTATGTTTAAGTCCATGATCCATCGCATATAATAATATACCTTAAAGGCCAGGCACAAGAGAGCTCATGAAAATATCCTTTCAGCAGTGAACACTGAATGTCTGGAAGAACCCTATCCACATGATTCAATAATGCTGCACCACAGTAGATCAATTCTAAGTAGTCACAGCAGAAAAACACACAAAAATACACCCAAACACATGACAGTGATTCAGTCAGAACAGTCTTGTCTCCACTTATCTGCAACCTACACAGTTACCATAGCACCAAATTTTTTTCAGACTTCTGTTGTACCCCAGCCCTGCCCAGAGCATACTGGTTGCTTTTTTAAATTTTAACAGGCTAAATCAGCCATACTTAACACCAGTTAACATCAACTTAGAAGGCTATACTTTGCCCCTTTTCTTGATGCACTGGCTCTCCTTGACCACAGCAGGTGACTGAAGAACCTTACTAACAAGTTAGAGTTCCAGAAGATGCTGGCACCACACACGCTTCTGCACAACACATGACCAGCAGGACTGCCAGCATTTTCCCCTGTGTCTTCCAGCACTTTGAGCATGGCAAGAGTAAGTGCAAAGAGACAAAGCTTTTTGGTGGGGACCCAGAAGGCAATCCCCTCCCAGTCTCCCCATTCTCCGAGTACTTCAGCAGCAAACATCAGCACATCTGCTACTCCAGCAGGATGACATCTAACTAGAACAGCGTTAGCTTCTGGCTCCGAATAGAACTTGTAGTGGATTTAGCAGTGCAGACATTTTCAATGTTGCAATTTAAATTGGTATTAAAAAAAAAAAAAAAATAATCAATTTTTACCTCTGCCAATAAAAGAGTTCCCCTGGAAAAGAGAGAGAAAGACTGAAAATGATGACTGTGCATCTAAATTAATGCTTTAAGTCCTACTGATGAAAGAAAAAAAAAAAATCAAGCTGACTTGATGTAGTACTCACTCAGCCAAGAAGCACTATACATTTGTCACTGGTCAGAAATTATCCAAAAAGCCACAAGGACAGTTATTTCACAGGAGTGACATTTGAGTAACTTAAAGCTTCTCTTAAAGAGGCTGTTTTAAGTGCTATATAGTCACAGAAGTAGAGAAGTTCATTGATGGCTGCAATTGGTTTCTTTGCATTTCAACAAAAGGAAATTCTGTATTTGGGCATACCAGCTCAATTAAGAATTTTAGTAGTTGATCATACCATATTAATCTTCTTAAATGATTTAGATGAAAAGGTTTAACTTTTTGACATGTAGACTTTGGGTTATCTTGGACTGATATATCAGTACAACACTTATCTGGAGAATTTTCCTATACCTTGAGATTTACTCTGCACTGGGAAGGCTTGTAGACAAAAGTTATCTTTTAGCCAGCAAGCTGGACACATCCTTTAGACACAAACTGACCAACTCTGACCCCTTGTACAAACACACCTCAATGAGAAGTCTTCATCTGACACACAATCAATATCTATAGGCCAGGCATCACTGTAGGACTCCCACTGACACATACAATGTCCACAGCTGTAACTCCTAACATACAGACCCACCATAATGACATTTCAGCATCACTTCAGTGATCCCATCATGTCATCGATTCACAACTGAAGAGCTACACAGTAGGTCACATAGCTTATCTGATTGCTCCTAATCAGGTATAAACAAGCCTTATGATAACATCTGGAAGACTTCAGAGAACAGGATGCTAGAATTTCCAGATCCCAAAGGCTAGATTACAAAAAATAATAATAATAAATAAAATAAAATAAAAAAATTCACATGGTTAAGATTTACCCAGATCTGAATCCCAATCTTTTATTCTCCACCCCTCAAACTCCTACTTCAAGCCTCTAACTCCCTAGACCAGAAAGTCAAACTCCTGCCTTTACTATTTGCTGTAAAAACCAACTTTGCATACCCATTACAGAAGCTGCATTGACTGCTGGATGGATGTTTACCTGCTGCACTCACAGTTTCTTCCTGTTTGGTTCTACTTGTCCTGACATTCACACCAGCTAGTGGCCAGAGAATGGGAAAGGCTTAGTTAGACTCAGGATCTACTATTTACACTTACCTGTAGCAGGACTGCTCTTTCCCATTCCAGAACTCCACATGCTGCATAAAGCTAGTCAAATGAATCCAGGGATCCAGTGACCAACAGTGCCTGACATGTGGACCTCAAGATGGCAGAGAGGTGGCAACCTTTTCTGGGGCTTTGCCCTCAGAGGTATCCCCCAAGAAAGCACAGATCAAAGCTGCATATGGCATCACAGCTCCTTCCTATCACACCACCCACCTTACCCATCTGACACATCAGAAAAAAGACATCCAGAATGAACTGAGAACTAGAGATGCTGCCAAGCAACACTTTGGAGTATGGCTGAGATGCAAGAAGCTTGCATGTTCTCTGCCAGAGGTGCACAGTTATAATGGTCTTTGTAAATAACTGCACTCAAGATTTGTCAAGTTCTAGGTCCTTTTGTTTGTTTTTTTAACTTATAAGATATGCATACATTGCTGAGCATTCAGTTTCCCCTTCCCACTGGCTTTTGAAGCGTTTGTCCAAGGTATAAATAGGATGAGCTGATTTTCAGTTCCCAATACCAGGTTTAAGGCTGTAAGCCTGCCTTAAAGATCTCACAGTCCAAACCATATGGATTCTTGAGAAGTCAGAGGAAAAACACCCAGAAGGGAAATCCATCCATGTGACAAGCAATCCTCAGAGTCAAAAGAACAAACGTAATGCTCAGAGAGCCTGCCAAACAGTCAGTGTAAGAAAAGTTTTTTGGCTAGTCTAGAGCTACTTTATGCAAGTAACCCACAGAAATACTTGGGAGCTCAGCACAAAAGTTGAAAACAGACCGGCCTGACAGCAAGTAGCTAACACAGAAATTCTACCACTTCCATCTACCCTGCTTCTCAAGTGCAGGAATAAAGTACTTACTAGGCAGTGGGAAGAAAGAAAGGACAGAGGAAAACACAGCAACAGCAACAGAACTTGCATATACCCATATTTGATATCCTTCAGTATTAAGGTTCCTGGAGCAAAAATCATCTCCCTGAGTGGCTGGAAAGCACCCAGCACTTAGAAGGCATTGCCATATGCAAAATAAATAAGAGTGGAGCAGAAGGAGGGAGAAAGCAGTTACTCCACAGCCATAACAGGACCAGAGCAGTACACTATATACAAAGAAGGAAGCATTTCTTTACCCAAAAAGCTGTAGACTTTCTCTAAGGATCTTAAAAACAGCATTTGTCTCAAATGCTAGTGCTGACAATTAGCAAAGCAGAGGCGTTCTCATGAAAAGAGAGGGACCAGTTTGCCTTCTTTATTTCTTAATCTGTTGAAAGGTATCGAGTCAGGATGGTGAAATGACCCAAGTCTCTCCTCTTCTAAGTGCCTGTGAAGCTTACCTAGTAGGTAGACAAGATTCATCCTATCCGAAAGATGGGGAAATGAAGGCAGAAAAACACACAGCATAACCATAACACGTTGGTTACCAGCTAATTGTCACAAGCCTAGAATTCTTCTTTACTATGCCAGTTACACACTGAGAAAGTAGCCTCTCCTAGAACATGCTTTAGTACACATACTTAGATAGACTCTGGCCCCAAAGTTAAGAGTGGTTAAAAAAACAGAGCCATTAAATAACTTGTTCGGTAGGCCATTACTTCTAGTAAAGCAGCATTTCCTCCATCAGTTAGTGAACTAACAATATCACTACTACATGATAGAAATTCCTGGGATTGGTATATTATTACATGGGCCAGTCAAGACTAAGTGACTCAGCTGAGTGACGAGTTAAACAAGGGATGTTTTTCTCATCCAGAAATGGGTTTGTGATTCAAAGGTTTACTGCATCCTGCAATCATTTTTATTCCTTCATAAAAGATAACCACATCTATCTGGTAGAAATCCGGTCCTGCCAGCTATCTTGCACCCCACTCTTTCAGCACATGCACAGTTAAGCCTAAAATAAGCCAAATTACTAAATTAGAGATTAATAATACATCCCATCACACTGATAGCATTTCAGAGGCTTTTGCAGTTTCTTTTGCAAAGCTTTAAACTGTTATTCTTGTTGTCCAAGGTGGACCCAGAACTCATGCCATGCTTAAAGAGTGGAAAGAAATGACAAGCCATATAAACTTAATATCTGAAACTTCATATTCTTCCAGCTGCGATGGGGGGAGGGGGGGGAATGTTATTTCAATACACTGAAAACCAAGTCTAGCTTTACACCTGTTAAAAAATTACCCATTGTACATAAAATACCAGATTCCAACTCTCCAACTCCTCAGTCGAACAACAAATATTTTGAAACTATATCACACTGGAATATAATGAATTTCTAACATGGAAGGAGTACTGTTTTCATATGTGGATATTGTGCTGTTCTGTAACAATGCTTCAGAAATAGCACTGACTGGCTCCAGAAAGAATCCCAATTCCCCAAGCAGAGGTCAGTAAAAACAAATAATGCAAGATTGAAAAGAAACAGATAAAGGCAGAAAATAAAATTCTTAAAAGCTTATTAAAAACAAGTATCCTGAGGCATAGAGGAGTCCACTGCACATTAGCCTGAAGAGCAGTGGAGAAGTTCTGAAAAAACAAATGAGCAGTGGAGAAGGTGAGCGATCAGAACAAAATTAGAGTCAGTAACATGGTAACAGAACACATTATCTCAGCCCATTCACGAGTAAAGGCTGCCAAAACTACAGACAGAAGAATAAAAACTTTTTCCCTGGACCAAGGCATCAGATTCCTAGCTCCCTCAAAATTTTAGAATCATGTTTAGAATCATGTCATAAAAACAGACTACCATAAAATGAGAACTGGTGTCTGTCAGCCATAGGGAAGGTCAAATCTGTCCCTTCTCTGGAGGAGTTATCTTCAGGAACAGAAACAACTGATGAGATATATTAACAATATATTTAGGAATATGGAAAGATAGAAGATAAAGATCAGAGATGACTACTTAACTTCAGCACCATTTAAGAAAGAAAAGGCATAATACAAGCCTATCGAGGCTGAAATCACTCTGTTGGGATCTGCCCAGAATGACTCCACCATAAACACTGTCACATCCAAAATGATCCCAAACACTGCAATGTACAGTGGTCAAGACCAACTGCCTTGCAAATGTATCTGAAGCTAAGGTGTCCTGCTAAGCTAGTTTTCTAGCTTTAGACTTCCAGTTCCGACAGCTGACTTCTCATCTAAGTCAGCTGGTATTCAATAAAGTTCACATAAACCACATCAGTGGCAATGGTGAATTCAGTTTGGGAACAGCATAAAGCGTCACTGATGTTAATTCACTGATTATTCGTTCTGCTTGCACCCAGTTGAACAAGTAGGATTTTTGTTCAGTTTGTCCTGCTGATTAACTAAGCATACTTCCAAACACACAGTTCAGCATTGCTGAAATTTTTTATCTCATATATTAAGGAAGTTAAACAGGATTCCATGACCATATGGATTTAGAGTGCATGACTGCCAGTTTAAGCAACATGACATTTTTCCTGGAATAAACAAAGTCTACAAAATAATAAAGAAAGATACTAGAGATACAGCAAATATCTAACAGAAAGATATCTTTGAACCTATGAAAGGAGGATTTACTTGCTAACACAGGATTTCATGAAATCTTGGAGAAAATGAAGTCTCTTCAATAGATACCTGTTTGTAAGAAGCATTTTTTAATTGTGTGGAAAATGCATTACACATAAATTAACAAACAGAAAATGGCAATGGATATACTTATGAAATATGAATACTTTAACACAGAGACAAATACCCAGAGAGAGAGCTAGGGAGGGCACTGAGAGATTAATGCACACTGAATTCACAAATCTTTATGTGTTGACATCTCCACAATAAGGAATCAAGGCTAAAAGTAGAAAACATCAATACTAAGAACTTGTTCACAAGAAGAAAGATTGTATCTCTAGTAGCGTGCAAATACAGATCTAGCATTATACCACAGGCACATTGTAAAACTCGTTCCTAGAAAAGCATTTAAGAAAATTAATCTGACCATAGAGTCACTACAATACAGTTAACACAATTAAACTTTATGGGCTGAAGTTATATTCCAGCTTCATAGTAAATAATAATTTCTTTTGCAGTTCATCAGCCCGAGCTTCATAAATGAAGGAAAAATTCTATTAAAAAAATTATGCACCTTGTACAATTTAATTACTAAACAGAAAATTGCTTAGTTACATAATCCTAGAACATTTAAAAAATTAGTTCCTATTAGTCTATAATTTGATTTATTCATTATAAAAATATTCTGAAGAATCAAAGCATAATAATGTTTTACAAATATCCTAGAAATGTTCAATTTATTCTACTAGAATTTACTTTTGACTAATTCTTACCTTTTCTATAGCAGATATTTAGAAACAGAAGGGGGAAGACACTTTTCCTAAAACTTTCTTTTTTTACTGTACAGAATCTCACAACTCTAACTGGACAGAGGAAAAAAAAAACAACAGGAAGAAAGAAGCACCCAAGTGCAGTGAAAAAGACACATATAGTAAAGAGAAAATCAGAAGTGATGAACAAGAATTAAGGGAGAAAGAAGATGATACCTCCTAGGTGTCTCACCAGTGGCCCATCACCATCACTAATTCCATTTAATTTCCTTATTTCACAGATTGCTTTAATGGGAAATTGATATTCTACCATCACAATGGATGGGCCCAAAATACTTCTATGAAGTGCAGAGTTTAAGCTTCTACTTCATTGTTTGTTTTTTAATAAAATGAAAACACAGCTATCAAGTGCAAATCAGATACTCCCATCTCACAATTTGCCTTAAATTTAAAAAAACTGCTTTCAGTCTTACCCCAGTTTACAAGAGCTTAGCTGAGCAACAACATAAAAAAACCCATCTAACATGATGCCATCAACTGGTGTGAAATCTCCAAAGAAAATGAGAGTGTCTGTGCACTTAGGAACACCAAAGGATTAGAAGAAAGAACAGAGCTCAGCCAGCCAGTAGATGAGCAAGCAAGACTTGCTTGGGCAAGACTGTAAACATGAACAAGGTGAGAACTATTCATTCAGTCCAGTTGGGCGGGATTTATTTATGAGTTGGCTTATTTACATGAATGTCTGAGGCACGGCTGAATTCAAGTAAACAGATACACCCGCAAACAGAAGAACAATGCTTACCAGCTGGTTTTGGATTCTAGGAAATGAGGTGGGAAAAAACAAAAAGGGGAGGAAACCAGTTATTTACAAGCTTATCAGACAGAAACAAGGGCTCACTCAGCACAAGTAGATGCTAGAAACCCTCAGCTGCCACACACAATTCCTTAGTCTACACTACAGCCACAGCCAGACTCACATTACGAGGTGTCTGCAGTATAACCAGCTGATGGATGGACAAAGACAACCATGCCATTAAAGCCACTGACGTCAGAGAGGACACGACAGGCCTACCAGCATCTGGAAACCATTAGAGCACACTAGCAAAAGGCTTTTCAAAGAGTCATTGCATTCACCATATGCTGAAGAGAAATGGAAAGCTGACGAACAGAAATGTAAGCAAGGGAGAAAGGAGTAGACTACTTAGTACTAATGTAAAGCCTGCTAAACAACCAGTACATCTGATTTTTCTTTTTTAGTCAGGGAAAAACTGAGCTATTTTTAAGCCTGGGATATGTACTTGGCCTAATATGATGAAAATTCTTGTGTAAGAAAGTAAAAAAAAAGATTTTAAATAACCTGGTGGAGACTAAGCTATATTAGCTCTTAGGCCTCTTTCCTCAATGCATTCTTCACTCCCTCTATCAGAAAAATGCCTGTGATCTAAGCTATCACTGACTGACATCTCTGGACAGCAGACTGAAACACAGTCCAAGCTGGTGCTGAAAGAAGGATACCAAGGCTCACTATTGCCCATGTCTTCCAACTCTCCCTCTTCTGTTCCCCCTTTTGGCCTTTCACTTAATGCACAGAAAATACTGTATCAAGGAACTGATGCAGCTGAAAATCAATCCAGCAAAAAGACAGTTAACTTGATCCAGCTCACTACACAGTAACTAGTGCTGGCAGAAAGGAAAAAGGGGGGAAAAAAATCATGGCAGGAAAAAGAGCTAGACTGATTCTTTCAGCAGCAGCCTACCAGAGATCAGCTTGAAGTTCTCAAGAAACTGCCTCACTCTAGAAGCAGAGGGCTGTGCCACAAAGCACCTCCTCTGCCCACAGTCATGCTTGCTCTTTTGCACACAATTGCCTACATCTAAAGCCACTGTGGACACACAGCAGGCCTCTATCATTCCAGGAAAGATCAGACTTATTACAAAACTCCAGCACCCCAAAGTCTCTGCAAGTAAGCTCCTCTCCAAAACCAAATAACTACCAGAAAACACAGCTGTTAACAGCAAACTGCTATCACAAAGGCAATTCACAAGCTGCTTGACTGCCTTTTTTCCAGGAACAGCTCAGAAACAAACAGAAGAAGGCTGCAAGCCAGATGACTTTTGCTAGAATTAGGAATCTACTCACAATCAACATCTCTGGGGAGTCCTCCTCAGTCACACTGCATCACAGCTCACCATGTGAGTGGGGGAAGTGGAACAGGTCAAGAAAAAGAAAGGGCAGTCAGGAGCAGGCACTGTCACCCATAAGACAAGACAGTTCACCTTGCCCCACAAGAAAGAGGATGACAAAGATGAACCATCCTCCTGAGTCACAACAGCATGCAGGTTGTGGGTTGGCTGCCCTACTCTGATGAGTCTTCCAGACATTGTTCCTGTTTACCAAGTGGAGATCATCTAATTGGGAAACGGAAGCTTTAAGATGAGCTGACAAGTCAAGAGCAAACACAAACAGAAACACAGATTTTACATATTAACATATGTACGTGTGTGTGTGTATACACATATATATAGTGGATAAAAGCCCAGTGTGTTTGTGTGTGTGTGTGTGTACATATATAGTTAAAAAAATTGAGGTTGAACTGTTATAAAGACTACTGTGATAAAAGCATGAGTTATTTGTGGCAACTCAGGAACATTAGGGTCATGTACGTTTCTGCCAGTCTGTTTATCTGAGCAATGCTGGAATCAAGCCATTCACAGAACCATAGAAAGGTTTAGGCTGGAAGGGACCTGGAGAGGTCACTTACTTCAACCTCCTGCCCAAGAATAACTTTGGAAGTTATATCAGGCAGCTTGGGGCCTTGTCCAGACAAATTTGAAGATGGAGACGCCACCACAGCCTCGCCAGGCAACCTCTTCCAGTGCTTAACCATTTTCATAGGGAAAATATTTTCCTTATGTCCAGCTGGCATTTCCCTTGCTGCAACTTGTAACCATTGCCTCTTGTCCTTTTGTTCTGACAGTACTCAGGAGAGACACACAATGGCACAGGAAATTAAGTCCCCAGCCAGTCTTAAAGAGTGTACTTCAACAACAGTTTGAACTGAACTAAATGAGAGTTACTGCAATCTTATTCACCGCTCTCCCAGCTCAGCCTCTCCCTTTACTGACTTTCCTTCAACCTCATACTCAGCCAATTCTGGGAGTAGAGTCCTGAAAAGTAGTCTTCATTAAAAAAAAAAAAAAAAAAAAAAAAAAAAGGCAAGCAATTACTGACATAGTGACATCAATAGATTAAATCTTTAAACATTATCATTGTTTTCATGTGGCCAGTTTTCAGCCAGTTACCTCCTTGAACTAGCTCACCATAGGACTGGATAATAACAGATGGCCAGCGTGAGGAAAGGTGCGGAAACACAAGGCAAAGGGAAGGACAGAATCCCACAGCCTTGACTAGTATCACCCTAAACTGTTGTGGAACTGCTCCCTGTGTGTTTCCAGCAGTCAAGGAGGTAAAAAGAGGGCTGTGGTGCTAGTTGCAGGAACTGTAAACTAAATTCTGTTCTAACACCAGGGACCATCTCCCCAAAGACTAAGTAGTAAAATCATCAGATCAGTCTACTGTCAGATCTGATTTGTTATGTGAAGGACATAGCCCTCTTTTCAATGCAATTTTTTAAATGGTAGCCTAGCAGCTGCCCCCCTCCCAGGAAAAAAAAAAAAAAAAAGTAGATAAACATGACCTCTTATCAGTAAAGAATGAAACAACCAGAATGGGAAATGACTAGTGTTCAGCTAAAAACAAGTCTCAATCATCTTTTTTTAATGGTGGTTATATCTCAGTGTGTGAACAGTGAGGATCCAAAGCTAAGAAAAGCTGATAACCTTAAAGACTTCTAAAGTACAGTACACCAATGGATCCCTAGACGATGCTCTTTGCATAATGTACTTTGCTTTGAAACGTTAGCCAGAAAACTAAGCTAGTTTTTACCAGTGCCCAGGCAGAAAAGTCTAGAAACAGTAAAGAGCAAGTTGTCATAAACTATTTAATATGTCTCCAGGACAAAAGCACCTTTACAGAGCAGGTGTATTACAGGGCAGGGCAGGGCAGAAAGACAATGCAAAAGTGGAAGCTGTTCTGCCAGATACAGGTGCAGTGCCACAGTGATCTAAGGCGACCTGTGCCCACGCTGCTGCAGTCCCTCTCTCTTCCCTTGTGTTGGCACTGGCAATCCAGAATTGCAAGTGTCTGACAGTCAATTCAAGATCCCTCTCTTATCAGATCGTGTCATACAAAGGCAATGTCTCTTGTCAGGCTGCAAAATTAATCATATGAGCTTCAGAATGGTATTCTTATATCCCTAGTAAAAGACACTTGGAGCTTCTATCCCATTTCTTACCTCTAACATCAGTTTGTGTGGTATGTCAGCAACTGTCAGCACATAACTTGGGTATACATTGCTAGACTATAACAGATTTATTAGCACAGAAAGGTATCTATCTTGCATGCTGAGTAAAATCAATCAGAACTCCTTATGGCGCATTTCCCGAAATTCATTCCACCAAAGTATTTTTCAGGTAAGTCTTGTTTTGAAACCTGATCACTCACGTTTTAAACCTAAATTTGAAAAGCTATCACAAAATTCAGAAAGAGTAAACAGAATCCCATGATCTTTACCTCACCACTCCATGCAGCACAAATAAAATGACAACCTACAAAACAGGAACTTTATACCCGAAGTACCCACCCTGAAAATGAGCTCACAAAGGTTTCTCTTCCCCTCCCCCTGCTAAAGGGCTTCCAAGACTTTCTAGGGACATGCTTAACCATGTTGGGCGCTTGAAAAATCCTTTCCATTCCCTCCAATCCCTTCTTCAAATTCTGGCATTTTATTTCTTTAAACTGAAGCCACCATGGTGTAACAAACACTGAAGAGCTTCACAACAAGCAAGATGTCTCTGTCCCAGTGCACGATTACAACATATTGAGCCCCAAAAGGGCAGACTGAAAAAAAATAAATAAATAAAAATCAAACTATTAAAGATGAGACCAAGTACATTCTAAGTGACAGACAGGCAGTAGCTATAAAGCCACAATTACAGAACCCAAGTACTGCAACGCCTAAGACAAAAATCTGAGCACTCTCTGTGTAGTTCTGTGTTTCTCTCTACCAGCAAAAGAAAAGTCAGGTACAAGAATGGTTGAGACAGAGGAGCTCTCCAAAGGTTTGCCACTGCACTGATTCTTACAATGCCACCAGATCATAGCTACCAAGTTTTCATGATTATATTACCATAAGGTTAATACACATGGTTCCATATCTTCCAAAATATTCCTGGAAAGTAACTGTAATTACAGAATACAATAAAAAAGGATTGTTGAGACAGAAAACACTGATTTTGGGAGACAAGTGGCAAATTCCATTATCTCCCCATAAAATTGATGTAGACCACAGTAAGGATTCAACGCTGCTCAGTGACCTTTGCTAATGTGATTTCTTTAGAAAACTATCTTGAAGTGCATGGTAAATGATTTTAATTTCAGCAGTTACATAAACCAATCAAGCATGGGGTTTCAAAACAGACAAACAGTTAATCACAAAGTCAGTGAACTGAAAGAATACAGATAAGTCTTTTCCCTGCATTTGTAAAGTGTTCAGCCCAGCATCCACCTCTGGACAGATGAAAGTTTATGCCTAGTAAGTATTACAAAGACAATGCAACACAATTCAAGACCCTTAGCAAGTCCCTTCTCAAACAGGCCACTTCTCAACTTAACAACAACAGCAAGAAATTTCAATAATTAGAAATTATATCTGTAATCTGGTTTCTACTGGGAATTTTTGCTGCCCTTTCTACAGGCCCCTAAATTGCCCAGAATTCAACTTGTTTCCTGAGAGGACTGGATTATTGAATTATACTCAGTACCTTCTCTTATGCTGCTTTCCTTTCTGTATGGTTCTGTGATATTCATCCTTTAGCAAAGGAAAAAAACAAAAAAACACATGCACACACAGCTGGTTGGTATCTTTTTCATGGTTAAAAATTTATCTGTACAAGCAGCAGAAGCCCAAATCTTGTTGGTAATACCCCTTCATTATTTTCCCAAGTTTCCCAGCATCCTGAGTAGGATATAAAGAAACTCCGCATACATCCTGGTCCAGTTATACTTTGGAATAGAATGCCTAATACAGTCACTGCAAGACTGGATGAGATCCAAAATTCACTGCCAGTACAGTTCACTGAGGAGTCTCTCAACAGAGTAAGGCTGTTCCCATGTTGCTTCTAATGCTACTGACAGGATTTGCTGCTTTTGCAGTTCTTCCAGATGCTACTGCTCTTAGTATAGACCAATATGGCAAATGCAGTCTCAAAGTCAGCCTAAAATATTAAATACTGCCACAAAAACAATGATCGGGTTTCGAAAAACATTCTCATATCTAGCATTCTGTCACCAATACAGTCTCCCAAGCTTGCACAATTGTTATCTGCCATAATACTCTGTGGTGCAATCAACCCTTAGAAAATGACTCCAAGTCCAAATTCAGGTCCTGGACAAGAGATGACAGACGCTTCAGCCTATATTCACAAATACCTCATATCTCTTTCTTTGAATACCTCCTTCATTCTCTCCTGTCTATATAAATGCTAAATCCAATGTCTATCCACATTTCAGTAGAAATGCGTCCGTGAAAACAGTTTGAGTTACAATGTGTACATCCCACACTGCAGGAGAAAACAAAAAAGCAACAATTCCTCCATCTGTCATGAATTTATCTGGGCTAGGTTCCTAGGTCATCTCTGTGACACCATATTACTTCGTTTCCAGTTTCAGCAATCTGAGTGACCAGACCTAGTTAGCAAGAAAAAAAAAAAAACACTGTAACTTAAATTGTACTAGAGACCTAAAATTTCTTAAATTGTTGTAATTGCCCATATCAAACAGCACACAAAGAAACTGCATAACTGCCTCTGATTCCAGAGCATTCTACCACCTTCACGTCTATCAACCAAAAGAATACAACCTTCCAATGATGTACCTGCCTGTTATAACCAACAGCCATATGACTTCTAACCCTTCCAGAAAGCAGGTCTGAGAACAGCAGAGTTGCTAAATACACGTCCCTAAAAGTGACGTGTATTTCGAATCAATTGGAATAACATACTTACCCATCTCTACCTTTACTGACAATCTTCACTTCAAAGTAATAAATGCCACAAGCTGCAGGTATGGGGTGTGTAGCCCTGACTGAGGCAGCATCCTTGTGATTTTTACCATGACCTAAGAGAGAACAGAAATTTAAGTACTTATGGGATCTGAGGTCTCTTACATTTTGTTCTAAAACACTACTATCTGAATGCAGCAGGGATCCATTTCTGCATATATTTAAAAATTAAAAACTGATTTTTCAAAGAAATAAAATATACAATCTTGCACTGCCGTCATGTACAATTCCTGCACTACGAGCACCATAGTTTTTTCTTTGTTTCCACTCAAAAAGTAGTGAGATACTACCTCACCCCCTTCCCACATACGTAGTTTAAAAACCAATGTACACAAACAGAAAACAAACAGATTACACAAGACGGGAATTACATCAGTATTTATCAATCAGGCAGGAAAAGGTACGATCAGTTTTTTGTGGGGGGTTGGGAGAACTGCCTCCAATAGCAAGAAAGAAAAACATCAGTGTGATTCCCCAAGTCTGAAAATATCTATTTTGTATAAATTCATGTAGCAAAAGCCACAGTTATACAATGTGTCCACCACATCCGCCCCCTTGGCTAGATTTTAAGTGGGATGACAGAATAAATAGAAAATCCAGCTACACAGATGGGCCCATGCCCCGTCTAGTGATACTACAAAGTAATATATGGCACAACACACGGTCAGGAGAAAAGCCCTCAGCTCAAGGGCACATCAGTCTCCCAGCCCCAGAAAAGACTCGGTCCGGGGTTAAACCCGGCCACAGCACCACCGCCGAGCTGCTCACCCCGTGGCCGCGGCAGAAGCCTCGTGGCCCCTCCGCCCCACTCCGCTCCCCGGCCGTGGCGCCCCTGCCCCTGGGGGAGGCCCAGGACTACGGGCAGCCAGAGCCGTGGCCACGGGCAGCCCGAACTGTTGGCACGGCCTGTCGCCCCGCTGCCCCGGCGGAGCGGCGGGGCCGAGGGCGGCGGCGGGGCCGCGCTCCAGGCCGAACCCGGCCCGCCGCCCCAGCCCGGCACCTTTGTAGTGGACGCGCAGGTTGCCCTGCGAGAGGCCGATGTAGTTGTACTTGTCCTTGGGGCTCCAGGACCGCGGCAGCGGCGTCTCCTCCTGATTGACGGCGGGGTAAAGGCGGCGGAGGCGTTGGCTCAGCTCCTGCTCCTCGGGCGGGCACGACAACCCCGAGGCCCCCCCGTGCAAGCTCCCCGCGCCCGCATCCGCCATCTTGGATTCGCTTTGTGTCACCGGGCGGGGAGCGAGGCCCGGCTCCGGCCGCCAGCCAATAGCGTGCGAGAGCGGCCACAATGGGGCCGCGCTGCCCGACGGGAAGCGGAGTCCTTTCCTCTCTCGCCTGTCTGCCGCTCGCTGCTCGTTGGGACTACAAGACCCTAAAGGTCCCGCGTCCCAGGCCCCGCCATACCTCTCCGCGCGCTGCAGCCTGGGAAAAGAGGCCTCTTTTGCCGGGCGCGCGTGAGGGTGGTAGTGTCTAGGACTTTTACTCCCAGAATGCCCTGCGGTGGCGCGGCCGCGAGGGCCCGTCGAGCGCCTACCGGCGTCCCGCGGTCGCCTCCGCGCACGGGCTGGTAGCAGCCGCCCCGCCAAGAGGGCAGCAGCGCTGTTATGACGGCCTCGTGCTGGACCCGACCTCTCTGCAGAGCCCTCTTCTCTCTGGGCTCTGGCCCGGGCCGTGCCGGGACTGCTGCGGCTCGCGGCCGCACCAGTGCGTCAGGCGTTGCCGAGGCAGCTATGGCAGCGCGCGGGGGCGTCCTGAGGGGGCCGGGCGCGTCTCCATGGCGACGACGTGTAAACAGTGCACCCGGTGCAAGCTATGGCGGGGCGCCGCGCTCCGCCGGGCGGGTAAGGGCCGGGCCGGGCCGGGCCGGGCCGGGCCGGGCCGGGTGGGCGGGCGAGCGAGCGATCAGACAGGCAGGGTAGCAGATGCCGGCGTCTGCCCTCTCCTCGACGAGAGACCAGCAGAGCTCTTCTCCTTCCCCGGAGCCGTGGTACTTCCCTTCCCTGTAACGCGTACAGGAGCAGAGTCTGGGGCAACCCGCGGGTGCTACAGGGGCGGCTTCTGCACCACTCCGTCTGTGTAAAATGAGCGTGAAGTTAGACCATAGGCGGGATGAATTCATTTGTCCACGCTAACGGTTCAGCGAGTGTAAGTGAACAGTGAAGAAGATTTGCAAAAATTGCTCTTAGGACTTCAGGATATAGCATCTTTCTAGCAAGGGCCACATAGACAATAAAAGAAGGAACTTCTTGAGTGACTGCTTTAGTATTTACTTTGCAAGCATTACTGTTCATAGTTAACTAAAAAGCTCAATTTTTTTGGAAAATAATGCCTCTTTCTCACAGTTGTTTTCTATACTGTACCATCTAGTGAGAGCCAGTGCTTTACCTAAACATCTGCCTCTACTGTTAATACCATGTTCCAGTTCATTTCGGTATTTGAGAATAGCTATGGAAGCAAAGAGGTCTCCTTTGTTTTCCTTTTCTGAAAGATTATGCTGGTCTTCAAGCATGTGGTTCTTTGTTCTGCAGACTACCCTTTGCCTACCTTCTGAGAGTGCCTGGGAGCAGCCAGAACAGCACTGCTCCAGAAAGGAGGGTGAGCCAGGTGCCCAAGGTGACTACAGCACAGGCAGGGCCCACACCGACCAGGGTGGGGCCCCACAGCACCCAGAGTAGGATGCTGACAGCAGGATCCTTCTGTAGTCCCAGATGAAGCAAAGCGATGAAGCAGGTTCAAGGTCCAGCCAGCAAGTCCAGTCAAGAACAGCAGGAGAGTGGGTCAGAGACCGGCTGGAGATGAGATTATAGCACAGGTCCAAGGTGCATCCAGCAGACAGGGCTGAAGACAAGTACAACTATAGCACAGTACAAGCAAGGACTGAAGGCCCAGGCTTGAGCTTAAATAGAGCTCCTGGACCAACAGGCAGAGGATGTGTGAGTGGTGGTCCCAGGGGAGGCTGATTAGGGTAATTAAAGCCTACTGGTGCATTGGATGCCCTGACAGCAGCCTGGACAGCCTCAAAAGGAAAGTTCTGAACTGTTCTTGGCCAAGCCTACTTTTCTCTGTATGTCGTGAGCCTCCTCCTGGCAGAGGGAAGCGAAGGCTTATTTTATACACACAGGTGGATCTTTGGATATCAGATTCAGATAATGCAGGTAGTCCAAGAGCATGCTATCTCTGCCTTTTCTATTTAAGGGCTCCACTATGAACAGTGGTATGGGCACTGTGTCTTATCCAATGAGCAAGTTTTTCTTGCTTTAATTTTACTAACTTTCACAATGCTGAAAAAGTCTTCATTTCCAAATCCAGACAGTCTGTAGCACAGTCCAAGTAACAATCAATGTCACTCATGGGAGAAGACCTATGCCCTTCTCTTTTTCACTTTGTTAAGGTAGGCTTCTTAAAAATATTCATAGCACCTGAGAACAGGCATCTTTCCATATCCAAACATGGGCCATCTCATAGTCTGAGGACCCTACTTTTGTCAGGAAAGTGAAAACCTGTCATATTCCTGGCTGGTAACACACTGCCTGCTCTCCTGACTGATGTGGCTGTTTGGACTGCCATTGTCTTAAGATCCCATCCTGCAAGAGAAAAGCAAGCATATGCTCTCAGGTGATTAGTGGACTCAGCAGTTCCAAAAGTGAATAGGAGGGTGCTCAGTACTTTGAGTATAAAACTGTTAATGAGTTTAGCTGCAGATATAAAATAATATCTGTTATTACATGAGTTATTACATGCTTAATGGTCTGTTATATATTGGAGATTTTCAAAAGATTGTGCAGTTCTGTAAACTGTTGGCCACTTCATACTCATCCTGCTCCTTGGCCCAGAGCATCCCTGGATATTGTTTACTAGTGGAGTCTGATCTTCTCAGGCATGGCTCACAGTTGCCCCTGCTTTCCAGTGCCTCCTTATGGCTGGGCATGTAGCACGAGCTTCCACTACTTCCTCATGCTTGTGAAGTTGTGCCATGAAAGCATGTTGGGCCAGGTACACTACTCTCATAAGAATGGTGTTCTCTGTTTGTTTTTTTGTGTTTCATTATCACTACTTTCATTATCAGTATGCACTGAAAAGATGAGCTTGGGTTAGTTTTGTGCTGGGCTGATGATTTAACCAGCTTATTAAGAGGTCCTATGAGCACTGGCAGTAGCACAAGATACACTGCAGGAGAATACATCTAGAAGGAAGAGATTGGATAGGAGAACAGGACTTTTCAAGAGTGGTAAGCTGTTAAGATCAGCTCGCTGTGTCTCGGGGAATCTCACCCAAAGGCTGTGGTTCCTTGGGCAACTGAGCTGACGTGACTGCTTGGGGTTTCTCTGCCCTTTCTATTGCTGGTTACAGAATCCTTCCCCTCCTTCATCAACTTGTGATCCTCAAGTCCTTCTGTGAGCCACCTCCACTGAGGGGTGAACTTGCATGTTATGTCTTAAGCCATTCTAACTTGGTAACTGCAGAAAGTGATTTAGGTTAGTTTATCTTTGGATTAGCATAGTAAAACAACTCAGAGCAGTGTTCAGCATGTGCTAGAGCTAACACTACATAGGCATTGGGAGCCTGTTGTGATGCAGAGAGGAGCAGGACTTCCCCTTTCAGCAGTGCTGGGCTGTTACACTGGCTTACCACATTTCACAGAGCTACAACCTGGGGCTGCCATTTTATGAACTAGGATGAGTGATCCAACAGTTCACCAGATATGTTCTCACACCCTGACTCTGTGCTGGCACTTGTTAGACTCCTTTGAAAGCTAGTTCAGCTCACCCCCCACACACCTCCCTCCAAAAGCAGATAGCTGGTGAGTTAGATCTGCTTAAGCTCTAACATCTGACTCCCACCCAAGCATGAAACCACACTGGCGGTTGAAGCCAGTTCTTAGGATGTCAAACAATGTCTGATCATGCTGTGCTGATGTACAATAAAGTCACTCTGCAAATTCATTTTGATCTCTGGATATTGCATTGCTTTACCATATCATGGCAACCCTAATGTTCCACCAAAATACACATGCAATCATATGTTTACTTCCTAAAAGCCCTATTCTCCTATACATATCAGTTTCTAATCTAGGAAAGAGAGCTCCAGGTTATATCTGTTGGCTGTATGTGTTCCACATTTTGCTAGTTTCTCTGGTTGTTGGTCCATCTGTCCTGTGGCACTACTGCCACCCCAGAGAGCTAGCTTTGCAGGCACTTTGGGGACCCCAAATCCCAATTCTTAATTTATGGGCTGCAGTCAGCTTCTCCAGCTCCATTTCTAACCTTAACTCTTCAGAAGACCAATTCGTTCAGGCTTGCCCAGCTGCAGAGTGCATCTTGGCAATGGATTAAGCAAATGATTACTTTTATTGGGACAGTGAGGAAAGTACCAAACATTGCACCAGTTATGAAATAGCAAATACTAGAGTTCAGCAGTACTACAGCCTGATCCAAATAATCTAAACCACAGATCTTTTTATTCAGTCAGTCCCTCCATATATGTTATCGTGTTGGCTATTTTCATCTGTCCAGCACTTCATAATTGGCTGTTTATTTTAGGTGTATATTAAGCAGATTCTCAGTCTTCAGACATGAGTAGAACCATGTATTTAGTTAATTCTGTGTATTTTGAAAAGTGCCTTTCTTGCCATTGCACAGGACTTCTCTTGTATCTTCCTCTGAGACTCCAAATTGCCAAACACATATCGACAGACTGAAATACATCCTTTCCAAGAAACAGAAGACTCCGGTGAGTTGAAGTATTCCAATGAAACATCCAGACTTTAGCTAACTTAGTGAACATTGATGTCTTGCTGAAAGCTCAGGGATCATTCCAAACTATTAGGAAGTCAAGCAAGTTCTAGTAATTTTAATCTTTTTTATGAAGAGAGACAAAAGCTGATTGTTGCTGCAAACTCTTGCATTTCATATCCAGATGTCACTTTTGTGAATTAATTACAGAATTTTTAAGTGTGGAGTATAGGGGAAAGGCATATAAACGTTGTTCTTGGCTGCAACTTCTTGAGTGGGCATACATGCCAAATACTAAAGCCAGAATTTGACCCATATATTTAAAAAGCAGACCTGAAACTACATGCTATTTAATCGTAGGCCAGGAGCTTCCTACAGAACATCTGCTCCCTAGTATTTATCAGTCTTAGTAAATAAAGTAAACTAGTATGCTGAAAAAACTATATCCAAATTATGAGAAATCAAATTCCAGGAACATATATACCAATAACCTAATTAGAGGTTTAGGGCTGTAAAAGTCATATATTATTTATTTTGGGTGGTTTTTTTCATTAGTATTTTGGTTGTACTCCAGGAATGTGCCACTTCTGCAATGAGCTGTATGTGCTACATTAGTACAAGAAATTAAAGTAGTATTTTGTCCCTAGAACTGGGACATTCACTAAGCACTTTCCTCACTGTACAAAAGATTTTCAAGTCTCAATAAATTGGAATCCTACTGTTTCTCCAATATAATCTCCCTGCTTCTTACTGCCATTAGACCATTTAAACTACTGACGTTTTACATTTAACTATTTCAAGGCTTGACAGGCCTTAAAGCTGGGTTTTGAAAGTAAAACATCTGGAGTCAAAGAGCCCATATTTAATTTTTTGTAAAGTTCACACTTAACAGGAAGCAATTTGTATTGGATAATCCCATATTGATTATATAGTTGTAATAATGAAGACAAAGTAGAGCGATCCAGCATAGCTAATTTACCCCCCCACCAATTATACTGAGAAAGTTCCAAAGAGGAAATTAGTTAATAGACTCAAAGTTAATATGAGGATTCTGCTTTCAGAAGAACTTATAATTTCTGAAGGAAAATTAATTCATCTATCATTTTCTTTTTACTGTTCATCAGAGCTTGTCTTCATTACAGTTCTACACTTATGCAATTCAGGTGTTTTGTGTAGGTTCACCAACCTGTGTTTAAAACTACGTAAGTTAACATAGCCAAATGTGTCCCCACTATGGGATAGCCTGTGGACACATACCCTAGAGCAAAAATACCCAGTGGAAACAAGACCTAAGTCAAACCTCCTATTCTGTTTTTCATATAAATTAAAACAAGTTGCTGATCTGTTGATTCGATGCTTTATTTTTCAATGGTCCCAGTATAGTCCAAGGAACTATTCTTCATCCAAAGATGTGAACACTTTCTCGCAATCATGTAGTCTAGGCAGCATGAACAATAGCTACCAGGGGATTGTTTAGAGGTGCACCCGTTTAATGAATTATGTTAGTTTGTGAAGATTGTTTCTTCAAAGGACAAAAAAGCTCAACGAGTTTTCAGGCGTGGTCAGTCCTGGCTGAGAAGAGTTTCAGGGTATGACCCTTTTCATTGTGTTTCACTGTAGGCTTAGAAAGTTGTATTAACTCAGCGTTGTGAGGCATCACCTGGGCTATTTCCATGTTGTTTGGGTTCTTTGCTGTGGATTAGGACCTAATCCATCTTTAGATACAGCACACAGACTCTTTTTTTTTTTTCCAGCCTTTCCAGCTTTCTACTAGAGGCCGCTGGTCCACATGGCCTGCATTTGCATCAGGGCAGACAGTCCTACAAAATCATAAACCGTGCTGTGTCCCAAAGGAGAGAAAGTCCATGTAAGCACAGCCTGTATTAACAGTTAAGTCACCAGGATAACTGGAAGCAGTTTTTGAAAACCAAGAGTTACAGAGCAGAATCTCTTCCAGCATTGTTAGTGAGAACACTGATGTTGGGTTGTCTCATAAAACTTCAGCCTAACAGAAAAGACGTTGTTGGTTCTGACTAGCAACTCTACAGGAGACATCAAATATATGTAACAGTGAGTCACGCTTACTAAAAATGTTACCATAAAATATTATTTTTTGATGATTCATTGATGTACATTATGTATGACCTTGTCAGGGCCCTGAGTGAGCCAACAGGCTCTGTGAGCTCTTTTCCCACCCTTGGCTGCCTGTGCTCAAGACCAGTTCTGTTATGGCCCAACTGTGTAACCTGGGATCAGGTGCTGTAAAAGCTTTGCGAAAAACCTTATTGGGGCCTCCTTCTCTTCATTCAGGCCCTCAGCCTTGGTCCCTGCCTGAGCTATGTTGCAGCCATGCCTGTGCCCACCTTGTACCTTGCTGATCCTGGCCTGCTGACTGGATGTCCCAGCTTTGCCTCAGACCTTCCTCATCACTACAGACTCACCTGATGATCACTGGAATATGGGTGACCCTGGCCACGTTTGGGGACCTACTCTGCTATTCTTGTTGGGGTCCTGTGGGATTGTACCCTATAGGGACATTATTGCCCCTACTTGCCTTGCTGTCATCCTGGGGTCCCTGCTCCCCTTCCCTTGTGGCTGGCACAGTCTGCTGCTCTCCAACAATTAGCTCGGACAAGGACCAAGGTTGAGGGTCTGAGCTTAAATGCAGTCCCCAGGCAAAGGGGTGGAGGCTCACAGTGAGCTTTTCGCAGCTCTGTGTCACACCTTAGCTGTTTCCCAGCAGTCTGATTTCAGGTTACAGCTGTGCTATCACAGAGCTGGCCTTGAACCCAGGCACCCAAATGCCCAGGGGTAGGGGAAGAGATTGCAGAGCCTGTTGGTCCACTCACAGCCATGACAGACCTGCAGGACACAGAGTTGTGGGTGATGTGATAATAAGGATACTTTGGGCTTTTTAGTTTTAATTCTATCTGGTTTTAATGTATGAAGTATTCATGATGAGATCCAACAAAGGGACACTTGGTCTAGAACCTCAGGAAATAGAATATTCTATCAGTGCTCTTTACAAGTAACAAATGTTCTCCTTGACTCATTTCAAATAATGCAATTAGCATTTATCCTTTTCTGATACAGAACCCACTCATCTGTTTTTATAGCAAAAAGTATTGGGGGAATGCATGCTGTTCTTAAACTGAAGAATAATAATAGCAGGTTGTCTAGAATAGCCCCTGTACCATCAAGCCATTTCAATCCTCTATTGTATACTTTATGATTTTCTCTTGCATGAAAGAAATATATATTATGGTTAAAAAAAAAGTCCACTCTGAAGTAATGGGCAGTAGGGAGAGAACCAAGATACCTGAGCTAATTGATTGTAAGTCCATACTTGTGTCCCTTCTTTTCCTATGTCTCTACAGCAATAAACAAGCTCTGCTTACCATTCCAAAGCCACAATACTTGGAGCAACTGGAGTCTTACTTAAGGAAAGAGCTGCAGTCTCTTGACCTGACTAAAAAGAATTCCCAGGAACTGAAGTTACAGGTCTGATACAAAGTTCTGTTGACTTGAAACTACATGCTGACATGGATTTCTTATTTTAATTGATCATTCAAAAGAAAAAGTAGATGAGAAGTGTAGACTCCCATAGGTAAGGTAGTATTGGATAAGAAATGATTTTGCACATGGCTTTAGAGAACTTGCACAGAAAAGAAGTTATTTATGTGTTGGGTTGTTTTTACTGCATATCTTCTATAGCCATTTCCATTTTCAAATCATCAAAGTTTTCAAAAAGACATAGTAACCTAAAGTGGATTTGAAACAGATTTGAAACAGAATTTAAATTCCTGAGGATTCCTACTTAAATCCATAAAGCAGCAAATGCATGGGTTCCCAGATTTTAGTTGCAAAATCTCCCTTGTTTCTGAAGTTACATTTCTGCATGTGACAAGGAGGGGCTTTCTAATCTAGCTCTTGCCTAAGTCTAGTCAGGATTCTCAGAATTAGCAGTTTCTCCAGGGTCTGATCCTGAGGGCTAGTTCTGAGCACTTGAGAACACATGCGCTGGAGACACTGAAAACCACCACTTTAACTGAAAACAGAAAGTAGGAGTGGGTACTCCTCTTTTTGTAATATTGTGCAATTAGAGCATTTACCTAGGGTGTGGAAGCTTGGATTCAATTTCCTCCGAATGAGTTAATTCAAAACTCTCATTCCCAGAGGAATCCTGTAGTGATGAGGAGAGAAAATGGTGGATGGAAGAGAAT
Organism: Apteryx rowi; assembly: GCF_003343035.1. Taxonomy (NCBI): domain Eukaryota; kingdom Metazoa; phylum Chordata; class Aves; order Apterygiformes; family Apterygidae; genus Apteryx; species Apteryx rowi. The sequence goes on from NW_020450947.1 coordinate 170,902, forward strand.
GGAGGGAAACGAGGAAAATGACTAACAGCAAGAGAACACAGAGGTTTCATAAATGTTTTTGTGCTTTAAAATATTTTTGACTTACATGACCTGTTTAATTGTATTTAATAGTTAGGTACACTCAGTTACTGAGAACACTGTTATTGCTAATGAAGTCTTCGTGTGGACCAGATACAACGTGGCAGTTTGGCTGTCCTCTCTGAACAAGTTTTACCCTGCTGAGAAGGATAGACTAAAAGAATTACAAAACAGTTGAGGTTGGAAGAGACCTTTAGAGATCATCTAATCCAACCCCCCTGCTCAAGCAGGGTCGCTTAGAGCACGTTGCACAGGATCACGTCCAGGCAGGTTTTGAATATCTCCAGAGAAGGAGACTCTACAACCTCGCTGGGCAATCTGTTCCAGTCCTCTGTCACCCTCACAGTGAAGAAGTTTTTCCTCATATTCAGATGGAACTTCCTGTGTTTCAGGTTGTGCCCATTTGCCTCTTGTCCTGTCACTGGGCACCACTGAAAAGAATCTGACTCCATCCTCTTGACACCCTCCCTTCAGATATTTGTATACATTGATAAGATCCTCTCTCAGTCTTCTCTTCTCCAAGCTAAACAGGCCCAGCTCTGTCAGCCTTTCCTCATAGAAGAGATGCTCCAGTCCCCTAATCATCTTTGTAGCCCTCCGCTGGACTCTCTCCAGTAGTGCTATGTCTCTCTTGTACTGGGGAGCCCAGAACTGGACGCAGGACTCCAGATGTGGCCTCACCAGGGCTGAGTAGAGGGGGAGGATCCCCTCCCTCGAGCTGCTGGCAAGGCTCTTCCTGATGCACCGCAGGATACCATTGGCCTTCTTGGCCACAAGGGCACACTGCTGGCTCATGGTCAAATTGTTGTCCATCAGGACCCCCAGGTCGTTCTCCACAGAGCTGCTTTCCAGCAGGTCATCCCCCAGCCCATACTGGTGCATCCACACACAGAGTGAACGATTATCTCTGCCCTGCAGAGCCTGTCATTTAACTAGACAAAATAGGCAACAGAAGCAATGTGATCTCATTGTACATCTTTAAAATCATCCATCTTGCAACTTGAGCTCTTGTCAACTCCATTTGATCACTATCATTTTTCTCTGTGGAGCTGTGCCCTGACAGACTTGATTAAAGCTTTCCTTAGGCACCACAGCATGATGGAGAGCAAATAGGAAGATTTTAGTGGGCCAATCAACAGTGGAGATATAACTCCATTGCCATATGACATATTTGGGATCTTGGACAGAATAGCAGTACTTTTATTTATCCTCACTGTCATTAGATAGCATTTGTGTTGGACAAAACAGCTATCCCTAAATTCTGAAAAATGTGACACTGAATGTTTTTTTCAAGCTTTCTCTTTCTTCTCTTAGCCCTACAGAGAGATCTTTGAATTCTTCATAGACAACTTCAAGACCTACAAGCCCTTGCTGTCAGCTATAAAGAATGAATATGAAGTTACTTTAGGTAAGCTCTGGGACTCTGATCCATGGGGAAAAAAACACTGTGATAGAAAAGTGTTCTTACGCAGCTGATGAGTTTTACTGGACATATACAAAATGAACAGTCTAAATAGATGTCAGTATGCAAACTGAGTAAACTGAATGTTCTAGATACCTTTGTATCTAGTATGAACTCCTAAGTCTGTCTTTCTGATCCACTAGCTCTGTTTCCCTCATACCTGAACTGAAGTCTTTCATCTTCAGCACATACACAGTTCAGGCAAGAGCAGTGTCTCAAGGTTTGTCTGGGACAATCACATTCATAGTGGCATGTATCATACTAATATGTTTGGAGGCACTTGCATTAGTAACTTTAGGCTTGAATTACTCCTGAAGCAAGGCAGGGCAGAACTGAACTGGCTGTTCCCAAGCCATTCTTAGTGTGCTTTAAACTTTGCTTGGCATTTAGATGCCAGAGTGATACCAATACTTTGTAAACAATCATAGTTGGATAGAAATAGACTGTAACCAGCAGTTCATTTCACATTAGACTCTGTGCAGCTGTCAAAAGTCAATAGATTTCTTTTGGGGCAGTGTCTTAAAGGATACGTATTGTTTATCCCAGTACGGATTTCCTGAACTAGCTAATCATAGTCCCTCATTATGGACAAAAGTCTTTCTTTGAACAGCATACTTCTACCTGGGTCAATGAGTCAATTTTAATCACTACATAAAAACATTTTTTTAAAACAGTTTCCTTTTAGAACTCTTTCGTACACATTTCTTCACTTCAGGTTTCAGAGCGACTACTGATTTCCATGCTATAGCCTGGCCTACATTGTACTGCTTTCTAAAGTACCTTGTATTTACCTTGTAAATATTGACTCCTCTCTATTGCTTGGATGTGACCAACTGGCCGTTATCTTTCTAGTCTAAGTGATTTAGCAGCTGTGTCTCACTCAGTCTTTTATGGTGCAGTCATATATCCTGTCCTAGCTTAACCTATATGCCATTTAAGGTGCTTACTACCACTGCATCTACTGCCAGAGGGAATTCTCCCCCTAAATCTGCTGGCATAACTGCATGTTTCCAATTACTTCAGAACAACCTGGTTTAGAAAAACTGTTATTAACAGTTGACCTAAAACTGTACTGCTTAAGCTGTGTATTTAGCTGCACTTGATCATTTTGGCAGAACAAAGTTTGGGAGTAGCTAGCATAAGCACTGTTGAGCACACAGACCAGAGAGGGCAGCACCCTCCAATGGGAGCTGTGATGTGCAGTCAGCACTGGCTGCTTACAACTGTTTGTCTTCTGCCAGAACTAGATATATGACTGCAAGCATAGCTCTTCTGGGTAGCAAGCTTGTGCTGGGTCAGCACTGGGGCTTTATGGCATTGTTTCTGAAGTAAATCCACGTGAATGTGAAGATATTGCACAGAATTTGGAAAATAGCACTGTGGAAAAGAGAGCCATCCAATCCCTACAGCTGTTAAGTTGATCTGAGATACAGGTTATGTTGCTGGGAGCTCCTTTAAGACAAAGCTCAGGATAGATCTTCACTTCACAGTGATGTTATCCACAACTGAGTACATTTCTTGAATAAAATATTCAGGTTGCTATGTCCTATGTTGCTATGTCCTGTGTTGCTATGTGGGGCTTCACACTCTCTGCTTTGTGGTGCTAATGTTTCTGGGTACATCCAGCAATTCTGTATATGCAATGAGCTGCACCACAGCCTGAATTCTTTCCAAATGGGAGAATGGCTGTCCTTTCATGGTGTGGGAGAGTTATGAGAGGTCATCAGAGAGTCAGTGTTCTCAAATGGCGCTGGCCAGTGTCCACACTACAAAGTAATTGCTTTGGCAGTCAACTAGTTGTGCTCAGTCTATAACTTCTCACACTAGACAGCTGCAATTAAAAACAGTATTACACTTAAAGAGGTTTGCTCGTGGTCAGGATTCAGTTGTGGAAACACTTAAATTACACCTCAAAAAATTTGTTGAAGTTTTAACATGGTGTTCTAGGCCTGCACTGAGCAGCCAAACAGCAGAGTGGCAGAATCCATATGCTAATGTTCTAATCTTTGCCATCTTTGGGGGAGCTGTCCCAGTGTAAGTATCGCAGTGAAAGAGTTTTGCAAAACCTTTGGTACAGTTACAATGTAGGGAGGAGGAAATTCACACCCAAGTATAATGAGAACAGTAGTTCCTGTTCTTATATCACTGTATGAGTTTTATGTTCTGAAGTGCAAAATCCATTGCATAATGTTGGTACACAAATACTAATACCAAGTTTTATTGAGAAGGAAAAAAACCCTAAATCAGATTATTCAGCATCCACCAGCGTTTCTATCCTGCTGTTCAGAAGAGGGAGTAGATGCATTATTCAGCAATCAAAATTCTTGATGCAGCCTTATTTGAATCACAATGTTTCCTGTCTTTGATCATTTTATTTTCTTGGTGGAATTCTATCTAGTCATATAAACAAACCTCCACACCAAGGAAATAGTATCTGATGAAATCCTACCATGTAATCATAGCTAGGATTCTGGACCCAAGTCAAGTACAGTCAGTCTTCTCAGTTAAGTATCTTTAAGAAAAACTTTAAGTCAAAGGGGTAATAGCTGAGAGTGAAAAGCACAAATTACAGCAGAGAAAGCCAAGAAGAACCCTTGATTTTTTTACTAGATGCATTGAAGAGAAAAGTAAGAAGAGCATAAATAGATGAGCTAAGGTCAAAAGTCCTTACGTAATAATCCTTCGTACACATTCGTACATGTGGCTGGATAAACAACAGAATATAATCCCTAAAAATACAGCTCCCGCTCCTTAGGCATTCACCAGGACAAGTAGTAAATGCTCCATGCTCACTCCTACTTCCAGCCAACCCTGTTTGGGGTTGAATATCCAACAACTCTGCTGAATAAAATTCAGGCTTGATCATTCATTTTGAGAACCTACCTCTGCTTTCTTTAGCTCATCAGAAGGAGATGATCCGTGCTCTAGAGCCCCTGAAGGCTATGGACACAACTGTGTCTGAGGAGTACACCCAGCAGATACTGGCACTGCAGGAAAAGGAGAGAGCTGAAATAAATATGTTAAAGCAAGAGAAACAACATTTGTTAAAGTTCATTGACAACATGAAGGAAGAGAAGAATTCTCTTGAGATTCAGGTAAATTGAACCATGATGAATCAAACATTTCCTGATTTCAGTTAGGTGTATTTTACACATCTGATCTCTCAATTCCTGGTCTTTCATCCTCTGGTGCCAGCAGAAGTTTTGGAGCAGGCACTGAACATCTGGCATGCTAGGCCTGGCATTGATGCTGGATCTCAGCCAACTCTAGAGAATATCCCATTCCTTCAAAATAGCCTATAGTGCTGTTGTCAGAATTTTTCACTTGCATCTGTTGTCCCATCCGACTCTTGCAGAGTCACATTTAAAGTGGGGAGGAAAGAAATATCTTTCTGGTACTAATGCTGGATTTTTTTAATAGCTGATGCCTTAAGTTGCTGAGAGCAGAATTTCAGTAATAGCTGAGGGAGATAATACATTAGCAGAAGGTCAGTGAGACAGTTTCTGAGAAATACAATTGACCATATGGCTCCACAGTTATCACAGGAGTTCTTACTTTCACTCCACTCACTCCTTTGCTTTTAAGTTCTTACCTAAAAGCGAATGTACTCTTACACAACATTGTACCCTTACACATCTTTAAATCTGTATCATTCACTTACTGCAAATGGAGCTGCATTATATCTATAGGCAAGACTAGTTCAGTCTTTCCAATTTGAATTTTCAGTTTGTACAGTTCTCAAACAACTTCAGCTACTCGGGCTGAAATGATGCTACTATTAGGGAGCAACAAGAGCAGTGCTGCCTTATGAGGTAGAGCGAGCCAAGACCTGAGAGTAACTGCAGCACAGTCTCACAGCACCCAAGCAAGTGCTGATGACCATGTCCTGGGCTATGGGCAGAGGGTGTACAGGTGGAGGAGGAGATGAGGCTGGTCAGGACAATTAAGGACAATTAGTACTCTCAGGGCCCTGACAGCTACTATAGCTAATTCAGAAGTATCATAGAAATGCTGGTTGGATGGAACACCTGGAATGTCCAGCCCAACCTCCCACATGAAGCAGTACTATCACCTACAGGTGACCTGCTTCAGGTCAGCCATGAGCCTCTGAGGATGGTGATCCCTGCCTGGGCAGCCCATCCCAGAGTTGTGCCACCCTCCTGGTGGAAAATGCTTAAATATCCTGAGCACCAGGAAGAGACAGAGAGTCTTTGTCAAACACAGCAATTCTGCTGTAGTCACAGGTGTGATAACAGCATGAGGATTCCTACCTGAATTTATTTTCATCTACTAGTTTAATTACTTTATAGTGGTAAAGATGAAGAAAAACAAGCTTCAGCATAGACTATATAGGCTCCTTATTCATACAGCTAGCACTTGTTGAACCTTAGAGGTTTTGATTTCACTAGCTAAATCAAAGTGCTCATAAATATACCTTCCATTTGCAGTCCTAGATGTACACCCAGTTTCTCCTCTTGTTGATATTCACAGGCCTTCCTGCTGCATGCAACCACACAGAACCTTCTCTTATAAGCAAGAAATTAGAATTATCCCAATTTAAACACTAGGCAACTGAGAAGCTGTGCAAAGTTTTGTTTTCCTTAACTTAGAATAGAGCCTAGAAGCCAAATTTTAGCCTGGGCTATTTAAATTTTGTAGTCTGGGAGCTGAAGGAGGTTGGGAAGAATAATTCTGCTAAAAGTAGTATTCCATTTTTGAGGCAACACTCAAATATTCTATCTGTGTCACAGTTAGATGTTCGAATATTCCTTGGAAGGATCCATCCAAGCTGCCGACTTGTTTGTTGGTGGCAGTGCTATGATGATCTAAAGACATAGGCAAAATAGCATTGCTCCAGACAGCTTGTGTCTTTATGAGACAGACACATTTTTCATCTTCCATAAGAAAATAATAAGAATTCTCTGAGGTAACAGTTGTCTTCCGAGCAGTAAGAAAAAGAGTATCTTGATTCATTCCCTGTATAGCAGATGAGGCAGGCATCAGCAGTGACAGGATGTGATCAAGTAATGAAAAGCACATCATGGGAATGAACTAAGGTTTTACACATAATACCAGTTTTTAGAGTTCCAGATTTCTGTTTGTTTTACTTTGCCACTAAATAATTTTAAATACAATTAAAATTTTAAGTTACAACAAATATTGAAAAATACAACACAAAGACAATCCTGTGTTGCTATCCAAGATAATTCTCTGTCACCAGTTCCAGTGGAGTAAAGTGGTAAGAGAAGCAGCTTTTTTTTTCTCCTGTGTCACCAACAACAGGGTAGAATATGTTGCTGGAAGGTTTTCTAGATATGAGCTTACAACAGAGAAATGGTGAAACTCCGGACTGTATATAATTAACTCTCTAGAAGACTAAACACTCAAATGGAGCTCCCTTCGACACACTCACTCCTGAGTTTGAACACTTCTGTCATATTCCTACCCAGCCCATCCTTTTCTACAGTGTTATCTCTTGCCCACTCTCCTGCTTCAGTGCTTTCCACTTTGTTTCCCTTATACCATTCTCCACTCTTCAGTTTCTGCTCTAGTCTCATCAAGCTAGTCCAAGAGTTCCCACTGATGCTGTGCTCCTGATCAGTTCAAGCCTCTGTTTCCTGCAGGTGGAGCATCTGCAAAAGAGCTTGGCTGAGGAGTACATTCGCTATCTCAATGAGTACCATGCCCGCAAACTGCTTCTAGCAAACATGAATGAAATGCACAATGAACAGTTGGGCCTGACACTTCACCAAGTCCAAGGTAGAGAAAGTGGATCTCTGAAGGAACCCATCCTGCCCGAAGACCCAGATAAAGACCTATGTGTGCAGCATTGCAGGAAAAAAATAAGAATATCTCTGAAATATCTTCAGAGATGCTTTGAATCTTAAAAGAAATTAGACAAATTCATGGACAAAAAGTGCCTAAATATTTTCTAAAGGGAAGAGGCGGGAATGTACCTACTAATAGTCTGGTCTGATTCAGTAAGTCATTGCTTGTATTCTTGTACTCTCTTGCTTAGCACAACAGCTAAGATGAAGGCAGGAGCTGCCTGATGCAAAAGGTTCTTATGTTTTTTGACTCCAGTGCCAGCTGTCAGCACTTGAGAGTCTTACTCAGCCACAGCCAGCAGTTTTGTGCCTGTCCACAAGGATGGACAATCTGCTGAGATTCAGGTGTCACAAATATCTGCATTTAAGGAATTTACTGGCATTTGTGGCATGCGGGTTACTCATGGTGGTGGGGGGCCTTTCAGTAAATGGCCTCTCTTGATCCACAGTCTGGGTTCAGGCACCCACCATGCTTCTGCTCTGCACTTACTAGCTGTACCCATTGCATAAGGGCTCACCCCTCCTTTGCTCCTTTCTATTAATCAAAATGAAGATTGGGCCTTTGAAGATGTATGTATGCATGGGAGAGGAGGCAATGGGTGTGAATGTGCCACTGCAATATAATTCAGGACTTGCAGTATGCCTGTTCAACTCCTGCAGTCACTTTGTAGCTTATATGATCTAAGACTATAATAAATGATTTAGAAAACTACATATGTAATTTTACTGTCATGACCTTTCATCAATGACTGTTGTTTAAAGATGTCAAGAGTGAAGATGTGGTGAAGTTAACTTTGGCATTAAAGATAGCTCAGCAGGACCTCACAAAAGCCCAGGTGGAACTAAACAGAATGATAGCAGACTATGGAGATGTTGTGCCCAGGAGAGATTTTGAATCACTGGAGAAAAAATATTCTGATTTACTTCAGGAGGTGAGCATGAGCTCCTAATTTTAATGCTATACCACATAAATGCAAACATAATGTGATGCTTCAGTATTCAGGTTGGGATAAGGACTCAGTAAACCCAGAACTCCCATACTGGCATTTCTTTGTTCCTTTTTACATGAAAGAAATGAAAAGCCACTGTGTGGAGTCTTCTAAACTCCAAAAGTTCCCAAATTTTTGGAATCACAGACTACTTGAACACTCAAAATTAGTATACCATCACAAATACTTATCATTGGTTTTAATTGAAATAACACCATACAAGCAATATTGGCCCACAAACCACCAACAGCCCACAGATTACAGCTTCGGAATTACTGTTCTAAGTCATCATATAAGTAATTCAATGAACTAGGTGCATCTCGCATACATCACACAGTTTTCTCCAAACTGTGGCTAACTGAAAACAACACTGAGCTGGGCTACTAGTGCATATCTACCTATATGGGTTTTTTGCCTTTTCCGGTACTAAATGGCTTCTTTAGCCAACCAGCAACTCCAGGTTCATCAACTCAGCACAAGCTTAGAGGGATGATCAATGCGTTTTCCCGCTGTGATAAAACTGGACTAGGTTCCCTATGTTGTATCTGTTTGCTGCCTTTTCAGAATAAACATTTGATGCCTGGCTTATGCTGGAGATGCACAGGAACAATGGCATGTCACATGCAGGACAGCAAAGGGATATCACACACCAGCAACTAGGATGGGGTCTGATTCCAACCTGCCCAGCAGTGGCAGAGCACCAGCAGTCACATGACCTGGTCTCTAGAAGGGGGATGAGAAAGAGAACGCACTGAATCCCATCATGTAGTGCACAATTGTGATGGATGTGAACCTCCAGTGCAGCAAAAAAGTGCCATTTGTCTTTGTGCTTCAGAAAGATTGTAGTGGTTTGTTTAAGATACATTTGGATCAGCAGCAGCTTCATTCTAGCCCTGACCATTAGCACAACTTGATCCAGTGTGCATGTCCCTACATCATGGCATATAGATGCAAGCACAGTCCTCAAATCCCAGATTAGAGCTGTGTTTACCTCTGGATCATGATGTATCTTTGTGCTGGTAGCAAAGATAAATCATATGAAAAAGAAATACTTTCTAAGTAAAGAACAGTCAAACTGAAGGGGATGAGTATAAAAATTCCTAGAAACCTATGTATGTTTCTCCAGCTACTTCCTATTGGATTAAGATCTGTTTTTTAAACACAAAAAACGCATGTAAAAGTGTCATTGACGTGTTTTATCAGAAGTTTTTGTAAATGGTAACAGTAAAAATTATTAAATAATTTACTTTTTCTTCCCATCTAAAGGCAATAGCCAGGGACAGCTCTCCATAAGTCCTTGGACTACATTGACTGCTCACCTGGGCTGTCTGACAACAGAAAAATTCTGTATTACTGTAATGAGTTTACTATCATCCTGCTTTCTGTATGCTTTAGATGAAGACCCAGCAGAAAGATTTTGATCAGCTCCATATGGAATATGACATGCTGCTAGAAATCCACAGAGAGACTGCAGAAGAGCGAAACAATGTTTTCATTGAACTCCAAGAAGTTCAGCGCAGTTGCACACCCCGGCCAAACTGGGCAAAGTGTTCAGGTGCCACCTTTCTTTAATAGTGATTTGCTTGGGACACCTCATCTTTAAACACTCCGCTGTTGTGCATTTCTTACCTGGAACATCCCATTTTCTCCCAGGCTTTTAGGGAAGAAGTGGTCTCTGAGAGATAGGAGCTTTCAGTGTATACTGTTTTGCCTTATACATCTTAGGAGATGAACTACATGTCTAGAGATCTGCATTTGTTGTAAAGCTCCTAATGAATTCACACAAAACCGCTATGCATGGGCATGATCTCTTTTTCTAGCAGCTCAGTGTCTTTCTGCTCTTGCAGAAGTGATTCCTGGTGGAGCTGACCGGTGGAGCTCTCTGGTTGAGGGGAAAACCAGTGATCAGCTAGTGGATATGCTTCTGGAAGAAATAGGAACAGGAGTACTGAAAGAGAGACATGTCTTCCTTGGATGGGTATGTGCAAGCTTTCTTCTCTGCTCGTTTTCATTAAGATTAATTGCCTATTAGCAGGATGGGAGAATGTGTTGCTTCATGGCTGGACTTGGTGTCTTCAATGTTCACCTTCCCATTAGTATAATCAATGAAAACTTTAAGCTAGGGAAACTCAAGTGCTATAGAGGAGCAGAAACTAAGAATGAGCATACCTGAAGATACAGCTGAAGCAGCCTCGCTTCACAATGATATTACATGAGTCATCAGACATGCAAGTAATACTAGTAGGCTAGAGTCCCTTACTAATGCTTCACGATATGGCAGAGTCATTTTAACACCTTGCTGCTGCTGAAAGATCTTGTCCTTCTCCCCCTGCTCCCAACCATGTTCTCTCTGCTATACATGGTTCTGGCTCTGCTGCCAGGGAAGTAGACTCTGCTTGTAGATCCAGCAAAGCAGTATTCATTTTTTCCCAGGTTAGTTTTTTGATTTAGTGAATGAAACTGCTTAGAGTAAGTAGCAAGAGTAGGGAATGACTCCTTTTGATGGCATCAGGGAGTTAATTCAGCTCACACTGCCCAATTGCATTCCACCTCAGCATGCAGGAGGATCAGGAAATGATACAGGAACCATGAAATGTTTCAAGGGTTCTTCACATGATACCAAACATGACTGAATCCAAACTTCTTTTCTCATGGACAGAGTAGCATTTCCTTGCTCCTTCCAACCTCTCTTCCTCAGTCTTTTCAGAAGCTTAAACTGTTTGCCCTGCCATTATTGGATCTTCTGAAGGACTATCTTTTTTCTTCCATTTTTGCTGGGCAGAGCATCACCCACAGTCCCATTTTGTCTAAGGACAAGGTCTAGTAGCTCACTGCCACTGAGAGAAGGACCCACCCCCTTCCCCTCCACAGCTAGAGTTCCAGCCCTTCCTCACACCTCCTCCAGTGCTCCTCTGATCACCAGTACATCTATTCAACTCATCAGACAAAAAAGAAAACACTTCTGTTTTTCTATGTTTCCTGGAGCTGTAGCAAGCTGAGTTGGAGGGCAGGGTGGCGGGGAGCAGGGCCTTTCATCTCAGCAAGAGCAAGCCAAGCAGTAGTATGTCTTCATGTTATGCTTCAGCTTGCAGGACTTGCATCAGAACTGTTCAATACACTAAAACAAGGTGCATCTTCATATGCTTCAGTAGAGGTCCTGGCACAGACCTCAAACATTGCTATGTTTGGCTCCCAATAGATTAGATTCATTGTACATACTCCTCATCTGAAAGGGCTCCATGTACTGTACAACACAGAGGGCTTTAAGCCTAGTTCCACTGTAATAAAAATGTTAGTGATTGCAGATATATTACACTAGTGACCAAAAGTGCTAACAGCTGCCTGGACACAACAGGACACAACCAAAATGTCACTAATGACAGAAGGTTTGAGTAGTGTTACTGTGGGGAATGAGCAATCTGATAAAGTGGGCCCCAACTTAAGCAGGTCCATGCAGGAGCAGTTGAGACACACTGCAGAGATGTTAGCAGGTGTCTGTCTTATAGTGCTGGGAATGAGACCCACACAAAAGACTCTTTTTATGGCTTTAGATGCTAAGGACATGGCTTTGGTGTTGCATCGCTGCCAGTGAGGTGAATGCCTTATCTATATCTCTGCTTCTTTTTCATTGCTTAGGGCAAAGGTGACAACGTTCCTGTGTACCTGAGGTATGAAGGTGAAGTCAGGAATAAAAAGCTGAGTAAGAAGGATGTAGTGACTATCCTAAAGGATGTCTGGAGAGAGAAAATTGCACTAGAACAGCAGGTTTGTTTTACTTTCCTTTTCTGCAAACAGCATTTGCTATGACAGTCAGCCCAGATGGAATAGTTTGGACAGATAGGGTCTCACCCATGTCCCACCTAGTGCTTCACCTGGATTCAGCCACATAAAACATTATAAGAACAAATGGCCTGAGCTGGCAATAACCCTGTGTCTGCCACAGCTCCCCAGGGAATTGATTTATGAGTTACAACAGCACCACGTGGATAGCCAGAGTAGCTCCATCCCAGTTCTAAGGGATTTCTTCTCCAGCTTCTGCTCCAGGGATAGCTGAGCGTTTATGGAGTAGCTGCTGCCCAGACACAACTGCAACTTGGGAGGCATTCAGGAAACCAATATTAGTGCTGGTTTCTTTGATGCACAAGGCTGTAAACTGCAGTGGTCCAACAGCTGTTGCAAGAGCAGTAGGGCTGTCCCTGAAGAAAGCTCCACAAGTCAGGAAGCCCAAGGGAGGAAGCAGTACAGTCACCCTGAGGTAAGTCAGCTATGCTCATGACTCTAAGTCCTTAGCTACACCTGACTGCTACTGTTCTGGGCTGTGATGGTGCCCTGTAGACCAGGACACCACTGTGACTATGCAGGTCTCTGCTCTTAAGTAAGAGAAAACTTGGAGACCAAGTCAAAGCATGTCCAAGGTTTCTTGCTGGATTGATTTTAACCCAGGTCAGGTTCCCTGCACAGTCAACTATTAAGCTCCGTAGAATTTGTGCCAATGCAAGAGAGGAATAGGTGGCATGCAGGACAAATGAGTGGCCAGGGACAGAAAAATCACTTAGATTGATAAAGGAATTAGTGTAAAAGTGCTTGGCCTTGTTACAAAAAAAAAAAACCAGGGTTCCCCTTCTTTGTCCAGGGTGGGTTGGGAGTGAGAACTGGAGGCCGAAGGGGTGAGATGTGTGTTCTCTGCCAAGGCAGACATTATGGGTTGCCTGTCTGGGCAGATGCAAGACTCAGCAACAGAATAAAAGTGGCCATTTAACTTTTCCCGTGTTAGAGATAAGTATATCATCTCCCCAGATCTTTGGCAAGCCTATTTACTGCACCTCAGTCATATGAGAGCAACCTTCAGAGAGGCAGCGTTATGATACGGATTTCTTCTCTTGAGCTAGGAGCCTAAAAACATCTCTGAGATCACCCGTAAACACCTTAATGTTTTCTATGGCAGCTGTCTTTTTACTTTTAGCTCAGTTTCCTGGGGAAATAAGGTTGATGCACTCACTGTTCGGCTCTAATTTTCACCAATAACTGCTTCCCGTTCTGAACCCATGAGCTCAAATCAGCTAAATCTGACAGGGGGGGTAGGGCCTCAAAGGTGGTAAGTTCCTATAAATTTTACAAAAATAGGCAGGAGAAGAGCAACTTTGTCAGTGGTCTCAGCAACAGAAGAGCTTCAGCATGAACTTACCTGTTTGTAGAGAACAAATATGCAGTCAGCACTAGCACTGTGTTAGCAGAGATCCCAGTAAGACACACATCCATTTGAAAACAGCTGCAATCAGCCTGTCAGATTTGATTAAATTCTGCTGCATATGGGAGTTACTCACTTGTTATCCACAGACAGGGAAGCGATCCAGTCTTCCTGAGTTCTTTCTCAGCTACCTCCAGAAGAAGTATGGAGATGCTGCTGCCATGGAATGGTCTTACACCTTGTATGAGAACATGCGACTCTATCAATCAAACCATGTCATGAGTTCATTCTATGACATACTTACTGGGAAGGTAGGCAACCCCCCAACGCAGGGCCACACTTCTGCCCAGACATCTCTCTTGTGACAGACAGAAGGCAGGGGAAGTGTTCCTCTGCAAAGTAGCTGCACCTCCCATTCCCACACCCTGGAACCTGCACCTCCGGTGAGAGCAGAAGTAAACACAGAGACATACTAGAGACGAGAATCAGGTACATGCAAGACATAGCAGGGCTATTGCTACTTCCAGTAGAGCTCCTAGAAGACCCCATTTCTTTGAGATGCTTTCATCACATCATATCTGCCCTCTCCAGGGAGAAGTTTGTGTTTGCAGCATTTATATACATTCCTGTTTTTCTCAGTAGGCCTTTCCTTAAACCACTCATGATTTGTCCTTATGCAGTCTATGTGAAGATCAAGGCACTGTCTCTGAAATGCAGCATTGTGCAGGCCCTGGCAGCCTCACTCCCTACCTCCCAGTTCTTTTGGTGCTGGAGAGCTCTAGCTCACCACATCTCTCCATCATGCAGACATGTAGCCCTGTATTCTCTTCTGGTGCTGCAGCTGCTTCTCCCATCATGTGGAAACCTTATACTGGCCCTACTTACATCTTGCTTGAAAGTGGAGGAGTGTCAGGGATACTGTGGAGCCATCAGGCAGAGGGGCTGCTATCATTCTGGGGGACCCAGAGTGCCATCTGAGAGTTTAAGAGCTGCTCTGAGAGAGGTTTAAGAGCTCATTCCTGAGGCAAGCCTCTGCCCCAGGCCCCTGACACATCTGCAGAGCCATTCTAGCTGTCTGCCTCAGAGCTCCTGCATGTGGTGACACATGGAACAAGTTTTTCAACAAGAAACTATTGCAAACAGCTGCCCTGCAAGCCACTGTGTTGCTTGCTTCATTATTTGTAAATAACTACAAGCAGCTCAGGTAAAAGTTGATGTAAGAGGGGGCATAGTCCTTTTGCATTTTTGTTGCCCTCCTGAGGGTAGTCCAAGGGATAACAGATGGGGTGTTTACTGACCTGTGAACCTTCCCTATTTCACAGGTGGGTGAAGAACGGTACCATGGCCAGAATCAGCTGATTTCCAATCTGCAAAAGGAGTTGGCTGCCTGCGATAGCTCAAACACCGGATCCCTGACTAGCGAGCAGTTCAGGCAAGAGGCCAACTGTTGCCCACTGAGCTCTGCCCGTTTGTGGCACACATTGGATGTTTTGATATGCTGAGTCTGTCTGCCTTGCTCACCTGCCAGCACAGCCAGGGGAGCATTCTCTGTTTCAGAGTTAAATTTCTGTGAGGCCAGCCATACACAGCTGGCTCCTCTAACTGAGGAGATATGGGACCCCTATGTGGTGCTCCCATGAGCTCCTGATAGGATATAAAGCATTTCTGTGAATTCTGCTACCGATGCAAGATTTGTCAGTCCTCTCCCAGTTAATCAATCATCAGCTGTGCTTTCATGTGTGATATTCAATGATAGCTAAATACAGCATTTTGGGGGCCACGGTGCAGAAGAGATGCAGCCATTTCCAGCCCTTCAGCTGGGAACACATCACTGGTACAGACATGCTAGCCAATTTGGTCTAGGCTGCCAGGTAATCAATACTCACAGTTGCATTGAGATTTTTCCCAAATGGTTCAGCATTCAACATGCGCCTGAGGCCTGAGCTCTGGTGAAACCTTTCCCGTTTTGGTATTTGGTGGGTGCACGCACTTCTTGAAATGCTTTTCCCCATGAAAGCAATGACTTTTTGAAGATTTGACCCTTGGAATACAGGCACACGTGTGACCTCTGGTAGCCTAAAACACTGCCAGCCATACTGGCATGCATTATCTGTGCATACAGTAACAGCACACACACCTATGTCTGTGCTGCCTGTCTCCATACAGCATGGCTCTGAGGGAAGTTTTTCCCCTGAAAAAGAATGATTCAATCCAAGAACTAGTTGATGCAAGCAGATACAAGCTAGACAGTGCTGAAGACCTCATCAGCTACAGATCCTTATTCAATGAAGTAAGTTGTTATTTCTTAAATTTTCCTTTTGACTCAGACAGTAAGCAAATAGATTCCAAGCTTATCAGATTAACATATCTGCAGCCCCCACCACAGGCTCTAATATTTGAAGGCCATCTGCAGACAATGGCAAAGCAAGCTTGTTCCTTTTTGGTGATAGGAAAAGTTTTTCCATATTCCTTCTCTTTATTTGAACTTTACACTGGAAAAAAAAAATCACAAGCATCTCTCCAAAGGCAAAAGGCTTGCATGGACTATTGATGCATTTGCATTTTATTTTTGCTCCTGTATTTCAGCACCTTGACTCCAAATTTGGACTCAAAGTTAAATAAATATCTACCCTGTCCTAGCATTATCACTAAACTGAATTATTTAGAAGGCTTAGGGAAGCATGGCTGCTGTATGAGTGACAATGCAGCAGGGGCAACTGACAGTTGTGATGGTTTACCCTCTTTCTCCTCTGTGGACATGGGAGGTGATGCTTTTCACTGCTCTAGGACAGGCAGTGTTTGGGGAAAGTCTGCTGAAATGAG
Organism: Apteryx rowi; assembly: GCF_003343035.1. Classification (NCBI taxonomy): domain Eukaryota; kingdom Metazoa; phylum Chordata; class Aves; order Apterygiformes; family Apterygidae; genus Apteryx; species Apteryx rowi. The sequence goes on from NW_020450947.1 coordinate 187,270, forward strand.
CTGTGTATTCAGTGCTGTGGCCAAAGGAGCAATGTGCTTTATTCTACAGAACTCTTACCACATTAAAGGGAATTTCTTTCCAGGGGAAGGCAGAGAGGATGTTCCCCCCCCCAGTCCAAGACAGCAAGAGACTTCCTTTCTAGGATGGCTCAGTTATTTGAATATACGTTGGGGAATGTCTCCTACCCAGATTGGGTGGAACATGAAATTCTGTGCTAATGTGCCTGTAACCACTTTCAGGATGAAGAGGGGAATGCTGGACCTTTCATTACAATGATTAGGAACCAGTATGAAAGCGAGAAGCATGAGTATCTGAGAGAGCTGAAGAGCAAGCTGGGAGATTTGATGTAAGTATGAAGGAAAAGGGCTGAACCCCCATTACACAAAAGCTGACTCAAAGGACTTACAGTCCACAGACAATCTGTACAAGCATGTACAAGCAGCAGGATCACACTGGACCTTCTGCTCAGTCAAAATATTGAGCCTTCCTGTGTTTTAGCAGTTAAGTGGCATTTCCATCTTTCCTCAGCCTAGCTCAGTCCTTTAGGGCCTGCTCCAAGTCTCTGTGAGGGACATTACAGAATCACAGAATGGTTGAGATTGGAAGGGACCCCTGGAGAGCTAACACTTGCACAGGCACCGGGGATCACTGGAGGTTACTGTAACTCATCCACAGTGCTGGAAAGCTGCACCAGACTCACACAGACCTGCTGCATCACATCTCCTTCAGTGACCTCTGACAGCACCCCCATCCAGAGACTAGCTCCCCCCTTCGGAGATCCCTGGATCTGAGGGACTGCAGCTATTACCACAGTACATATATATTCTGTTATTTTACTAACCTGAAAAAGGAGATAGCCTTTAATGTAACCCAAATGCCTTACTTTCCCAGGTAGGCAACTAACACACTTAGGCCTCTGCTTCTCTGGTCACCAGCAGGATACACCAACCCAGCAGGAGAGTAGGTCCTTGAGAGCATTGGTAGTGCATTGGTAGAACATCAGCAACAAACTCCTGCTGCCCCAGATGTACCTGGTGGTAGGGATGGAGACCTTCTCCTTGGCTTGCTTTGATTTCCTTAACACAATGTAGATCTGGGACATGGCTGAGAAGTCACACAGTGATCAGACTTCCCACACTGACCCCAACCACACAGCAGGGAGTGTGAGAGTTGCACTCATCAGCACAGGCAGCTAGAACTGTCGGAAGTTGCACCCAGCACAGTCACAGGGCAAACTGTTTTTTTGAGCTCTTACTATTGTTTTATATTCAAAGTGCAGTAGCACAAGCTATTTTAAGACCCTACTTTCAACAGCTTAAACTTTGTGAAAATACATATTGGGGATGATTTCCCAGGGTGATTGGGGGGGGGGGGGGGGGGAACACCCTACATCACATGTCTGCCAATGATGATGATTTCTGGAATATTTCAGCCAGAGCATTGTTAGACATACCAAAAAAAAAAAAGAAAACAGAAAAGCTAAAACAAAAGATGTAAACCATGTTAAATTTCTGCAGCTTCCTTTAGAAACTCTCCTGACTATAGCTAAAATCATGTGTCTGTTATGGTACACTTCTTACCATTCCTCCTTCTAAAGGAATCTACTGAAAAAAATGACAGCTCTCAAATCCTTAGAGACCCTGGTCTAGAGCCTCAGATTAATCTCAGTTTTAAACTGCCTGTAGTAAACACTGATGCTAATGACTTGGGCCTTAGGCTTTTACAGAGAAATGGCATATTTTCTTTTCACTGCTCATGTTCCAGCTCAGGGGTGAGTTGTGCTTTTCTCTCTGTCATCCTTCTAACCTTACCGTGCGCACACATTGTACCTGAACTTGCATTGCTCCTGTGCCTGCAGGGACCCCAAAGAGATGCCCAAGCAGTGCAGAGGATGAGTCCCCTCAGAACAACACTAGCATGGAGGGCAGCAAGAAAGGATCAAGATAAAGATCCTGGAAGCTGTCAGGGGTCTGCGACTAGGTTAAGCATCTAAGGCTGACTTGGGCATACTGCTGAAGACAGAATTGGGCAAGGGGAACAGTGGGCAGAGACAGAGCGGCTGACCTAAGAATCAGGGAAGCAGAGGGAAACTGATAAGAGAGGGTAGATGGGCCCAACACCTTGAGACCAGGCAAGAAGCCTGTGGAAAGGCAGTAGGCTGAGGCCCCAGCAGAGGCCAAGAACAGAGATGCGGGAGCACTGGGAACCAGTACGGAAGGGGAGCAAATGGGTGGAAAGAGCAAGCAATGCTGGGACTGCCTGGGCAAGCAGGAGCATTTGAGGGCATAGGCTGGACGTGCTGACTAGAAGCCAGTGATGACTGTGAAAACAGACTGGGGAGAGCAGTGGGGAGCCAGGGAGAACAAAAGAACATTTACTAAGGAGTGGGAATGGCAGCACAAGACCAGGCCTGGAGGAGTCAAAACAGGAACTGCAGTGCAGAAGGGTGACTAGGACTTGCTGAGGAAACCAAGATCAGGGTGAGAAAATTAGCAAGCAGAGAGTGAACAGGATCGCTGAGCTGAGCTGGAGAGGAGGAGCCCAAGGCAAAGGAGAGTCAGGACAGGGAGAGGCAGTAAAGGACATGGCAGGCAGTGAGTAGAGAAGCTTGGCTGTACTAATAGTCCCCTCCAGTACCTGAAGTCTCACATCTCACCATTCTTTGACTCTCCAAAACCATCAGTAAAATCCTCCATATCCTCAGAGACTGTGTCCTAGCCACCCCCCCGTCACTCCACATTAATTACCCCATTCACCCAAGCAGCAAAAGCTTATGTGCTGCCTCTAAAGATTAAACAGTGATCCAAAGCAGGTCAGCCTGTGACCTTGTAGATTAAGAGTCTGGTCTTCAGGTTTTATTGCAGTGGGAGGGTGTTATCCTAAATATTTACACAAAAACTTCACTAAAGAAAAGTATTAAGGTTGCTAAGTCAAGTATTCACAAGACCTCATTTCAGTCACTGTACAGAACAGAATTGGTTCTGAGGACCAGGGAGAGTGAAAAGTACTGAGGACTGCAAGCTTAGAGATGAATAGACAGATAATTCCACCTTAAAACAAGATGCAGCTACTGCATAGAAAAGAAGTCTTGTGCCAGGCACCGAGCAATGAGGATGACACTGCAGATGGGCTAGATGCCCATGAAGCAAGACTGTGGGCACAGAACTAACAAGGGAAAAAATAATTATGTAATGAAGGATATCATAATGCACAACAGAGTCAAAATAAGGATTTCCCAGGTTATCTGGCATTTCATAGCTTCTGTTCACTTTGAAATCTGAGTGCTTAACAGATTTTATTACATGTATATTTAAAAAAACAAAGGGATACTAGTGCAGGCAGAGGTACTAGTACTGAAAGACATTTCTGCTCTGCATTTCAAGCAATGTGGATTCTCACTGTTGGGCAAATGCATAAATATTCCTTTCATATAACATAGCATAGCAGTGACTGAGTTGTTTTTGAACAGAGAGGTGAACGCAGATGATCTGAGGACAGCCTTCTGCGCAGTTGATCCCGATATTGATGATCAGACATTAGATATCTACATTGGCCTGGCTTATCAGGTCGGAAAAGAACAGACAGATCAAGATGTCCTGCCTGTGGAAACTGCACTTGAGAGACTGCTGGCTGGAGATGTAAGACGAGTGGGGCCCTCACCCAAAGAGGAAAGCAAGACAGACTGTGAGGAAGGCGAGTAAGGAGACTTCTAGTATTATGAATAAGAGACTGTTTGAACAAAGCTATGAGTCAGACCTACTGAACTAAATACCTCTTTCCATGTACATATAGACCCACCTAGTAACTAACAGCTGAGAGGATAGGCTGGTTTGAACTATCAGAAGCACTTTTCAGCTCAAGCAGCAAAGCAGTTCAGTGCAGTTGTGTGACCCATGTAGAGTCATTTCAGCTCAGCAAGACTTGCATATGTCAGGCTGACTGCTCCCCAAACAGAGGATTAACATCCTCACAGCACTGGGGCACCCCAGCAAATTGGGCTCTCTGCTTGGTAACAAAATGACTATGCTCCAACAGTCATTACTTGGACCTGGGAGTCACCACCAAACTCAAGGCTGCAGTGTGGTTGCTTTAGCCCTTTTGCGAAGTAGGCCTTATGGTTCATTGACTCAGAGAAGAAAGGCAGGATTTCACAAGATACATTTGCAAAATAAGGTGCCATCCTCAAAGTTAGGTAAGTGTGCAAGTGAAAGAATTCAAACTATGCCAGGTTTGCTAGCATGTCTTTCCCCAAGAAGACATTTATCCCAGTGTAGTGGCTGTTGTCCAGCATAGTCACTTTGAAAGAAATTCAAGTGCTGCCCCAGGAATAAGTTTAATCAAGCTCTGAGCGGCAAAAATAATCCAAACATAGAAACACTGAAATCTGTTCCTTGCTTCAGGGAAGAGACCACATGTGTTTTGGTAACTGCCCTTCCAACCACAGGCATCAACTGGTCTTTCCTATTCCTTAGTGACTTCTCTATCTATAGCCCTCTCCAGGAAGGGGAATAAGGGTTCCTAAAGCAACCCACCCCCCCCCCCCATAGGAAAGCAGGTCTGCTATGGTTATACCTGAATTCTTGAGCAAGTGGAGCAAACAAATTCAAGAACCAATTACCCAAATTGTTCCTTTTCTCACAACATGGATTGAAAAGTAGAAAGGGGAAAGCTGTGAAATCAGCTGCCTTTTGGGAAGATGCCTTCCCAAAATAACAAAGCACTAGTTTTGTGAGCATTTGCAAGGAGGTTCCTGCAAAAACCCTGATGTCATTTGTGAGGTGGAAAGACATCATAGCCTGTGTGAGAGTAAGTACCACCAAGTGTATGAGGCCCCTGGGACTTCTGCCTTGAATACTGAATGTGGTGCCACACATCTCCAGCACAAACAAGTTGCAAAATACCAGGAAAGGAGCTGTAAGTGGATTAAGAAAGGAGAAGTATCATATAGCTAGAAACCAAATGCCGTAACTGCACACATCTCTAGGAGTGGTCCAAAACAAGCAGTAGTAATATAGTAAAATTGAGTTTATCTAAAAAGAGCAAGAAACTTGAATACAGAGAAAGTGTTTGGCAGATGAACATTACATTGCAAAGCTCTTCAAGAAGGCACCTAAAGGGGAGGCTAGAGACAGCACTGGGCTACAGAAGCAGGAATCATCTGTTTTGATTTGTTTCACCCTGAGGATTTTAGGTTCCAAAAGATTAACTGCTGTTCACAGTGCCAAGTATTTCTTTCTTTTGCTCTTTAAATTACATTGTTAGGATTTGAAAGATGGCAATTTCCATAAAAATTCTGAATTTAGTTAACCCTGACTTTACTGCAATTAGAAGCTGAACACTTCTCAATAGAAGAGAAGGAACAGATAAGGACTCTTCCCTCTCCCTCTTACATTCCCAGGCATCTAAGCACTATCATCTAGTCCCTTCAACTGGAAGTTGTTCAGGTCAAGAACATAACAGTTAGTGTGTCCTAGCAGCATGACTGAATGAGGAGTCAACAAAATAAAACATCATAAAACGTCAGCTTCCTGTGAGGTTCTCTCCATTATCTTTAAATGCTCTTAGGAGAACAGGGGGGTTACTGTGTTTCAGCAACATAAAGAAAAGAAGATGGAAACTTCATTACTATTTCAGATCAAAATTTTCAAACTCTGGCATGCAAAGCCTCGAGGTCTTGTTAGAAATGTCTTGTAGAGGCAGAAAATGTATTTTTAAAAGTACAAGTTTCGCAGTATGCCTCAAAACAACAAAGCTGCTTCCTTTTGAATATTGCAAAAAATCTCCATTGTTGTAATAATGAAATTATCTTTTTTTCCCCCTTAATGTGAAAATGACTGATGTGCCTGACCTGTGTGTTGGTACTGCCTGCCAGAAAGACCGCAACCATACAGGTCTTCATTTCCTTTAGTGTTGGGCAAAACCTGTTTAACTTGCAAGTGTTGCTGCCAAGAGCTACCAAGGTTGGGTTGTATTTCTTGGAGTCCTTATTAACTGTAGCATTTGGAGTCCCAGCTCTAGAAACTTGGGAAACTAAAATACACTGTCAGTAAGCGACACTTCTTCATGGTCTAAAAAAAGGAAAAAAATTCTGCAATGCTGGAAAAGCAAAGGCTGCTGCTCCACTCTTTCAGCCTGGACATTGGGCACTGGTAATTTTCCCAATATAATTTATACGTAACTTCAATCACTTCAACAGAAGGGTCCTAAAATATTTCAGAGCATGCCCACTGCAATCAGCAGTTTCAGTTGAGCCCAGGAGTGCTGTTACTTCTTCCTCAAGCCACCAGACTCACACAACTTAATCCCCAGCCAAGGACCAATACTTGCGAATGGAATTTAGGAACAGGCTCATTAGGGGGAGAAACAAATAGAGACCAGCAGGCATCCTGTGTGGCCAATTTGGTGTAACCAGACTGCCTGCACAAGTGAAATCAAAGCAGAGTCTGCGCAGACTGCACCACTCTGGCAACATCAGAAGAGCCACCAGTGTGATGACATTTGTGCTGAGCTTTGGTTTATCCCAACTGGAAGTGCTAACTATCTTCAGCCCCACTCTGTCCTACCTAAGGAGTTCTGCAAAGCAGCAGTCTTCAGCTATCCCTTTCTCACTGACATCTGGAAAGTAATTAATCAATTTAAATACTAAAAGCTTGAGCTTTTCATCTCCAAGACAGAGAAACTAAAAAAAAAAATCTTAATAATTTTTCCCCAAAGAAAATAAATACTCGGTTTAGGAATCTTACCTTGGGTATTACAGACTAGCTAAACACAGGGAAACCATGCCAGCATGTCAGTCAGACCTCCTGGGAAGACACTGAAGACTGTACTCAGTGAAAAAGTTTGTGTAAAGTCAGTGAAAAGTGCAAGAGTTTGACATCCATCTTTATCACCTCATACAGCTTTCAGAGAGGTCATTGTTTCCCAGCTTGTGAATTGTTTTAGAAAGTCACTGTTGTTCTTTGCACCTCACAAATCCTTGGATGTGGCTGGCCTCATTCATGGTGTGGTTTAGGTTGACCATATGCAATAAAATCCCCCACAAGGATTTCATTCTTGTTGTCTCCTCCCCACATGAAGGACACAAGGGTTTTATTTTCTCCTGTTTGACAACCTTCATTAGTGAACATGATGCTGATATCCCCTCTGTGTAGTAATCAACTGATTTTATAAAATCCCTAGTAGAAAAGCTTAGTGGTGCTCTGGTTCATGCTAGCAGGGTAACAGTAGAAACCACATGGGTGGGCTGTCAAACATGCAGAGGATTTATTTTCACTTGCTAGTTACTTACAGTGTCACTGCATAGATCAGAAGATACCTGGGGGCTCTGCTGCTACTTAGGATCATGAAACAGGCAGCCAGCACACAATGCTACTGTGATACATGGAGTGGGCTAACTTCTGCAGAGCAATGTGCAGATGCAGCTCTCAGAGTTAGACCTTGCTTCACAGACCAGTGTCTGGCACTGTTTTCCTTCTTGAGGACATTGCCTGACTGGATTAATGATTTTCCAGATACATTTTTGTATATATACAAACTCAGTTTAAACCTTGAGGGTTGGAGCGCCATCATTTCTGAGCCAGAAGGGAGTCAGTGATTAAGAAATTACAATGTTGGGTTAACTGCTTGAGAAGAGACACAGTTGGTACTTTCCATTGCTACAAGAATTCCTTACTGCAAGTAACATGCAGTAACTCAATCTGTCTTAATCTCTCCCACTCCTTTATCTACCATGCATGAACCAGAAGATCTGCCTTTCTCAAATGGTCTTAGATTATTGCTTGCTATGAGTTTTCTTGTATGTATTTTCCAGTTCCAGTTGACATCAATAAATAGCTGTTGTCATCGACAAATTATGATCCTCTCTTGACACAGTAGACTAGAATAGACTTGCAAAGGGGGACAAGGCCCTGAGTTTGAAAGTCCCTGTGCTAGACATATATATAGCTATAGCAAGGGAATCTTATTCCTTTCATAAGACAGTACACAACTTTTCTCCTTTGAGCAAGTATCTACTTAGCATGAAGAGCATCAGCACAGCTAAATGTCCATTAGGAACATTTTGAACAATGCAAGAGACAGACACACAGTAACCTTTCAGCTCACTGGAGTAAACAGCATTTTTATCATGCAGAATACATACCAAATTTTATTTAACAAAACTGTACAAGTATTCATAAGTAACATACATAAAAATATAGGATAATCAAATTACTTATAATAATAGTCGGTGAGATCCAGTAGGCTGGCATGATAGTTACAGCAGAACTTGAATCAATTCAAGAGAAATTCTACTAGCTGCTTATTGCCCCGCTAGTTATCTATGGAAAACCGTCACACCGACCAGTTACACTGAGCAACATAAAGCTAGTCTCCATGAGCAGTCAATGTTTCCATCCACAGGAGCTGTCACTGCCAAAGTGGCGGGCTCATTTGCAGGGAATTATTTTATTGCCACTCACAGCAACCGGAATCAGTAGTTTCCTGTATTCCAGAGGAAGATGACGCTCTATCAGCACATGTAATGGCATCTTGTCTGTCACCAGCCCTTGTCTTTGTTCAAAAAGAGGTAAGCAGAGAAGAAACAGAAAATTGTTAGCAAAAAGTGTTTTCACTCAAACTTAACGTCATATTAAAGATTCTTTAAGTTTGTTTGCAGTGACATTTTTGCACTGAGTATCTGAAATGCACATGCTGTGGCTGCCTGTGATAGGAAAGCTATATACTTCTATTTACAAGCAACATTCTCAGGGGATGCACTAGACCCTGTGTACAGTGCAGATGCCAGGCTTGTTTACACATGAAAGTGGACCAGAAGAGTTACTGCATGCCAGCTTTCTGTAGACGTACTTGCATTACACAGTGACAGCAATCCAGCTGACATAGAAGAAATTTTATCACTTAAAGACATACACAGAGGGATGTAGCAGAAATGAATAATTAATTAGCCAACAGATTTTTACATGCATTCACAATTCAGAGGTGACTGGCATTTTCAGATGTGTTCCTGGTACACCATTTGGCTGATTGACCTGAAAAAACAATCTCCTAGTATTGTAGAAGGAAAAACAGCTGTATTGTTCCATCTTTTCCTTATGGAAGGAAATGAAATATTGTTCTTGTTCATGAACAAGCAGCAACTCCTGATCTCTGGATGAAGCAGTGGTAAGACACAAAGACATCCAGAAAAAAGTAAAATAACAAAGGTACAGAACCCACAAACCTGGCCAGTTAACCCATCGTACCTCTCAGCCTGTTCATACTAATTCCAACACACACTCATCAGATAGGAAAATCAAAATCTGAGGACAGCAACAGGTTAATCTTTTAAGTAGTGGCAATAGCTCCATCTACACAGGCCCATGCAAAACCATTGTCTTGAATCAGATGTGCCCTGCAAAATCCCTCAAATTACTTTAACGTTGCATTTGAAACTCTTCCAGTAGAGAGTAGGAATAACAACTTAGATGACTTTAGATGAAGGGTGAGAAATCTTTCAGGCCCCGTATCGTTTTACAGGGGACTCCCAAATGAAGAACAAATCCCTTGTATTTTGGTCACAGGATGAAGTAAAGCCAGTTGTGAGATGGAGAGCTGAAGGAGCCCTCAGGAAGGACAGCAGCAATGAAGAGGCTCTGAGAACAGTTCATGCAGGCTGCTGGCTGGTCTGCCCCTCCATGGGGGTCTCAGAGTGGCAGCAGGAAGGGGGACACAGTTGTTATGAGAAGCTGGACCTGGCCTGTTAGGCCAGAGGCTCCTTTTCCTGCTCTGCAGAGAAACAGTCAAGTTTGAACCTTAAGATTTTGCAGAAAGAGTGGGATCTTTTTCAGGAGAGTAAGTCACCAGAAACAGACAGCAGGACATCTGCAAATGCTGACACTGTTTCAGTTGCAAGCACTCTTAGCGAAGAGATCCCTCAGGGAGGCAAACTGTGCAGTCCATACCCACACCTACAATTGCTCTCCTGCTTTGTCTACCTACACAACTTATTTCCCAGCCATAACCACTCCATCCTTGCACACATCCTCCTCCTCCTCCTCTTCCTTCTACCTGTTTCTCAAACTCTTCCTGTACCTTCATCCCCTCACAACCTCCTCTTGCCCCTCCACCACCTTTACTTGGAGTATAAAACCCCAAGTCCATGAATGCCCCTTCTGGGACAGGGTCCAAGCTGTGCCATGCAGAGTAAGTCACAAGATATCACAATTACTATGGAAATACTGCTAGTGCACACCCTGACAACTACAGTCTTACTGGAATATCAATGCATCACCTAATGCTAATACGAGTTAGTAATAGGCTTCCTTTACCTTCTCATGAGGACTTCCAGGTCAGCCACCTCCACTGTCTTCCTCCCCGCATGCTGGGTGTAAGCTTCCAGATCATTGCTCAGCTGCCTAAAGTACCTCTCAGAGCTGAAGGACAATGGAGGAAGAAAATAAAATCAGGCTGTGGAGTATGCGAAAATAAGCTATTCCCACTTCTACAAGCCAACTTGCACTATGACTGTTCACAGTGCAGCATGGCCTGCCATGGACAACAGAAGAAGGAGAACCACCCCAGCCCAAGGATGGCTTCTCAGCCAGGGCTCCCTAGACCCCTGGTAATGCTGAATAAGCCAGATATCTGTAAAACAGCTGCACATTTAAAAATCAAAACCTGTCTGTAGATTCCCAAACATACAAACAGAACAGGGGCTAACACAAGTGACAAGTGAAGATTGAGGATTATACTATTAGCTATTACGGTGACACTGTTCAACCAATCCATGGATTTTCCTCAGGAAAGTAACATGGTCTACAGATTCAAAAACCTGAAAAATCTGGATTTAGTCATAACACAGCACAGCTGGAACAACTTCACCCTGCCCAGCCTGACACAGACCATGTTCCAGAGCCATCCTGCTCACTGAGAGTGCTAATGACCTTAGCATGCTGTTAAGCAAAATAGGATAGTAAATGGTGCAGTTTGGATAAAGAAGCTTGTGCAAGGCAGTGTTGGTCACTGATACCCACACAGTGACTAAGATCACCTAGCAATTTCTGTCCCTTTTCTAATGGCACTTCCTCCTGCTTTCTCCCCAAATGTGGTAGGGAAGGGCTGAGGGAGGGCCAGCAGCTTGTCAGCAGGTCTGCTGAGAGTTTCATTGTTGTTTTAGGAAAGAAAAGAAAGAAAAAAGGTTGAGAAGAGGGGAAGGAGGAACAATTGGCTGCTGCTCACCATTTTTTAACAATCCTGAATGCATCTCTGGCCACTGGCATTTTCACATAATGGCTAAATACCTTCTTTATCAAACTGCTTGCTAGTTCAGGTTCATGCATTTTCCTTCGCGATACTCCTGAACTCTTTGGAACTGGCTTAGCCTGCAGTGGCTGCAGCGGAAACCTTTGAGGGAAATTGAAAATTCACACATCAACAAGCAATCACATGGGAGAGGGTACAAACAGAGAACACCAAGCTGAGTTTGGACAAAACGTATGCTGAATTTGAAAGGGCTAAGAACTACTTCAGTCTTTTCTTTTCCCCTCCCAGTCCCTCAGAACACTCATGCCCATGATGCATAGCCTTTGCAAACAGCTCCCATGGCATTATGACCTTGGCAATTCAGGCTCAAGTTTTCAGATAAGCATGCTGGCACAACAAATATTCAGCAAACTACAGTTCTCTCCAGTGCATAAATACAATTATGCTGTGCTACAGCTCTCTCTATTTCTCACTCTTCAGGAACACATAAAGTTTGATGCATCCATAGGCCAGCTCCATATCTGCAGGCAGGAGAGTCTGACCTGCAAGGTTTATTCAACAGTTTTCATCTGTTGACAAGATTTAGCAGAGGCTCCTCCTTTGATACAATCTTCTTCCACAGAACAGATGTCCCACAACAACTTTGACACTATTACAAATACCACTTCATGTGCTGTTTTTTCTTTTTTTTTTTAAACAGGTATTTCTTACTGTAAGTACCAAAAGGAAATTGCTACTGTTTTCCATTCTAAAGAGGAAAAATCCTAAAACAAAAAGGGGAAATGATATCCCCAATTTCACTCAGTAGACAAGTTGGAAACAACAGAAAAGAGACCTTGAATCTCAGACTAGCACATACAAAATCCATACATGGTGTGCACATATCATTTGATTTTCTCTCCAGCCTATCTACGTTTTTCTGTCAGAACCTCAGAGGCAAGTGGAAGAGATCAGTCCCAAAGATGAAGCAGGTGTAACAGTGAGACAAGAGCCAGTAATGATTTAAGTTATCTTGGTTACTGTTTCTGTGCCTCAGTTTACCCACTTATAAGTGATTATTCATGAGGGTTTGGTTCACAGGAATGGGGCAAAATTGAAGTTTAGTGACTGCAGAAGGTTTTGGTATTTTTAAATGAAAATTACTATGGCCCTACTCCGGTGTAGTTGATCATAGTAGAATTCTATGAGTAGAAAGAGATTATTTTGTAGCACAATGCCATCACCATGGCTTTCATATGGTTATTGCTCCACCTTGTAACTCAGAATATTCCTCAGGCTTTTAACCTGAATAATGTCCTCTCAGGAAACAAGCAGGCCAACTCAGAGCCAGCATAGGTTAGACAAAGTACAAACTAACCAGGTACTTTTTGTCCAACCACTTCCTGTAGTCTAGGCTCTGAGCCTATTATTATGAACATCTGTTTTCCTAGTACTGCTTGAAAGTTTGAAAATCTGTCAGAGTCTATTAACATTCAGAAATTTCTATAAAGAATGTGCATCCAAATACATGAATTTCTTTTGCCAGCGAAGACTAGCACTCTCTACAGAAGAATTAGCATTCAGATATTCCCTAGATACAAAAAGAACACATTCCAGTGCAAAATCCCAAAGCAAATCCACATTTCTTCAGTTATAGCATAGTTCTACTTCAGCAAAGTATCACCAAAGGCTCCTTCTTCTATTTTAGAAATACATTCTATCATTTAGGATTAGAACAATCATCCAGCACCTTCTGTAAGCATCGTTCATCTCTGTTCACAACAGTATATGGTACAAGAATTCAGTTTTATTCTTTATTGCTTCAATAAGCAAAAAACTAAAAAGACTCATGGGCTAGAAAATTTCTTCTGTTCCCTAGAACCCACTGTTACTGGTTTTGATGAAGCATATGGCTTCATCAAATTTCTAGTTAAGTGACAAGCTTCTAATTAACTTGGAGTAATGCAGAGGAATTCACTGTCTGCCTCTAAGTTAGCTTCATCTTACACTCAGAGGCAATTGCTTACAGCTTGAGGTTTCTAAGGTCAAAACAAACATGCCATTTTATGTGATCACAGAAGCTGTAACCCTATTCCACAAGGGTCTCTGCATCCCATAACTGGAGTTTACGGCTCCAGGATATCTTAGAAGTTTAGGAAAAATTCTTGGCCTTCAGCACAAGATTAAATGATCATTCATTGGAAATGCTTGAGGCCTCAGATCTGCTCTGAAATACTGAAATTCACTTGATAGCAATTTTTATTCAGCTGCTAAAGCCAGAGGTCAGGACCCCTTACTCCCTAAAACAGCTGATGAAGTATAAAACAACTGACAGAGCTGGGCTCCCTGCATTAGACATCAGAAAAATATATCTCTCAGCTCTCCTCCTGGTAATTACACCTCTCCAGACACACTTGTATCAGGCTACTGCTGATGGTTGCTTATACTTACTTGGGAACAGCAGATTCTGCAGGATGTGGAGTTGACAGCAAGGAAAGTGGCTTGTAGGCTGCAGCATGGATGAACGCGGGTGTGTTCATGGAAATCTCTAAGGAGGGAAAGGATCAACTACTTGAAGAACTCAATTCTGTTTTCAGAGTTCCTGCTGCAAGTGCTGCTGTAGCAGCAGACAGAAGTCTAGTCAGCTTTCTGTGCATCTGATCTGGTACCATACTGCCTGCACTTAGGCTGTGGATCCATGGCACCCTAAGCCAGTGTAACTGCTGGCTGCTGCAATTCCATCCACCCCACCTCCAGCCATGCACTTCAGCGTCTCCTCTTGTGCCAGGTCCAGCACATCAGATTGTGCTGGACCAGTAAGCTATGGGGGTGTAGGAACACACGTGTAGGGAAAGGCTGCAGGGACTGATAGCTACATCAGCTTAGCCTGCCAGGAAGCTGCAGCCTCAGTTCCCAGAGGGAAATTCAGAGTCTGAGAACTCCTCATTGCCATCCTGTTAAGTGTCAAATTTTCCTGATAAGCACAGCAACAGAAATCACATTACAAGGGTCAGTCTATGACTTATTGCCTGCCAGTTTCCTTTGCAGGCTTAATACAGCCCAAGAATTCAGAGTATTTGGTACTGGTTTCAACTTCACAAACGTCCCTAAGAGCCAGGGCCCCGATTCCATTATAGAAGACAAGCCCAACTACTAGAGGCCTCAAGTACTAGTGAGAGTTAAACCCTACAACTTAAAGGTCAAGAGTCTTTCAGAGAAAGCAGGGCTGGGCAAACTCTTACGTTTCCTCATGTTAGCCTCTTCTGAGCAAGTATATCAATGCATTGGAGGGACAGGAAACAGGATGTAGGGGAAGAGGCAAGTTATGCTCAGAGGTTTCTAAGGTACATTTTATGACTAGAGTGTGCTCTTCCTCATCTTTTCTTCCTGCCTTCCTTTCTGTCCTCATCCAATAAGATAAGTAAGATGCTACTCTTACTGTTCCACCTTGTCAGCACTGCAGAGATCTCTTCATCAATGCACATAAAGCTGTGCTAAAGATAAGCATGTTGGCACTCTGTTCTAGACAGCTTGGCTAAAAACACCTAGAGCTTTCCTTTTGGCAACAGTGTACCCGTCCAGTTGTTCTCTTTGTACCTTCTACACTGCACAAATGCCCATAGGCACAGATGTTTTCAACACAGCTATATAGCCTCACAATGTCTCAAATCCTGGCAACAGGATTCTTTCAGAATGTCTTTCCTTAAGTTTCTCATTCCAGGGTTTATTGTACTTCGAAAGATTTTAAGACCATCCCAAAAGATATCATTGAGATGCACTCTGGGCAATCTCAAATGTGGCCCTGAGCAGCAGAAGACTCAGTTTGAACTACAGTTCTCTGAAAAGGCATAAATACTCTTGAGCAATGGAGCAGACTGAAGCAGTATCTAAAGAAAAGTTCAGAAATAGATACTTCCTCCCAGCTTCCTGGAGAGTCAGCATACTATTTTAGTTAAATGGAAAGGAAAATCTATAACTGCACATACAAAATATGAGGTTCTAAATTAGCTTACAGGTTCAGAGTCATGCAAGTGGCTCAGAAAACTGCAGTTCAATGTTCAGATGTTAAAAAGTCAGTGTTAAGTTAGGAGACAGGAAGGAAGTAAGCATAAAGTGGAAGATATCTCTAAGTCACTGTATAAACCCACCATGCACCAAGTCTTGTATAGTGTGTGTACCTTCATCTCAAAAAGTACAAGACAGTCAAGGTCTCTGGAACACCTGACAAGCCAGCAGAAACCTGCACTTCCCACCGC
Source organism: Apteryx rowi (assembly GCF_003343035.1). Classification (NCBI taxonomy): domain Eukaryota; kingdom Metazoa; phylum Chordata; class Aves; order Apterygiformes; family Apterygidae; genus Apteryx; species Apteryx rowi. The sequence goes on from NW_020450947.1 coordinate 202,747, forward strand.
CTCTAGGAATAGCAGCCAACAACTTCACCTGTACTACCTAGTGGACTAAATAGTTAATCACATTATTTGTCTATGTTGTTCTGCAACTTATTGTCAGATATCAGGGAAAAATTTCTCCAACTGCCTTCTGCTACCACTGCAAAAGTTTTCTTACCTTGACTCTCAGGCTCTTCAATTTCAGCTTCATCATCAGTTGTCTCTTCTTCCATTTCCTCCACTTCTCCGGTGACAGTCCTGTCTTCTAGTTCACCTGCTTGTTCAACAGCTTTTTTAAATGATTTTGTCCCAGATTTTTCAAAATACTGAGAGGAAAAAGCATGAGAATGCCTGCTCAGACTTCCAGCTCCAAAACTTCTGGCAATCTCAGGTTCTAGATTTCCAAAACAGAAAAAACACATCACCATAACAGGAACAGCCAAAATTTCAGAGCACTCATAAGAATAAAACCCACTTTGAATCCCTGATAGAGTTGCCACCTATTATACTCTTATCTTCAGGGATTAGAATGTCAGTGCATTAGCTAGGTATGCTAAAGTACTGATGAATACTTGATCTTTCCTTTTGCTACACCTAGCTGGGCAGAGTCACATAAAAATTAGCCCTTGATAACATAGAGATTTGGGTCAGATTGTTATCTGAGCCCCTTTTAAATCTACTTCTTTTAATAAAAGGAACTGCAAAGCAGCTGTAGAAAACAGAAAGATTGTCTTCATCTCACTTCAGAGGCAGCAACTTTTATCTTAAAAGCAGTTTTACCAAAGCCTTAGCACAGAGTACAGTTGAACAGGGAAGCCTCTGTAATTTGAGAAAAATAACTTGGGAGATCCTAGTATGACACCGCATTCAGAAGTTTTACCAAACTCTACCTGACTCTGAAACTCCCACTAGGAAATTTTAATTAAAGAAGTTTTCTGCAATTATATATTCTAAACACTACTGCCAATAGAAGTTTGATTTTCACTTGAGCAGTAATGAAAATTCAAATAACAATAAAGCTTCACTGGGGAAAGGAACTGGATTCTTTGAAGAGATTTGTTTGTGGAATATCTTACAGACAGATATGCCAATAAAAAAAAATCTCTCCAATTAACCCATGAATGCTGCTCAAACTCACACAAAAAAAAACCCAAGAAGCTCTGAAACACAAGATATGCAGAGCCATGTTCTAAATGTACCAGGAAAGCATAAGCCCCACAAGACAGAAATAGACTTTTGTGAGCGGATGCCCTACATCAACATTCAGATGCCTACAAACGCAGTCTTTTAGCTCAAATGCCCAGATTCCAGAATGCAGAGAGAGTTAATAAGGCTCTCTCCCAACACTGATGCCAATAACGCAGCTGGAGGGGTACTAATCTGAAGGTTGTTCTCACCAGCTTTGGGAGAGTCTAGGTGTTCAACACTGCCTTCTGCTACCTCCTCTTCTTCTGAAGCAGTCGTTTCTGTCTCGACTCTGGCATCTTGTGCCTTAGTTATCTGTGATTCTGGGGTTTTTGTCAGTTTCTTCTCCAACTGTTCAGAATATCCAGCATTTGCATGATGCTCTGTAGCTAAAACAGAAAATTCTATCAGTCTCACCTCCAAAAAACCCCACCAACTACCAGCACACAGTTCAACAACCACTGAAATTTAACCATAAGTAAACTCAGCAATAACCAAAAGCTATAAATAAGCAAAGCATATCCAGTACCCTTCCAAAAAATTATGGCTGAAAAATACACAACTTCTCCTCCTATTTGCTCTAGAACCAACTATTTAGGGTTTGTGTCAAGTCCCAAGGAAGAAAAGAAATTTACTTATCATTCACCAGATCTCAAACAAATGGATACATGAATGGCATGTCTTTAAGAACTTTGGCTACTGATAAGTGCTTTTTCCCTACCTCCAAAACTATAGTCCACATGTCTGTTATGACACAGCTTAATTCCAGCAGTACACCACAACTTGGAAACTTGGCCAAGAACAGAGCAAAATCAGTGATAATGATCTCACTAACCAGAATACCATCTCTAATATCTGGACTCCCTGCATAAATGTAAAGAAAAATCTTAACCTAAAGTTAAGTAAAATACTAGCTGACTTTGTGGGCAAAGACAAAAGCTCGACTCAAAGACTGCCTAAGATACACATATGAGTGAGTTCTCCCACACTACTGGATCACTGCTAGGATACAGTACTTGTAACAGTGGAATACTACATGCTGCTGATGCATTCATGCCTCTAATTATTACTGACTTCATCAACTCTTGCTGGTATTAATACCTCCTTTAGTTTGGAATAACCTGCCAGCTGTTAAGTGTCATTTGCTCCTCTCTAGTTTCCGCATTGAGAGAAGTGGGAACAGTTTGTTTCAGTTTGTTTGCTGAATCATCTCCTCCATGTTGTTCAAGAGTATTTTTCTTTTTTAACTTCTTACATTTCACTCCTACATCAGTTGTCTCTTTTCCAGGCTGAAGAGTCCTTTTCTGTAGTCATTCAATGTACAGAAACTGTTCCATACATTTGATTATCATTAATGGTAACCATTTTTTGCTGCACCTTCTCTAGTTCTGTCAAATCTATTTGGAGATGGAGAGATCAGAACTGCACATAGTATTCAGTATGTGAGCATGACAATGATTTCTGCAGTAGCACAGTGATATCTGCTGCTTTGCCATCTCTCCCTTTCATAATAATTTTTACATGCTATTTGCTTTTCTGACCATCCCCAAGTTTTGAGCTGATGTCCACAAAACTTTAACAATTCTGCGGTCACTTTCCTCAGTCTTAAGAGCCACATCTCATTTAAACTTCACACTTCAGAGAGGTGCCCAAGTAAAACTATAACAGGAGAAAAAAACAAAATCAAGCAAGATTACAGGATGCCAACTTTATGCAACAGTAAATTTAGAAATGTATGAACTAGTCTAAAGAAACTGTTAAAAATAAAAGGCTAATCATATTATCGCTATAAAAAGGCACCAAGATAACTACTTTTACTGATACCCCTGGTATCTGCAAGCAATTACTTATAAAACTGTGGAAGCCTGAACTTCAGGTTTTATATTAGGCATTACGAGCACTGCAAGTATTCAGTTTAGAATGATAATACAAATGCTGTTGATGCTATAAATTGTTTACTTTCTATATTGCCATAAAGTAATTCATATGAAATCTCAGACATGTAAATAAGCCTAGGGAAAGCTAAACCAGAATGGAAATTGGCTTCTCTCATTTCAAGAAACTGAACAAGGAAACACTGAAAAAGACTTAAAAAGGATCCCAAACTGGAGTCTGGAAAATGAAATTTAACAAAACATGGGAATTTGTGTCTGCACCTACTCAAAACTTTATGCAATAAATGGATAACACCTGCCACCATCAGCATGTGTGTGGAGATTTTACTGTCTTATTCTAAGGCAAAAAGATTTCAGAGAAAACAGTGTGCTTGTGAAAGCAGGCAGCTTGCATGACTTGCTCTCTTCCACAAACAAAGAGGTATTAAGACTCAACCTACTAGTGACAATCATTGTTTATTAAGGGAAGGCAGCCTTGAAGCCCTAGTCTTAAGAGAAAAAGATGCTCACTGGTACCAAAAAAAGATAATGGCCAACATGGATTAAATTAATACAGTAAAACATTAAAACGTGGACAAAGAGAGTGATTAGCTGGACATATTTCTTGCCCAGAGGGAGCTATTCATTTTTCCTATGGGAAGGTAACCAGTACTGCGGACCTAGCACACGAACATGAAAATTTATCCCATTTGCAGTCACTGCGCACAAAGCAAGTATGGACAAAGGAGCACATCAGTGAGTCACAGCCTGCTTTTAGACGGCTTGTCTGGAAACACTCACAGTGTCTCTGATATTACTTGAATTTAATTACCTCCAGAATCTACTGGATAACAAATCATTTTACTCTGCAAGCCACCTGAAAATCACTTGTTTTTATCAGATTAAAGTACTCCATTCCCTTGCTACACTGAAAGTACTTCTTACCCTCTCTGCAAAACTCTTCATGTTCCACTCCATTCATCGTATCAGACACCTCTTCTTCCTTATTGCCTACATCTAGCTCTTCAATTATACAGGACACAGCTTCTCTCAAATACATGCTGAAAGATCTCGTAGTCTTTGGAATCACTGGGGTTCCCAAATATCTACTTGAACTTCTGGATGGCAAAGAGGAGCTCCATCTATTAGTAGCTAGAAATTGAGAGCATTAATGCTGCCCCCAGTGCCCTTTTAAACTTTCTTTTGACCTTTCTGATAAGTAAAAACCCAACCAGTCAGAGGGAGAAATACATACAAGAAAGTGCTCTTGCTTTACTCAGAACAGTTTAGGGAGTTTGCATCATATCTTAGGAAATGGATAGAAAGTCCTTGCAACTATTTTTTCAGTTCACACTGAGGAGCAATGCAACGTTAGCTACCTTTGGTAAAACAGCAGCAGAACTATGTAATCATTAGCCTTTGACATTAATGGCTTACAGACTCCAGCATCTTTAAGACACACTGTCAAATCTCTCTCTCTCTCATCTGATCCAGTCCCCCATTCCATGTCTTCCAGGTTTCCTTGATGTTATCTGACCATTTGCCCTGAAAGCCCCTACCATTTGACTCTTCAGAACAATTATCCTTTTTCAATTCCCCCCTCCCACACCTTTTCAAACCAATTTTTTCCACCAAGCTTGCCACAGATAACCCTCCAGAAACACAGTATGGTGCAACTGTCCTCCAGGACACCAGGCATTAATTCACTTCTAAGCTTCCCATGACAAGAATACCTCTCCTTATTCTTGGCTTGTACAGTACTGAACACACCAAACATTCTTTAAATACTTATTTGTTTCTGTGGCCCTTCAAGGTCGTAAATAAAAAACTGAATGAAAAAGAAATATTAGCTGCCTGTACTTCAATCAAAATACTGTACGTTTTCCACAAAGAACCGCACAAAGCTATTCACTAAGTCAGACCTTGTCCTGGCAAGTTGCCATGAGGTCACTGAGCAAAAAATCTTAGGGTTACAGCCATGCCTTTGGGCCCAGTAGCTGCAAAATGAGGAAAATATGCTGTCATTTACATAGCCAGCACAAGGTGTTACAGGCAAATGGACACAAAGGAAATATACCAAACATCAAAGGAAAACTGGCAAATGATGGGAATTACAAAGCACTGAAACAGTCTGACCAGGGAGGTGACCACCTCTATCAAAAGGATTTTTAAGGTGCTGGAGACAGCCAAGGGGGTAGGTATGACACATATGTGATCTAACCAGGGTAAAGGTCTAGACTAGCAACTCCTAAGGCTCCTTCTGACTCTGTCTACAGCTCCTACATAGTTTGTGCCATAATATTTGCAACCAATTGCAGATAATGTCTTCTGCCCACAAGTCCTAACCCATAGTACTCACTGCCAGCCACCACTTCCTCTGGTACAGAAAATTGCTCCATGGGGTCACTCTGGTGGAAATGACTTTGATGATCTTCTCCCTGGCTCACAAATGTTTTCGGAGACACAGGAGTCATTCTGCCAACACGTTCATAATCAACTATTAAGTTTTTCTCAGAATATCTTTGGGTCCTTCCCTCATGTGTGCCCACATTGGATACCAGGCCCACCAGCCTTGCTTCCTCATGAGCTGCATCAAAAGTCTTGCTTCCTTGTGCAGAAATTTTTGATTCTGGTAGCTGTGGTTCAAGAGCAGAAAGCCTGTGTTGGCTCTGTTCACCAAACTGAGGCTGAACAAAGAGCTCTGTGTTACTCATCATGATTTCTGCATCACTCATCAGTGTGGCTCTTCTAATCATGGATGCTGTTTGGGAGTCCACAAGGTAGTTCTGTGCTGTTTAGGAAGTTTTAAAATAAATTCAATGTGAAAACTGCTCAAGGCCACAGGGAAACACATTTATTACCAGCACTTGCATAATTTGAAACCTAAATCATTCATTCAAATTTTATCCATCCTCCATAGACCAAACAGTGACCCTCCATATCACCACATATCAGTGCCCCTAACTTTCTTTACCAAACTCTCTCCCCAATATCCACATTTATGAACATGATCCCAAACAGGATACAATGCCTGTGTTGTAAATTACCAAGCTGGGTAGAGCACATGTTAACGCACATAGAATCAAAGCAACTACAGATGTAGAGCCTCGTTTCTAATTTTGCCTCCCAAATTATACTAGATTTGTGTGAACATGTCAATAACCTATAAATCCTAAGATACAAACCACATTTCAGCAACTGCTTCTAAGACATTATCTCCTGTAAGACCCTCCTTCCCAAATCATAAGTAACAGCATAAAAGAAACCTTTTCTCTGCAGCATGTTCTGTTCCACTCCACCTTCAAAAGCTTCCATGTCAATAGCTTTGTGATTTTTTGGCCTCCGGAGTAAGCCTCTTTTTTCCACAGTGTCTGGCGGGATCAAGGAACCAAGAGACATGTGAAGAGATCTGTAAAAAAGGGGAGAGGAGGATGGAAGAGGTAATTCTCCAAACCTATACACTCCCCTTTTACCCTCAGACTAAAGACATGGTGCCACTAAGAGTGCAACATTGCACAAATCCTTTAGCTAACAGAAATTTCCCACAAGAACCTGATGAAGATTATGTGACAGTTCATTTTAAACAACTTCATTTAACTTCATTATATCAGCAACATCAGGACATGTATCACAGAAATCGGGAATCAAACTGGTTTTACAGTCTCCTACCCAGAAAGGGTTGCAAAAGTATATTTGACAAAAGGTTCAGGAATCTTAAAGGTTTTAAATAATGAAAGAAGGAAAACAGTTTTTTAGTAAAGAGTACAGTAAAGATGATGTCCTCTAGATGGGGATGGAGGAGGAGAAGGCCTTAAGAGCAAGTCTAAGAAGATGCTTAGTATGGACATATTCCCAGTATTTACAGCAAACTAGAGCTGCCAGCAGACCATAAAGTTTTCAGGATGGGGGCTAAGACAGCAACACACAAAGTACAGGGACTAGCCATGCTCAGCCATCTCTTGTCCCTCTCACTAGGTAGCCCAATCAAAAAGGGGATTCAGAAGGATTAAAAGATAGGAAGAACAGTATGCAGCCTTATAAATCAGCTTGCACAGGACCACGAGCAAAGGCTGCGGTGAGAAAGGTGGAAAAAATTGATAACCATGGACAGGATCACTAGCAAAATACAAGCAGAACATAGGAAAAGAAGTTCTTCACTTGTTAAAAAGCATTTTAAGTCCAGGAAAGCTGGACTAAAGGCTGCACTGATTTGACTCATCTGATGAGTCAGCTAACAGGTAAAGATAATATTCCAAGTTATATTGTGCACTGATTTATTGTTGGGAACATGAAAACAGGAGGAAAAAAGGAATGATCCTAAGAAGTAAAAAGAGGGAAGGTGACATCTTTACAGACAGGCAGGAGCAATAGTAGCAGTACAAACTGGACCAACTTGGACATGCAATTCAAAGGAAAAAAATAATCAAACAGAACTCATTAAAAACTCTCTCCCAGGCACAATTTCTGAAAATCACAAGGTATGTGATGTAACACCTTCAAGTTCCATCACCAATGTGTAAGATGATCTTGCTATTACTAACATAGATCTCTGTCATGAACCCAATTATCTGTATTGTTCTTCTCAATTATAGAGATGATGAACCAAGGCAGCTATAAGTCAAAACAGCCAGAAGTTAAGACATTTTGGTTTAAACTCACCTGGCCAAAGAAGTGCTGTCCAGCGTTGACTGAGCTAAAAAAAGTTGGTGACACATTAGCTGAGAAATTACCCCTTACACAATGATCTACAGGAATAAGCCAACAGAACTTCCACTTTTTAGAACCAGTTATGCTACAGTCCTCAAAAGTCACATTTTGGTGAGAACAGAATTAGATGATAAGTCCATTTCACGATTTCTAGTCTGCATTCCAGAACTGCTTGTTAGAATTCTAGAACAATTTCTGTGAGGGAAATAAAACAGTTATTTCAAAGGCAATTTAATATGGAAAATGTCCTCATGCTCAATAGTATTAATCTCACCACATTAACAGCAAGATGCTAGGGCCTCATCACAACAATCCTTCAGTAACTCTTTACTAAATATTATTTCTTTTTTAAAATATTACGAAGTATTATTTTTTAAAACACTACAAGGCTCTTTTTCCTCAAATAATAAATGTAACAAAATGTATGCAGGTTGTTCTATCTTCAAGTTTCTGGAACTGAGCAAAAGACAGGGATCGTTGTTTCTATTCCTTTTGGGGAAACTTTAACTCAGGAACATCAAGGTGGAAAAATAACTCCAGGAGTCACATACAATCAGGGTAGAGCCTGTAGCTTGGCTCAAAAAGATTTATTTTAAACTTGATGGGAAGGGCTTTTACCTTCTCCACTACTCCCCTGACACAAGGTACTTCAGGTTGCCCAGCTGAGACGTTACTAAGAACTGAACTAAACTGTGGCAGATAAAAAGGATCAATTAACAGCAAATGCAAAGTTGAGCAAAATAATCCTTTACTGTGGCCTTACTTTGGTTCTGAGGAAGTCGCTTGTCTGCTGCTCTCTCAAATTCAGAAATGCTGAACTTCTTTTTCTTCCTAGTCATATAGAATGTAGTCATAGATGTATCCTCAGGAACAAGGTCTGGCAGCTGCATTTCCACCCTACCAACACAAACCAAGCCTTTAGCAAAGGACAACATTATCACTCTAGGTACCCCAGAAAGGTCCCTGTAATGTTGCTGAAAAGCAAATGGAAATTATTGTCCTTGCTGCAGGAGAAATACGGAATCAAGCAGTGATTTGCTCAGCAAATGCAGGAGCATGTCATTCTCTCCTACTAAATCAAAGCAAATTTCACAAAGTATCAAAACTTGAGTGTATATTCAAAACAACAGGCCCATGACACTTCAGACTAAAGTAAAAGACTATGGATCAAGAAGCTCCATAACTCTCTTCTCATAACAGCACATAGCAGCAATTAAGTTTGTCAAACATTACTGTGTAAATGAAAAAGCCATCATCATGAAACAACACAAGGTATTACAAAGCACACTGGTACACAGAATACACACATAACACCATAGTCAGGTACTGGATCAGGAACAGAAAATAAGCTTCAGAGTGTTTTCCCCCTTTAATAAGGAGTCCCAAGAACCACCTCACATGAAGGTCAAATTCAGTCAGCAAACTGCTGCCCAGCTACTCATTTCTCCACTCTGTGTCCTGCAAGACTAGAGCAAAGAGTTCATCCCACAGTAAGATGACCACATTTCAGAAGATAGACAATTCTGTATCCTTTGCTGCAACAAAGGTGCCTTCAACACAGCAAGAACTGTCAAGTGTTGAGGTTTGGGGTCTTTTTCCCTTAAAAAACATATATTCTCTACCAGTCAGAAGTGTAACTGAATTTCATTGCTTGTTATGAACATAATATAAGTATTAGAATTAACTAGCTTGTAATGGGAAAGAAATGTAAAGCAGTGGAAAAGAAAACAAGATTGCTTGTTCTTTGCATCTATTCTGGAAGATGATATTACAGATAGGGAAAGCACTGCATTCACAAGTTGAAGAAAGTTCATACTAAGTAAAGGAATGCTGTGGGGGAGGTTTTGGTTTGTTTGTTTGTTTTAAATAGGTATAGACAATTTTTTTCTTAACTTCAACAACTAGCTAACATATGGAATATAAAACCCCACAAATATCCAACTGCTTGATCTCTTCAGTTAAGACAGGCTGATGAGAAGCACATTCAAAGACTTTTAGGAACTACGCAGGCAAAATCAGAAAGGAGTTAAAATAATATTGCTCTTCTTTTTTAATTAAAATAAATAAATAAATAAACAAGCTACTGCACTTACTGAAAACCTCAGACTTTCTTCCTCTATTAAACAAGGAGAAACCTACAAGTCAGTTTAATATTTTGCATGACCTGTTTAAGGTTGCTTATTGTCAATGCAAAACATTTATATCTAAAGACAAAACAGAAAGTAAATTGCATTATTTAAAAGTCTACTCTATTTTGCAGTGAGCAAAAATGCAAATAAGCACTCTGACAAAACTGGCTGGACCACATTAAGACCTATCACTGCTACTGACATTATTCTACCTCATAACAAAGTAAGCAGAAGGAAACATGCCATATTCCAATCATTCCAATTCAGTTCGGCTTATTAACTTAACATATTAACAGAAGCTAAATGTGAATAAAAGCAGCTGAGCCTCAGGCACACCTCACCTCCAACCAACTCCACAAAAAAGCAAGTAACTCTTAACAGTCCAATACAAGGACAATGAAGATGCAGTAACAACCTAAAAAGCTACAGTGGCTTACTCACTGGATACAAAACAGAGCAGTTGCTCATTCCCACACATTACACTCCAGGAGCCTCAGCCTGTGACCTGTAGCCTTGGGGAGGTCCAGAAACTACTATTTTGGTTTCTGTCATAGATAAATAAGGAAAGCAGGCTTTCATCAGGAAACTTAAACTTATTGTATCCAGCACTTCCACTGGAAAAAATATTAAAAGTCTGCAAATGAAAGAGGGGACTAAGCACAAAACTTAGCACACCTTAAAACTTAACACAAAAAATACTTTTAAAGATGGAAAGATGTTTCTGAAAATCCTGCATGACAGAATGCAATTTTGATCACTTAAATATAAGTAATAAGTCCTGCTTCCCAATCTCATCAATGTCATAGGAACTGCAGCTATATTTGGTAGATAAAAAATTACTTACGTGCTGGAAATCCTCTTAGAGGGTGGTTCTAATCCAGCCTCTTCTGTTTCTTCATGTTTAGATATCTGAGGTGCTAGAGGTGAAACTTGTGGTTCTGCCAACAAACCAAAACACTTCATTTCCACAATTCAATCTAGCAAGAATGTTAAAATGTAACAAAGTGTCAAATATACACTGCTTTCCTTACATTATGTTTATTAATGGATGAAAATAGAGAGCTGGTAAAAACAATTTGGGATCTGCTTCTAGGAAAACTGGCACATACAAGGCTAACACTGACAAACAGCAGCAGCCAGCATTCCACATACTGCAGTAGAGGTGAACTGAAGTTTGCAGCAGTGAGTACCTCTAATTTATACATGATCATACAGCTAAAGGCAACACTAAGATTACTTGCTTTTCCCCCAGGATAAGACGACTGAGTGAAGAGAATTTTCAAGAATGTTTTCATCAATGCAAGACCTGGTCTTTGAAACAGAGCTGTCTCACATGACCTCATTCAGCTGCCACTGCAGTGATCCCTCCTCTTTTATAACAGGCTACAAATGAACACCTCCTATTCTCAACTTTGTTGAAGCACTGTACTTACGCTCTTTGCTTTCCTGAAAAAAGATGTTTTACTTACGGGTCTGGATGATTCTTTTGAGCATAAACCGTGGAGTGTCATTATCAAGGTCAGGCAACACAGTTGGTCTCTGCTTCAGCAAGGTGCTTCTACCAAAATTGTTTTCCTTTATTGAATCAGATGCAGTCTAAAGAAAGAAATTGAAGACATGCAATTCAAAATCTCATCTTCATAATTTAAAAAATCTTTGGATAAAAAAAATTCAAAATCTATCTTCTAACAGAAAGCTAAGCTAGTTAACAAGCAATATTTTTGAAATTCCTCAAAAGAAATCATGTATATTTGCTTTTAAGAATGCTATCCTTTCATTTTTGGACTGAATACAATTCATGATGGTACACCATCAAGATAGGTTTTGATGCATAACTCTAAACATGGGCAAAAGTCTCAGGGATTCACAAGCACAGAGCGTGTCCCTTTTTGTTTTACAACCCTGACCTAAACAAAAATCAAAAAGGAAAAATAAAGAAAACATAGCCAAGGCTGTAACTGTCCTGCCACACAGTTGACCTGACTATTCTACAGCTTCAGCGAGAATGAAATTGGGGAACTAGACTAGTCAGTCTCACCTCGATCCCTGGGAAGGTGATGGACCGACTAATTCTGGATACTATTTCCAGGCACATGAAAGACAAGTTGTTGATTGGGAGTAGTCAGCATGGATTTACAAAGCGGAAATATGCTTAACCAACCTGATAGCCTTCTAGGATGAGATGACTGGCTTAGTGGATGAGGAGAGCAGTGGATGTTGTTTATTTCAGCTTTATTAAGGCTTTCAACAGTCTGCCATAACACCCTCATAGGCAAGCAGGCAAGAAGTGCAGGCTAGATGAGCAGTGAGGTGGCCTGAAAACTGACTGAATGGCCAAGCTCAGAGGTTTGCGATGAGTGGCATGAAGTGTAGCTGGAGCGCAGTAACTAGCGGTGCACCGCAGGGGTCAATACTGAGTCCAGTCTTCATTCAGCTTACTTGTTAATGATCCGGATGATGGGGCAGAGTGTTCCCCCAGCAAGTATGATACAAAACTGCAAGGAGTGGCTGATACACCAGAGGGCTGTGCTGCCATTCAGAGGGACCTCAATAGCCAGGAGAAATAGGCAGAGGGGAACTTCATGAAGTTCAATAAAGGGAAGTGCAGAGTCCTGCATGTTGGGAGGAGGTCACATGCAAAGGGCTACTAAAATGATTAAAGGACTGGAACATCTCTCATATGAGGAAAGGCTGAGTGAGCTGGGATTGTTTAGCCTAGAAAAGAGAAGGCTTGGGACGATCTTATCAGTGTGTATAAACATCTGAAGGGAAGGTGTAAAGAAGGCAGGGCCAGACTCTTGTCAGTGGCGCCCAGTGACAGGATGAGAGGCAATGGGCACAAAGCAAAATACAGGAAGTTCCATCTGAATCTAAGGAAAAAACTTCATTATTATGAGGGTGGTTGAACACTGGAACAGGTTGCCCAGAGAGGTTGTGGAGTCTCCAGCCTTGGAGATATTCAAAAGCCGTCTGGACAGGGTGCTGGACAACCTGCTGTAGCTGACCCTACTTGAGCAGGGGGATTGGACTAGATGATCTCCAAAAATCCCTTCCAATCCCAACCACTCTGTCATCTTGTGAAGTTCAGGGGAATCAGGCACATTTTCCAAGTTTAAAGACTAATAGCTGCAAGGAAGTTTCCTTTTGTTCTCCGGTTCCTGCTCTGAGGAGCTCGTTTTCTCCTTACACCGGGCGAAGACAAATCCGGTGCAGCTCAATCCGTCCCGGCTCCGCGGCAGCAAACGCTGGGCAACCCCAGCGGGACGGTCAGCCCCAACGGCCGGGGCTCACTCTGAGCCCAAGCTGGCTCTTACCGGTTTACCGGCCGATCACGCCGTGAATCCCGTCCCTTCCCTCGGGCAGCGCCGTCGCCTGCCCAGCGTCGCCCGCCGGTAGCACAGAGCCTCATTGCTCCCCCGCCGCAGCGCGGCCGCGCTCCCGCCCGCCCACCCACCCCGGGAAGCCGGCCAGAGAAGGTAGCACCCAGGCCTTGCACAGTACCTTCCCCGTGGCCCGCGGAGTCTGCCGGCCGCCGCGGCTCGCCCTGCGCGGGGCCTTGGGGAGGCTGGCAGCCATAGTGCGAGGAACCCGAGCAGCCCGCTCGTACCACGACGCTCCCTAGGCAGCCCCGCCGGCTTAACGGTTGCGCGCGCTCCCGCCACTATTCGAGCCAAATCTCGCGAGATTTCCGGCACCGGCGCGCGGCGCCCCACGGGACGGGGCGGGGGCTGGCGCCAGCCTCGCTGACCGGCAGAGGGCGCCCCGCCCCGCGGCCCCGGAGCATGCCGGGGGGCGCGGTGTGCGCCGCGATGCACTCTGGGAGTGGTAGTCGGGGAGCGGAGCCGGAAGGCTCGCGCGTGTCCCCCGGCGCGCGGCGCAGTGTGGGGCAGGTAGTTCCGGCGCGGCGCGCGGCGGCGGCCCGTTGCCGCGGAGCATTGTGGTCCGCGTAGTTCCGGTGCGGCCGCGGCGGGCGGCGTTGGCGGGCGGCGAAAGGCCGCGGTTGGCCTTGTGGGATCTGTAGTTCGGCGGGGCCCCGCGCCCGCTCTCCCCGCTGCCGGGGCCGCCGAGGGTCCCCGGAGGCCGCCCCGCCATGCCGGGCTTCACCTGCTGCGTGCCGGGCTGCTACAACAACTCGCACCGGGACAAGGCGCTGCACTTCTACACCTTCCCCAAGGACGAGGAGCTACGGCGCCTCTGGCTGAAGAACGTGTCCCGGGCCGGCGTGAGCGGCTGCTTCAGCACCTTCCAGCCCACCACGGGCCACCGCGTCTGCAGCGAGCACTTCCAGGGCGGCCGCAAGTCCTACCTGGTGCGGGTGCCCACCATCTTCCCGCTGCGCGGCGTCAAC
>NW_020450947.1:217105-226124 GCF_003343035.1 Apteryx rowi
GGTGCAGGTGGAACTCGGGCCCGGGGCGCCCGCCGGGCCTGGCCCCGGCTCCGGGAGACTGACGGCGGCGGCGGGGGAGGATGGTCCGGCGGAGGGTGGCCCCCCGGACCACTCGTACTCGCTCTCGTCGGGCACCACGTCGGAGGAGCTGCTGCGGAAACTCAACGAGCAGCGCGACATCATCGCGCTGCTGGAGGTGAAGATGAAGGAGATGAAGGGCAGCATCCGCCGCCTGCGCCTGGCCGAGGCCCAGCTCCGCGAGGAGATCCGCGAGAAGGACCGGCTGCTCCACGCCGCCAGCGCTGGGACCCGCAAGCGTCACGGCCTTTGAGGGCCAGGACCGCTGGGGCCCGACTTGGCCCGGCCCTTCGCGGGGGGGGGACCTGGCCTGGCCCTTCGTGGGGCTCTCCGGCCCCCCGGGGCCGGGGCCAGCCGCAGGCGGGGCTGCCCGAGCAGATCCTCTGCCTCCCTCAGGAGAGGCAACCAGGACAGTGTGAAGAAGCAATGGGCCTCGGCCCACTGCCCCCTAGCTCCCACAGCCCGGCCCTTTCTGCCCCCCTGCTGTTGAAATTGCCCAAATGCCAGACAAGCCTGTACTGTTGGATTCCCTGGTGTAGATGGGGCAGCCGCTGCCAACAAGATGACAAGCCCTGTTTTGAAGCCTATGTCATCCCAGAGTTAATACTGCCAGCAGCTGCCAGCATCTTGTCTATGCTGGGTCCATCAGCATCCTCTCTATGCTGGCAGCTGTGGGAAATGTTTGTTTTGTTTTAGTGTAGATGGGACCTGTGTCACCACTAAGTGGACATCAGTTCATCAGGGTATCAGTTTTCAGCAAATAAACTCGCTCTGTGTTAAGTGAGGTAGCAGCAACACTACCCCCTGGAGAAGGCATGTGTGAAAACATGGTTGGCACTGTACCCTTCATAGGAATGAACAACGTTTTGGTTGGCCTCACTCAGCAGAGGCATGAGGAAAGCTTTAGAAACCCTCTCAGGGTGATGTGTTTCTTCAGTAAATTACTGATGCCATAAAAGACTGCCATTTCTAGTGTGAAAGAATCCCCAAATTAAAGAGTGCTCTTGTACTATGTAGTGTTTGCTTTCTCTGCAGTACATATGTATCTGTTACAGATGTCTTGATGCTCTCAACACTAGTAAGGATTATGATCTGGTAAAATGAATCTGGTGGCATTTGATGGCTGTAGTTTATCTCATTGGCTTAAGAACTCCCTCTAATGAAACAGAGGCTTTGTAGGCTTTGTAACATACTGGGATTTAAATCCTTGGCTTTCATTCAGAGAACTGGGATGAAACAGTTGTAAAAGAAGCAAATTTATCTGCAGTGGTTGCAAACCCTTGCTGTCTAATCCTAAACTAGTTGGCATGACTAACAGTCTGTACTTTAGGCAAGACCTCACTGAAATGCGCTTGTGTGCTCTAAACCAAGATTTAAGAGTATTGTAACAAATCTACATGGAATGATTGTGTAGTGTCTGTTTCTAGCCAGCGTTAGTCCCCTCACTTTCAGCAACAGTAAACCAAAACAAATCTGGCTAGAAAGATGATAAGGTGAGAGTAGCAAGGTTATTAGTTTGGCCTAAATATGTACTTCCAGATTAGCCAGTGGAACAGATAGTTCAGTGCTTTAGAGGAGAAGGATGATACCTGGCACACCTGCATGGCTCTGTCTCGATGCATACATAGGAGGTACAGTTTAGATAGTGACATATATTTAAAACAAAAGGCAGTTCACCACAGTGTGTCCATAATTACATTAGAGGGAATGCCCAGATGTTTTCTGGGTCTATAAGATCTTTTTCCTGTAATCAGAGTGTGTTACACTCAGTAGATCAGGATGTCAATTTTACTAAATTTTATATAAGTATTTTCTAAATGTTAAAAGTATCTTTAGTTTGAAAATATTGTAATCTTTGTAACACTGGCTAACATAACTTTACAGCTGTCCACTGTTGTTGTCTGTATGACTGAACAAAAGGGCACATTGGGATTTGGTAGCTGGAGGTTTATCTCTTGATCATCTAGCCGGTTCAACTAAAAGCACTGGTTGTCACAGCCTGCTATGTGATGCATGGGTCATTTCTTTATTAATGTGTGTACTGAGTTGGATGGTTGACCATGAGGATACTACAGATCTATTCATGTACTAAATACTTCCCATTATTTCATTTTAATTTATTTTCTCCAATTTGATATGTAGCTCTAACTTCAGCTCTGTGGTGTACTGATTTTTCTGCAGTTCAGGTATGCAGCAAGGTTGGTTTTTTTGTTGTTGTTTTTTTTTTTTTTTGGGGGGGGGTTGTTTATTAAATGCATTTGAGAAGTAGAAATGGAGAGGTCAAAATATATATAAATCGTCCCATAGGTTGTGTAGTTATCTGCTACACCATCTGATTTAACATATGTAATTGGTCCAGCAGATCTATGCTCCCATCAAGACAATAGGCAGCACAATGTCTCTCCTTACAAACGAGACCATTTGTGCATCCTAGCTTCTTGAGAATGTGCGTGTAGTAACAGTCATGGTACTTTTTTACCATTGTAATGCACTTCAGGATGTTCAGCCATTTGGCCTGCTGGACTGGTTAACTGCTGGACTGTTCCACTTCTCCAGGTTACACTGAGGTGCTAACATGCTTAATTTTAATAAAGTATATTTTGTTTTGTTATGTTTCCCGTTTCCATGCTGTATAATTGTGAGGGGGTCTCAGTGGGGCTGTTCCTGCAATTGGACAGCAGTTGCAGTGTGTTCTAGTCCAAGCTAGAACTTGGCAAACTGTCCTTTGGTTTAGACCAAAGGGACTTTCTAATCACCGCAAATAACAATATATTTAAATATTTAACCTGCTGCATTATTATTGACAATAGCAGTTCCACAGTATGTCTTATCTCAGGACTTCCAAGTTTCCTTTTAAATACCTCCTCAATGCTTCCACTGTCCCAGTGAGGGTAAAGTTTTATCTCTGTGATAGTCTGACTTGCTGAACACTCATTTTGGAGGCTGAAGTATTACTGCGAATGGAAATAGGATGCCTACAGCTAGGTTGACTGGATTCTGAAAGGTTGGTGGCTGCAGCTTGACTTCTCTTTTGAAAGGGCTTTTTATTCTTCATGAATCCACAGCTGCAACAGTGGGGATATCTTTCAATTCACATAGGATGAGGAAAGAGGACTTTGAGGTCTGTTCAGTGTAATTATGTGCCTGCCTACACACAGGCTATAGCTGCTTCGATGAGCAAACAGCTATTAGGCCAAGGGCACTCTGTAAATAGTCAGGAGTGATTTGAGCAGTGATAACCAGACTTCCCACCTGGCACTTCCATCAGAGAGACTACGTGAGTCTCACATATTGCACAAGGCTGAGGAAGGAGAAAGCATGGTTTCCTATGAACCAGTCTGGTACAGCGTGCAGGGAAGAGCTAGCATGTTATATGTGTGAATTTGTAATTGTACTTCTCAAAGTTCCTAATTTCAGATTTTTTTAGAACTGCTACTCTTGAGTAATTGTAAGGGGCAAAAAATTACAACTGGTGCCTCAAACACCACATTCTTGGGTTGCACTAGAAACATTAAATGAAGCTGTATGACAAAAGCTAAAACTTTTCCTCATGCACACTTTCTCCCAATTGCTGCTAAATTAAGGTAAGTAAGCAATTGTACTGGCAGTGAGTTAAGGAGCTGATTCTGTAGGAGGGCACCTTAATATGTAACCAAATAAACTGTATTACTGCTCAATGCAAATGCTTTTTCTTCCATTTCAACTCCTCACCCTTCTGTATCTTCTATTCTGATCTAGTGTATCCCCTTCCAAAATTTTTCTTCTACCAGCATCAACTGTTTTTGGTTGCTACATTCCTGCATGTATATTACGAAACATTAGTCTCCCCAAGGGGACCTAAAGACTCTTAATGTAAAATAGTTTTTATTGTTCTAAGAGAAAACCTTAATTTGATCTTTATAACAATCACCCCTAGAGATTAATAGTAACTCCCTTTCTGGGTCTTGTACCAATTTTTCAGTTATTCTTTACCCCAGTGGGTTACTAATTTTATTTTACTTAAGATCATGCATTCTTACTCAAGGTCCTCAAGCTGCAGAGCTCAGACACTAAATAAGTCAGGTATTTTCCAAGTAGCCTATATCAATTCTTTATGCTCAGTGTGGTGGCAAAAGTGAATGTACTAGTTCAGCTTTCCAGTTACACAGGAAATCTAGAAATGTATATATATACACATTTCTATTTAATTTCCCCACCTATATCACATTTTGTCAGCATTTTTAGGATTACATGGCTATGTGGATGAGGCTAATACAGTCTGCCTATAATGGGAAGAGCTGCTACTCGGATTACCAGCTGGTTGATTGGTTTTTTTGGTGCATGCTGACTGATAGGCCAAAGAGGATTATATCTGTAGAAAGTTTCTCATTGTTCCTTCCCCCATCTCCCCACCAGTTTACAAAAATCACACGATTGGTTGAAGCTCAACCATTAAATGCTGAGCAAGCATATACCATTGGCTAGACTGAGTGAAAAGAGTTATCAACATGCTAAAGTATTTAGTCTTTACCTAATGGTGCTATGTATCTGTATGAGCCATGCAATCCACACTTGAATCAAATGAAAGAGCCATTCTTCTGAAGGTTGTGAGCCTTTGGCAGATGCCTAATCACTTGGCGCTACCCACACTGAAGGAACGGTTTGCATTTCCAAGGTCTAAGGTTTCTGAAATTTAATAAGGTAAAATCAGTCTTTGTGAGAACAGAGTATGAAAAGAACTTCGACCACAAAGCCCCGTAAGAGCACCTGTAGCCTGAATTCAATGTTGAGTTCTTCAGGATCAGATAAGGATGGGAAGGATTAGAGTTCATAATGTGATGCTGCTTTTACGTGACAAGAAACATTAACAAACAGAAACAAACAGGAGAAAGACACAGTCAAGCATAAACCTCCTTTTTCCTGTAGATGAATCCTTAGTCCTCATTCATGCACACACACAAGGTTTGCTCAATTCACCTGCACTTTAAAGATGAGCATTGCTCTTTTAAATTATTGGCCAGATGATTGTTTTTATTTTATTCTCTAGTGTTTATCAAAAGTTTGAGAAATTCCTCCTCCTCTTCCACTGCTAGAAATCCTTTCTTATGTGTTCCCATTCCAACTCCACTTCTGGTTTCCCTACCCTGTCTTCTGCCTTTAGTTTCAGAAACTGGCTTCTCTTACAGTACTTTCCACTCTTCCTACATCTGCTCTGTGACCAGGGCCCTGATCAGACAAGAAAGGAACAAAGCAGAAGTTACTGTGCCAGTGAATGTCACTATGCAAAGACTAAAGACTCCTCTGGGAACTGGTGTTCTAGAAAGCACAGACTGATAAGCTGGATGGTATTTCTCTGATACAACCTCCCAAATCTTCCCTGCTCTTTGTGCAGAAAGCAGAAATTCTGGGCTGAATCAGGGCTAAATTAAGAGAGATAAAAGCAATAACTCCAACCTTCTGTTCTTTACCTTTCTTTTCCTTCTCTTCGCCTCACCACATGCCCTCTTTTTTCTCTCATGATGGAGGTGCTGTGGCCTGTTTTGGGGCACCTCCCTCCTATGCAGGTTGGCTCCCCTTGGTATTCCTGATCAGAGCCCAGGAAATGTCTGACAGGCTCCTTGTATCATCCCCAGATCCAAGGCAGCAGCCACAGCCTCCCAGTACCACTGACAACAAGGCAGCATCTAAGGCTTTCACTTCACCACTGAGTGGAAGGAAGAGCACTTCCAGGGTCCTCCCCAGCCTGAGTCAGCATCTTAAACTCTTCATTGTCACCTAAAAAGCAGCCAAGGAAACTTTGATCACATCCAGTCATGATGGATGCTACAGAGCCAAGTGTCTACTTTTGTCATGCTCTTTCATACAACAGCCCCTTCATCTCCTTGATTATTTCATGGTGTTTAGATTGCAAATGTTGTGGGGTAAGAATTGTCTCTCTTGTCCACTTCTATATAGTCACCAGTAAAACAAGGCTCTGAACCTGTCTAGGTTCCTAGTGACACCATTCCTACTACCCCTGCTAAAAAATAAGAGTTAGCATAACTCAACTGCTGCCCAGTTGATTCTCACTTCAAAGGGCAGATTGTTTCCCAGTAGAAATACTACAGCTCAGATGGATGTGCTGGGGCAGCTGCAGAGACCAGCCTGGCAACTTCAAGGCAACCAGCCACACCTGCCCTTGCCCCACAACTGTTCTGAAAATCATTATGTCAACAAAGAACAGAAGCTGTGTGTTCTTGTGGATGATGCTTTTACCATCTGCTGACAGACCTTCACTGCTTCACTCTTCTCCCTGGGTTAATGCATGCCATTCTGAAGAAATATGATTTATGAACAGCTCTCATGCAAGTAAAACATCCCTGAAACCCAATTACCTCCTTCTCAGGATGCTCCCTTCAACGTTAACCATTTCATCTTTACTTTTCCTCACAAATTGTACAGCAATCCTCCCTCAAATTCTTAATTTCCCCAAAAAAGTAAAAACTATGCTGCACAGAGCAGAAGGGAGTTGCTGTAGCTGTGTAGTCACATCCTAAGACATCCTTATCCCACTTTAAAGGCTACTACAGGAATATCAGAAGGAAAATCAATACCATTTGTGTACACATCCCAGACTTGGGCCCTAAGTTTGGAACTGTCTTCACAGAATCACAGAATGTTTGAGGTTGGAAGGGACCTCTGGAGATCATCTAGTCCAACCCCCCTGCTCAAGCAGGGTCACCTAGAGCACGTTGCACAGGATCGTGTCCAGGCGGGTTTTGAATATCTCCAGAGAAGGAGACTCCACAACCTCTCTGGGCAACCTCTTCCAGTGCTCTGTCACCCTCACAGTGAAGAAGTTTTTTCTCATATTCAGATGGAACTTCCCGTGTTTCAGTTTGTGCCCATTGCCTCGCGTCCTGTCACTGGGCACCACTGAAGAGAGTCTGGTCCCATCTTCTCGACACCCTCCCTTCAGATACTTGTACATATTGATAAGATCCCCTCTCAGTCTTCTCTTCTCCAGGCTAAACAGGCCCAGCTCTCTCAGTCTTTCCTCATAGGAGAGATGTTCCAGTCCCCTAATCATCTTTGTAGCCCTCCGCTGGACTTGGTCCAGTAGTGCCACATCCCTCTTGTACTGGGGAGCCCAGAACTGAACGCAGTACTCCAGATGTGGCCTCACCAGGGCTGAGTAAACCACATCAAACCACATCAGCTAGAAGAAGGGACACTAGATGGTCCATATAAGGTAGATCATTATCCTTTTCCTTTCATATGACAAAAAAATTAAAAGTGGCTTTTCCTATATTTTCACAGCTTGGTATTGGTGCGCATCCAACCCAGTTCCAGCACATTCCTAGATAAATCTGATGGCTGAGGCTTGCTGTGCACAAAACGTTTATCTATGTAAGGGAGTCACAGACTCCACTATTTAAAAACTAGTTTTTTTTCATAACAAAAATCCTTAAGGTAAGTCTATGAAGAACTCTGTTCAGGATGGTATCAGTCATTACATTGACATCTTTCCCTGCAGAGAGGATGTCTGCAGTGGCCACAAAATACAGAAGACATAATCGTATCTCAGGCTGGCACTTAGAGATCTGATAATGTGATAAAGCCAATGAAAACAATGATAAAAGCCAATGAAAAAGCTCATCATTTTCTACCAGACATGAAACAGCTGCTCAGACACAGAAGAATGGAGAGAGGAAAGAATCACCTATTTATTGTTCAATAACTCTTTGCTTGGACTCAGAAATATCAGCCGCCTGCAGTCTTCATTTTCAGGCCATGTGGGATAAAAAGACATGAGATGGTGACAGACACAGGGTTGGCGCTCAGTTTTACCTTTTTTTTTTGTATAGGAAAAGCCTCCCAGCAAGTAAGACACCTGTCAGAAGGCACTTACTCTATTATTACCACATTAGAACAGTTTAGGAAAGAGGCTCAGTGTTAGCCACTCATATCTCATTTTCCTGGTAATGCCCCAGCTTCCCCGGCCTTCAGCAACAAGCCCAGACAAATGCTTTATGCACACAGCTCTTTCCAGTGTTGTGCAGTGCTGTCTCTCTAAGAAGCAGAATGATGACACTCAGGTTTGCCTGCAGAGACCTGGGAACCTTCAGGGCTGGGCCAAATGCAGTGCTTAGCACAGCACAACTGCTGAGCTATCTTTCAGACTCAGTCCTGTAATCTAAATTGCCAGATAACAAAGATGTCTGCACCTTTATACACCTCCCCTGCCACTACTTGCTGCTGCTTTACTGAATTTGGTGTGGGCTTCCAGTAGTATTAAGTTCATGTTTTTTTTAAGACGCTCCTCTGAAAGTAGTTACTTGAAGTATTCTTCCACTGTACCACATCCTTGTGTTTTACCTTCTTTCAAGACTCCTGAACTTCAGGATGCACAGGGCCAGTGGCTGCCGGACCACTTGCCTCCCAACAAGCCACCCCTGACCCCGAGGGCAAAGGCCTCCTGCCTAGGAAGTGCCTGTGGATGCCTGTAGGTAGCCCTGGGGCAGGCAGGAGGCCTGCATTTGGCAGGGAGAGGTGACAGGGCCCTGCCGGGGAGAAGACCCAAGCAGGGAACGGGTGGCTGACCCAGACTGGGAGGGCCTCACAGCGGAGGGGGAAGGGAAAAAAAACCCACCCGCCACTATCCCACAATGCTCCGAGGCACAGCCTGCGGGGTCAGCAATGCGCGGTCTCCTTCCCTTCATTCAAATGAGCCACCGCGGGCGGCGGCGCGGGACACGCCGGGAGCTGTAGTCCTCCACGCCCCTTTCAGCGCGCTCCCGAGCGTAGATCCAGACTCGCTTTCCCGGCGTGCCGCGGGGCGGGGAGACTAAGGCGGGGCCGCGTCGGGCGGGCGGAGCGGGCAGCGCGGGCGAGAGAGGCTCAGGGGATTCGTGCCGCGCACGGTGCCGCCGCTGCTGCCGCCATAGTGGGAGCTGCGGGGTGAGTGCGGGAGGCGGGGCGG
>NW_020450947.1:226408-232546 GCF_003343035.1 Apteryx rowi
CGTCTTTGAGGCGCCGGCCGCACGGTCCCCGGGGGGCGGCGGCGGCGGCCGGGGCCTGGCGCCCGAATGTGCTGGCGTGGGAGCTGAGCCCCGGCGCTGCCCGGAGGGCTGGGCCGGGGGCGTCTCGTCGCCGGCGGGCTGCGGCTCGGCGGGCGACCCCGCCGCTCGGTTCCGTGTGGCCGAGCCCCGCCCGCCTGCCGGTTCTGGTCCCGGCAGGGTGGCCGGGGACCGTGGCAGCGGGCCGGACGGCGGGTGCTGCCGGCTTTCCCTGTGTGAGACTTGTCGCGCGGGGGACGCGGGATAGCGCTTTGAAAGGTGCTTTGGGATGGGGGGAGGGCCCCTCACCGCGGTTGCTCCGGCTGCCTCGGCTGCATTAGGGGCTTCAGCTGGGGTGAGTCCAGGCGATAGGCTTAGGAAAGAAATCTCTGGCGGCAAATGAGAATAACAGTTCCTCAAGCTGACAAGGTAAATGCTGTTCCACGAGAACACCAACACAGCCTTTTAAAGCAAGTAGCTCTTTAAAGGAGTGTTTTTCATGCACACTGTTCAAATGCTCCTGGGTGCAAATGATCTGTCTAATCTGTGCTGAAAGCTTCACTGTTATAACTGTTTTAGGCGTTGGGACTTCTTGATGCAGATATGTCCTCGAAGCCTGCTGCTTTGCTGATGATGCCTGTCTGTGCTCTGTGGTGGTCTTGCTTTACTTTGATGTGATTTGGTATCACAAAGGGGAAAGGCAAAGGCACTGAACGCTCAGAGTAAAATCTGCAAGTAGATAATTTGCATTGTTTCAAAGAAGGTGTATCTGAGTATGCTTTAGACTTCAGGTATTTGGTATTCTTACTGTATTACTGTCTTACCAAAAGAGTGTGCAGAGACTGAACTTAATCTGGCTAATGTGTTTGAATCACTTTGTCATGTAGAAAAACAAAAGGTTCACACTTCCTTGGAGTAAAACTAGCAAGGTGCGTATGCTCAGTGATCTGCTATAGACATCTATTTTTTTTCTTTGCCTTGCCCCTTTCTGGTGTGATTCTGCAAGAGCTGATTTTTCTTCTGACATTGTACCTGTTGTTATTTTTAGCTCTGAAAACTAAGAAAGGCTGCAGAAATTTACAGTAGCAAGTATTGTATGCTGTGTTTTGTTATAATGAGATAACTTTCTGTAAGATGTTAAAGTCCCCAAAACACTGTTCTTATGGTTCAAGTTTAACTTCCTGTCTAACACAGCCTATAATATTCAACTGCTCATTTTCATTTGAAGTCAGTCATTTCCAGGGAAATGTGTATTTTGGGTATGGGTTTATGGCATATACATTATTTTGCAGTCTAGCTGGAACAAAGCACAGGTAAGCACTTGAAGACAGATAGGAATTGGTTGCTCGAAAATTAAATCTGATCTTCATCAGCTGCCTTCTTAAGTTGATATTTATATTTTTGATTTCTCCTGTTCTGGGAAAAGTTGTATTCAAGTAATACTTCCTGTATTTGTGTGTGGTGACCTTTTAAAGTTTTCTTTTAGCAGGAGAAAAAAAAAGACATTTCACAGATTACTAGGTAAAAGTAGGGAAATTACTATATGTAGTATCATTTTTATTAGCAAAACATGTCATCTAATTTAAAATAGAGGAGTATTTTGTCTCACTGCTGGACTATTTAATTGTTTTGCCACTGAGATCCTAATTATTTAATGCTCCTCCCTAAAAGATTGCCAGTTATTCAGTAGCTGATTTGAAATACATTTGCTTTAACATCAGTGTTTATTCAGTTCCTTGGAAAAATGCAACTGATAACTTCTGCAGTTCTGTCTGCTGGATTTCTTTGTCTCTGTCATATTAATAGTGTGATAGCACAGTGGTATAGTAGGTTTTATGTAAGGATTGCAAAATATGCTAATAGCTGATAACTTTGTGACTTCTTTCAATCACCTTAACTTCCCAAATATGGCATCACAGATATTTCCAGAAACACAGTGAATCTATGGACTACTGTGCGTTTGCAGGGGCAAAAGAGAAAGCAAAACAGGAGGGAAAATGTGTGGTTTTGGGAAGCGTAAGATGAAGTGTTAGGTAGATATCATAAGAAAAGCTTCAGTAACTTTTTTTGAGGCATGTGTTGCATATCTGGAGCCCAACCAAAGGCCTTAGACCATATGAAGGTGAGGTTTAACAAGTCGTGCTTACACACAGGAGAAGCTTGTAGATCATAGAAATTTTCTCCAATATGCTTTATGTTTTGAATCTTGCTGATCAATAGCAAAGTAATACTGTGGCTAATCCTAAAATTGTGGGATGATAAAATGCAGAATAGCAATGTAGTCTTGGTCCTCTTGCATTTGGCACTGCACCAAAACAGAGTTATGTTTTTAGAGATGATCACCTTTGTGGTATCTACTTCAGGGCTGTTATTCATGCAGTTGCCTGCTTTGTGATTATTTTCAAATGTTCAAGCTTCAGTTGCGAGCAATGAGAAAACTTGCAACAGTCAAATAGTAGTTGATAGAAGATATGTTTGTAATAAAAATTAATACTGAATATTATTGTGCTGCTGAGTCTTATCACTCTCTGAACAAACCTGGTTAAGTTTTAAGTAATAACAACACAGCTAGGCACAAACAGTCCTGGAGATTCCTGCAGAGCATTGGTGACAACTTCTTGACCCAGGTGGTGGAGGAGCCAACAAGGAGAGGTGTGCTGCTGGACCTGGTACTAACAAACAAAGAAGGACTGGTGGAAGATGTGAAGGTTGGGGGCTGCCTTGGCTGCAGTGACCATGAGATGGTGGAGTTCAGGATCCTGCGAGGAGGCAGCAGGGCACCAAGTAGGATTGCAACCCTGGACTTCAGGAGAGCAAACTTTGGCCTCTTCAGGGACCTACTTGGAGGAATCCCATGGGTTAGGGCCCTAGAAGGAAGGAGTGTTCAAGAGAGCTGGTTAATATTCAAACATCACTTCCTCCAGGCTCAAGAGCGGTGCATCCCTATGAGTAGGAAGTCAAGCAAAGGAGGCAGGAGACCTGCATGGATGAGCAAGGAGCTCCTGGCAAAACTCAACCAGAAGAAGGAAGTCTACAGAAAGTGGAAAGGGGGACAGGCCACTTGGGAGGAATATAGGAATGTTGTCAGAGTATGCAGGGATGCGACGAGGAAGGCTAAGGCCCGTTTGGAATTAAATCTGGCAAGGGATGTCAAGGACAACAAGAAGGGCTTCTTCAAATACATCAGCAGCAAGAGGAAGACTAGGGAAAATGAGGGCCCTTTGCTGAATGGGGTGGGTGCCCTGGTGACGAAGGATGCAGAGAAGGCAGAGTTACTGAATGCTGCCTTTGCTTCAGTCTTTACTGCTCAGGACAGCCCTCAGGAACCCCAGACCCTGGAGACAAGAGAGAAAGTCTGGAGAGAGGAAGACTTTCCCTTGGTGGAGGAGGAGTGGGTTAGAGATCATTTAAGCAAACTTGACATGCACAAATCCATGGGCCCTGATGGGATGCACCCACGAGTGCTGAGGGAGCTGGCGGACATTATTGCTAAGCCACTCTCCATCATCTTTGAAAGGTCATGGAGAACAGGAGAGGTGCCCGAGGACTGGAAGAAAGCCAATGTCACCCCAGCCTTCAAAAAGGGCAAGAAGGAGGACCCAGGGAACTACAGGCCAGTCAGCCTCACCTCCATCCCTGGAAAGGTGATGGAGCAGCTCATCCTGGAAGCCATCTCCATGCATGTGGAGGAAAAGAAGGTGATCAGGAGTAGTCAGCATGGCTTCACCAAGGGGAAATCATGCCTAACCAATCTGATAGCCTTCTATGATGGAATGACTGGCTGGGTAGATGAGGGGAGAGCAGTGGATGTTGTCTACCTAGACTTCAGCAAGGCTTTTGACACTGTCTCCCATAGCATCCTCATAGACAAGCTCAGGGAGTGTGGGTTAGATGAGTGGACAGTGAGGTGGATTGAGAAGTGGCTGAATGGCAGAGCTCAGAGGGTTGTGATCAGTGGCACAGAGTCTAGTTGGAGGCCTGTAGCTAGCGGTGTCTCCCAGGGGTCAGTCCTGGGCCCAGTCTTGTTCAACTTCTTCATCAATGACCTGGATGAAGGCACAGAGTGCACCCTCAGCAAGTTTGCTGATGAGACAAAACTGGGAGGAGTGGCCGATACACCAGAGGCTGTGCTGCCATTCAGAGAGACCTGGACAGGCTGGAGAGGTGGGCGGAGAGGAACCTCCTGAAGTTCAACAAAGGGAAGTGCAGGGTCCTGCACCTGGGGAGGAATAACCCCAGTCACCAGTACAGGTTGGGGGTTGACCTGCTGGAAAGCAGCTCTGCGGAGAAGGACCTGGGAGTGCTGGTGGACACCAAGTTAAGTATGAGGCAGCAATGTGCCCTTGTGGCCAAGAAGGCCAATGGTATCCTGGGGTGCATCAGAAAGAGTGTTGCCAGCAGGTCGAGGGAGGTGATTCTCCCCCTCTACTCAGCCCTGGTGAGGCCACATCTGGAGTCCTGCGTCCAGTTCTGGGCTCCCCAGTACAAGAGGGATGTGGCACTACTGGAGCAAGTCCAGCGAAGGGCCACAAAGATGATTAGGGGACTGGAGCATCTCTCTTATGAGGAAAGGCTGAGAGAGCTTGGCCTGTTTAGCTTGGAGAAGAGAAGGCTGAGAGGAGATCTTATCAATGTGTACAAGTATCTGAAGGGAGGGTGTCGAGAGGATGGGACCAGACTCTTTTCAGTGGTGCCGAGCGACAGGACGCGAGGCAATGGGCACAAACTGAAACACAGACACTTCCATCTTAACATGAGGAAAAACTTTTTCACTGTGAGGGTGACAGAGCACTGGAACAGGTTGCCCAGAGAGGTGGTGGAGTCTCCTTCTCTGGAGATATTCAAAAGCCGCCTGGATGCAATCCTGTGCAATGTGCTCTAGGTGACCCTGCTTGAGCAGGGGGGTTGGACTAGATGATCTCCAGAGGTCCCTTCCAACCTCAGTGATTCTGTGATTCTGTGATAATTTGGTAGAGGGGAAGGTGATAAAATTGATATGTGACATCTTTGCTTCCCTAATTTAAAGATTAGTTCCCAGTTTTCTCCTTAACTGAAAGTTCTCATGATGATATGCATGTATATCTTTTTTATGTGGGCTCTACAGATTACTTGATATTTTTAGGAGATTAAATGTTTTGTTACCCTGTCTATAAAGGGAAGGAAAAGTAGTGCAACTGCCCTTCTTGGCCCCCAACACTTTAAAGCTGACTGGTCGTGAGTTCCTCCTGGGGAAAAGAAAGAACTGACTTCAGCCTTGTAATTCTATTGTTGGATTGCCTCAAAAATACCCTGAGAAACTGCCAGATGTTTAGCTTTGTGGCTTTGACTTAAGGATAAGAAATTTAGTCTTCCTATCCAATTATATCTATAAGTTTGAAAATCATCTAAGCTGGCTATTTGTGACTGTCAGGTTGCAGATAGGATGAGAATCAGACTGTAGGCACAGTGAAAACTTTTCTGGAGTCCTCTCCAAATTGTTTTATTTACTAGTGGCTTTGTACTTGCCAACATTTGTAACCAAAAAATATATTTCAGGTTGATATATTTCTTGCATTAATGTGTTTTAATGGATTTGGAGGGAAAAAAGAGGATTGAGAAGGAAAAAATCAAATATCTTCCTTCTTTCTCAGAAAGATGCAGTTTTTGCCCTGTCAGTCTTCCCTTTCCTCTCTTTGCATCTTTCTGCTGTGCCCATACCTAGACTTAATTTTTTTTTAAGTCAGAAAGGGTGTTTAGAATAATGTAATTTCTTGCACAGTGCAGCCCATAGCAATCACTAGGTGAGAGTCTCTGTTGAAATCAACTTCTGATTAGTCTGGAACTGTAACTGTCAGGTTGTTAACCTCTGTGGATCCATCAACTGCTGTGGAGAAGATAACCAAGAGAAGCACTTCTTTTCAAAGTCTAAATGCAGCAGTTTGTAACCTCTAGTGGAAACTTCAGAGGTTTGAAAACTGAGAAAGATTGATAACTGCTAAGTCAGCTTTTTTTTTTTTTCCTTAAGAGGTATAGTGGATTTAAGATAAATGACTGATAATGTATGATGTCTGGGTTCTGATGAACTGAATGTGTTCCAGTATTTCATCATCTCTGTTAATGTGC
>NW_020450947.1:232682-308691 GCF_003343035.1 Apteryx rowi
GAGGGGAAGTGGGCAGGTGGAATGTGACTTAATTGCAGCTTTTCAGTATCTACAGGGTGATTAGCAAGAAGACAGAGCCAGGCTCTTCACAGCAGTGAATGGCAGGAGGACAAGAGACAAGGGACAGAAGCTGAAATAAGAGATTCTGACTGTATGTAAGGGAGGACCTTTTCCCCATGAGGATGGTCAAGCATTGGAACAAGTTGTCCACAGAAGTTATGCAGTCTCCATCCTTGGTGGTTTTCAGGATTAGACTGGATAAAGGCCTGAGCAAGCTGGTCTGATCTCCCAGCTGCCCATACTTTGAGCAAAAGGTTGGACTAGAGATCTTCTGAGATCCCTTCCAACCTGAATAAGTCTGTGATTTTTCTGATAATTTGTTTAGTTTCTTCTCCTGTTGACAGCATGTGCCTTTGCTAATGAAAGATGATCTATTCAAATGATTTCTAGTGTAAGTTATTACATGAGCTGCTTGAGAGACTGATTAATCCTGTGATGCTGGTTCCATTGGGTTCCTAGAAAGTGTGCCCAAGAGGAGCTCCTCTCTTTTTAAGTCTTAGTGGCAATAGAAAAGAGATTGAAGGAAAGAGTCTTTAGCTCACTACTTTTATTCTGAGCCATCAAAAATAGATATAAATTTAAGTGGTATGAACATGGTAGAAATTGCATGACCAACTGGAACTGAAACAACTGAGTTCTTTTATTGTCTTTATTTGCTCATGTTAATGAATAGGGAAGGGTGCAGTGACTGGTAGCCTAATCATGTTTGCTATGGAGTTGCATGTACCCTTGGACCAATACCACCAATTTAAAGAGCATTGGTGCTCTCTTGTTACACTGAGTATCAAATTTTCCAGAAAACAACCTGTCAGCTTGACATTTTTCTATTCAGCCATGAGAAAGTTTATTAACTTTGGTGCAGTGCTGTGTGGAGTCAGCTTTAATATTCTGGGAATGTGGTTTAGAGATGTTCAAATTACTTGTGGAAGTAGTGTAATCATACTCAGTAACTGGATAATAGGCAAATATTTTCTTTCCTTGTCTTCATTAGCATGTTAAAATGTGTCATTTGAGGCTTTTGTCTTTAAATGCTATGTTTTCTTTCCTGATGTTCTCAAATGGTCAACCTCACAGATCAGAAAGTCTTTACTTAGCTTATTTGCTCGTGATGGTTGTTTTTGATTCTTTGAATGCTTTCTTTGTGTGTGTGGAAATCCCTGTGAGTCTACCTTAATATTCTTTAGCAATTTACATTACACTATGCTATTGCTTGTATCTAAATGATAGTTTTAGTTGGCATTTTCAGAAAATGTAGGATTTCTTAGTAGTGCAAGTCTCCCATGCTTTGATTCAAAAAGACTTCTTTTTTTATTGATAGCAGTTAAGCTAACATGCCCAAGTGTGATAATGCAGTAAGTGTATAGACAAACACCCCCCCCCCCAAAAAAAAAAAAAAACCCATAAAATGTTTCAGGGAAGGTGATCTGTGGGTTTGTGGGGCTTTCCTTGTTTGTTCGTTTTTTTGTCTGTTAGCAGGCAACCCTTTCTCCTTCTGTCAAAATAAAAAAGATGGCTTTTCTCAAGTTACAGCTCCAAGTACCTCTGGTGATGCAGCATCAAATCAATCCTTCCACTCAAGTAGCAGTGTGCTGACTGAGAATCATCTTTAGGTTGTTTCATGGTATCTTGATTGTTGAAGGTAGCAATGGGAAGAGTTATCAACCAAAACTTTTACAGAAATTGGTCGGTTGAGGACTGTGGTCCCCTTAGGAGTCCTGAGCAGTCCTCGTGTGTTCCTCCTGAACTCTAAAGTCCAGAATTAAGAAGGCAGGGAAGGAAGTGGGATGAGTGTAGAAGCCTAGATATGAATACCTAAGCCATGTCAAGTAATGGCAAAGATTCTGTTTCTGTATATTGTGGATAAAAAATCTGCTGCCTAAGGACAGTGTAACCCCAGTCTAATTCTGGATGGTTCATAGCCATGTGAAGGCTCCTTTCTCTTCCAGTCTCCCTCTTTCTTTCTTTCCTCCTTGGTGCTACTACTGTCTGGGGCAGGCATGCTGCTCCATGTGTTACTGGTGCCATCTGCCACATGCTGAAGCAGATGAGGGGGAGAGGCTAATTAAGGCAGTTGTCTCACCTGTGGACCAGTATGGCTGGTGGCACTGGACATAAAGCTGAGGAGCCTGTGGGGGAAGGGAAAGGCTTCAGGATGTAGTGTAGTCTTGGGCAATTTGGCAAAGTTGAGCAGCAACTGAGCAGTATAAATGGTGGGGGGCTGTGCTGCCATGATTGTGGGGCTATGTGGAAGTCCTGTTCATGTTGGGGGGGTTGGGGGGCTTGATTGTAGGTAGGAAAGCCTGATGTCATGGGCAACTCGAAAGCCCTGCATGGTGTAGAGTATCCTTCCATCTCCTGTATTGCAGGATGCTGAACACAGGAGTATTGCTGTATGATCAGGATTGCTATGTAGCCCAAGGAAATATGCAACAGTGGCAGTGCGGTAGTGAGTCTTAAAGAAGTGCTGTGCTGTATGTGGGGTGAACATGGAATGAGGAGGCTGGGGACAGGCTGTGTGCCATGGATCACCATGTAGGATGGGAATTGTGGGAAGTTCAGTGAGTGATGTGTAGAGGTCAGGAGAATATGCTTGAGGATATGCTGGTGTGTGGTCTGGCAAAGATATTGGAAAATTTGTTTTGGACATCATTAGGGGAAAGTCCCCTCTAGAGTAGTGAGCCTAATTCTGCGGCATCAGCACGTACCTGTTAGAGAGCTGCTGGCAACTGCTGCTGTTTTGCAATGATATGGATTTCAATTTGAACACTGACTGCCAGGTGGTATTCAAGATGGGGATAAATTGTCTAATATGAGCAGGTTCCAAGACATTTAAAAAGTAATGTGAGTTAAAGTATTATACTCCATCTGAAGCACATTGGTAGCTCAGCATTGCTACTGTGCTTCTGGAAAGAAACTGTTAATCAAATGGGCTGGGACATTCTTAAGTGGAGGCAGTGAGGTAGGTTTGGTTTGAAGTGAGAAAGGAAAAAATTAAATTGGCTTAATGAAGCTGTCTCCTTTTCCATGGTAAATTAATGTTAGATGTCAAATGTATATGAATATGCAGTGGTAACTTTTAGCAGGTGTTTCTAAAAGGATAGACAATGCCACATTTTCTGTGTTTTTGAGCTTATTGATACCATTCTTTTACCCAGTTTTAATATTAACTGTATGTCCTTGCCCCTGTAACCAAACTTAGAATGAACAATGGATAGAGTTGAGCGTGATGGCTCTGAGGCAGATGTGTTGTCCTCATGTTTGAAAACATCAAAACACATGCATTCTTCCTAGCTTTGGAACAGATGTTCAGTGGTTGATGAAAGCCCTTTATATTACACTTGCATTTATCAGGCTGTTATTAAAAGATATCAATACAATTTGATATGGACTGTATCTGATTTAAAGGCACTGGGCTCGATGACACAGATCTTTCCTATCTTTTGTTCTTTCTAGTATGTCTCTAAGCTGCTTAAACCTGTGGTGACATGCAGAAAACGGTGTGGAGTAAAAGGAGGCAAATCAGAAAAGGGGGAAAAAATTGCTTTTTGGCAGGGGGACAGGGAGGAAGAAGATGTTAAGCAAAACCATATATGAATAGCACAGGGAAAAAAGCAAGATCATAACAAAAAATTAATGAAGGATCACTAATTTCAGCAGCATTTTTTAAGTTTGGTTCTCATTTCTGTGGCAAAATCAACATTATAACTGGGCAAATTTATACTGATTTTTATTTAATGTTTTTTGACCTGCCCAAATACAAATTTCTTTGTGAGCTAACATACTAATTTTTAGTTTCAGAAACCATTCTCCTACTTCTTGTATTTAAAATAAATATCCTTTAATTTCTTACAGTCATAAAGCAAAGGCTTTCTCAAAGTTTCAGGATAAACAGAAGGCATCTGGTGCTTGAGTGAGAGGGTGTTGTGCCTCAAGGGCCAAGTCTAGATGAGATGCGGTACTAGCATACAACTTAATCTCAGGTTGATATGATGGTCTAGTGAGCTATTAAGGGTAAATACACATGGTGTATGAAAAAAAGACTTCATTTAGAAAAAGCTAACCTTTTTTAGCCTCAAGAGAATAAGCTGGTGGTTGTTTGCTATGTACTAGCTCAGCTTGCTGTTAGGTGCTTGGCTGTTTAACATGGTTATCTGCAACTAGATTTGCTCTTGAATGTTTAAGAAGGGTGTCTGGTATTTATCGTCCAAGTTCATAGTGGTGCAGTTGTACCTATGATGGTTTCCACCACAACCACTGTCCTTACCATTCCAAACTATATACCTTTAGGTACCTTCAGATCTTGAATGGAAGCAGCAGACTTCAAAACTAAATACAAGTACTTTGTTTTCCCCCCAAAAGTCATAAGAATCCTCTCTTAATGGCAGGGTAAGCATTACCAAAGTAGATTTACAAGGAGGTTCTGCGGCTCAGTAAGCACCTCAAATAGAGCAGATGCTGCATTCTTTTTTTTTTTTTTTTTTTAAATCTACAAGAGATTCTGGAGGAGCTGAGAAAGGGAACTACAGCCTGGCACAGTCATGTGATCCAGGGTTTCTTCATCACCACAGAAAGCGCATGTTTCAGAGGACCTGTGAACTATGCCATGGGCATGCTTGGAACTGCTGCTTCATGGAGGAATTTCTAGCTTATGTCCCTGCTGGGCCATGGAATAGCTCAAACTGTGAGCTGTCCCATCGGGGTTCTTCCCCTTCTGATGGTAAGCCTTGTGCTTGGGCATGATAGGAAAGTGAGGAAATAAGGAAAGTATAGGTGTTTCTGAGGTGTGGACAAGCTAGATGTCACTCAGCATGTTGCAGTGTGCAGAGAGAAGGTTACAAGGGAGGCTTGAGGAATAAAAATCTGAGAAAAAGCTTTTATGGGGTTAGAGTAGATGGCTACTTTCCCCAGGACTCTTGAGATAGTGTTAAGGTGATCCTCCTCTTCAGGGGCAAATCAGAAGGGATGTGGCAGATGTCATCCCAAGTGCTGGGAGAGCAACATAAGGCCTATCCACTTCTGCTGATCATAGCCCAAACTGCTCTCCAGTTTTGGACATGTTTGCCAGGACTATTCTGTGGCACATGGCAGGCAGAGATGCATCTCTGTCACCTGTGAATGGAAGGAAGGGTTGTGCTGCAGGAGCTTAGCTACATGCAAGCTGAAATCAGTTCTTACAAGTTTAGTTACTTTTTTTTTTCCTCTCTCATGTGGTCTAAAATGTAGAGAGGATGGTATTAGGGAACACAGATTGTAAGGGGGTTGTCTTGAAAGCAAGAGACAAATCCTAGCCTGTGGCACATCAAGAATTTGGTGGGAGGGGTGAGAACGACAGAGGGAGGATAGTGTATTGACATGTTTGACAGCAGGGCAATAAGTAGGATTGCAACCCTGGGCTTCAGGAGAGCAAACTTTGGCCTCTTCAGGGACCTACTTGGAGGAATCCCATGGGTTAGGGCCCTAGAAGGAAGGGGCGTTCAAGAGAGCTGGTTAATCTTCAAGCATCACTTCCTCCAAGCTCAAGAGCGGTGCATCCCTATGAGTAGGAAGTCAAGCAAAGGAGGCAGGAGACCTGCATGGATGAGCAAGGAGCTCCTGGCAAAACTCAACCAGAAGAAGGAAGTCTACAGAAAGTGGAAAGGGGGACAGGCCACTTGGGAGGACTATAGGCACGTTGTCAGAGTATGCAGAGATGTGACGAGGAAGGCTAAGGCCCGTTTGGAATTAAATCTGGCAAGGGATGTCAAGGACAACAAGAAGGGCTTCTTCAAATACATCAGTGGCAAAAGGAAGACTAGGGAAAATGTGGGCCCTTTGCTGAATGGGATGGGTGCCCTGGTGACAAAGGATGCAGAGAAGGCAGAGTTACTGTATGCCGCCTTTGGTTCAGTCTTTACTGCTCAGGACAGCCCTCAGGAATCCCAGACCCTGGAGGCAAGAGAGAAAGTCTGGAGAAAGGAAGACTTTCCCTTGGTTGAGGAGGATCAGGTTAGAGATCATTTAGGCAAACTTGACATGCACAAATCCATGGGCCCTGATAAGATGCACCCATGAGTGCTGAGGGATCTGGCGGACATTATTGCTAGGCCACTCTCCATCATCTTTGAAAGGTCATGGAGAACAGGAGAGGTGCCTGAAGGCTGGAAGAAAGCCAGTGTCACCCCAGCCTTCAAAAAGGGCAAGGGGAGGACCCAGGGAACTACAGGTCAGTCAGCCTCACCTCCATCCCTGGAAAGGTAGGTGATGGAGCAGCTCATCCTAGAAGCCATCTCTAAGCATGTGGAGGAAAAGAAGGTGATCAGGAGTAGGCAGCATGGCTTCACCAAGGGGAAATCATGCTTAACCAATCTGACAGCCTTCTGTGATGGAATGACTGGCTGGGTAGATGAGGGGAGAGCAGTGGATGTTGTCTCCCTTGACTTCAGCAAGGCTTTTGACACTGTCTCCTATAACATCCTCATAGACAAGCTCAGGAAGTGTGGGCTAGATGAGTGGACAGGGAGGTGGATTGAGAAGTGGCTGAATGGCAGAGCTCAGAGGGTTGTGATCACTGGCACAGAGTCTAGTTGGAGGCCTGTAGCTAGCGGTGTCTCCCAGGGGTCAGTACTGGGCCCAGTCTTGTTCAACTTCTTCATCAATGACCTGGATGAAGGCACAGAGTGCACCCTCAGCAAGTTTGCTGATGAGACAAAACTGGGAGGAGTGGCTGATACACCAGAGGCTGTGCTGCCATTCAGAGAGACCTGGACAGGCTGGAGAGGTGGACGGAGAGGAACCTCATGAAGTTGAACAAAGGCAAGTGCAAGGTCCTGCACCGAGGGAGGAATAACCCCACACACCAGTACAGGTTGGGGGTTGACCTGCTGGAAAGCAACTCTGCCAAGAAGGACCTGGGAGTGCTGGTGGACACCAAGTTAAGCATGAGGCAGCAAKGTGCCCTTGTGGCCAAGAMGGCCAATGGTATCCTGGGGTGCATCAGRAAGAGYSTTGCCAGCAGGTYGAGGGAGGKGATCCTGCCCCTCTGCTCAGCCCTGGTGAGGC
Source organism: Apteryx rowi (assembly GCF_003343035.1). NCBI lineage: Eukaryota > Metazoa > Chordata > Aves > Apterygiformes > Apterygidae > Apteryx > Apteryx rowi. Next base: position 239,781 of record NW_020450947.1, read on the forward strand.
CACATCTAGAGTACTGTGTTCAGTTCTGGGCTCCCCAGTACAAGAGGGATGTGGTACTACTGGACCAAGTCCAGCAGAGGGCTACAAAGATGATTAGGGGACTGGAGCATCTCTCTTATGAGGAAAGGCTGAGAGAGTTGGGCCTGTTTAGCTTGGAGGAGAGAAGGCTGAGAGGAGATCTTATCAATGTATACAAATATCTGAAGGGAGGGTGTCAAGAGGATGGAGCCAGACTCTTTTCGGTGGTGCCCAGCGACAGGACGTGAGGCAATGGGCACAACCTGAAACACAGGAAGTTCCATCTGAATATGAGAAAAATCTTCTTCACTGTGAGGATGACAGAGGACTGGAAGAGGTTGCCCAGAGAGGTTGTGGAGTCTCCTTCTCTGGAGATATTCAAAACCCGCCTGGATGCAATCCTGTGCAATATGCTCTAGGTGACCCTGCTTGAGCAGGGGGGTTGAACTAGATGATCTCCAGAGGTCCCTTCCAACCTCAACCAGTCTGTGATTCTGTGATGATACCAGCATCTTGGAGACCATAACTTTGGATGTCCACTAGACTTGTGCAGAATTCTAAATCCTGGGCCTTTTTCTGGAAGGTGTTTTGTAGGTCTGTCGTGAAACTTGGAGATGGCAAGAGTGTGTTATGAAAGTACCCTATTGCATGTTCCTGTTCTTTATTGGTTGTAGGTGAAACTAAAGGGCTACTACAGTGGGTTCATGTAGATGTAGTTCCCATGGGATTATTTGGTATGTTCTTGAAACTTAACTTTCCCAAATGCAAGTGTAGGATCTAAAGAGTTTCACAGTTCTGTAGTGTGATAAGTCTGTTACAGCTGGGGAGATACGCTGGCAACGTATACTTCCATTGCTCAGGCACAGCCTAGATCTCTTTCACACCAGCATGGCTTCTGATAAGTCTTTTGAGGTTTAGGATGAAGGCTGTTTGAATACTATGAAGTGGTTTTAGGGAAATTTTCTTACAAAATGAATCCTTTAATACAGGCCAAAGTTATTTATTGCCATGTCTGTTCCAGGTTAGGCTGATATGTGGCAAAAATGGTTATGCAATTGATATAACTTTTCTCCTGTAAAGAAGTGAGTTTGAGTTGTTTGGGTTTTTGTTTGTTTTTTACCCTGTTGCACTTGGATGGATTTTTCAATTTGTGATCTGTTTTCACAGAGTGACCCTGTTGGGTAAAACTTCTTCAGACTGAGTCATGTATTGCAAATATTCATGGGACAAATGCTGATTGTTATTCCAGACTGTGTATTGTAGACTTTCTGGACCAGTTCAAAGATTAGTTAAATAGCAGTAAGTCTGTGACTTTCTGGTCTACTTTAGCATACAGGATTACTGGTTTTGATGCTGACCATGTTGCCTAGAAAGTTGATGTTAGATTAAAATTGTTTCAAAGACAGGACGAGTATGTTTCTCACAAGTTCATTTCTGACCTCAGTCTTTCATCCCTGGACAAAATAAATTTCCAAGGTGCACTTGAGAACAAGCCTTCAGCTATCATCAGCTGTGTGTCAAAAACCGCGGAGTCTGTAGCTTGGTTTTGTGGCACATCATTACAACCAAGGCTCTTCCTGCAGAGCTTTTCCTTCACAGGCTACAAAACATCTCTTTCTCAGAAGGGATGACCACACTGTCACACAACTGTGTGAGTAATTGACATCCAAAGAGCCCAGAATAACTTGTCATGTCTTGTGTTCAAAAACAGAATTTCACGTCCTGCATACTTTCTAGCCCTGCAGTGCAATACAGACTGATAGTTCGAGGGTTCCTGGTGAGGTATTGCAGAAAGAGCCTAGGGACTGGCAGATCTTGACCTTCATCCAGAATAATTTAGTTTTCTTGAAATAAACTCAGACCTTAAAATGGAATGTAATGGTTTTTAAGCATAACATTTTTTTTCTTTGTGTTTTGACTTCAGCACAATTCTTCAGCTTGGGAGGTCTTTTAGAGATGGATCAGGATAAAGAAAAAACGAATTTGTTTTTGAAAAGTTCTATGGGAATGTAGAGTTGCTGTCTGTACTGATCTTGCATGATAACTTCTAGATCTGGACCTGTTTGGACTGGTGCACGTGACATATGTTTAATTCTCAAAAATAGTAGGGACTGATTTTTCAGAAGGGTTCGATACCTCTGAGCTCCCAGTACCTTCACTGGGAACTGCAGATGCTCAGGACAGTGAAAAATCAGGATTTGCATCTTTAAATTACTACAGCTTCAAAGATGCATGTCAAGTATACTTCAGCCTTATTGGCAGGATGAAAGAGTAAAGCAGGTCTTAAAGTAAGCTTGTGTTATGCAAAAAGCTAGTGGAAGTGAATTAACTCCTATTGTATACCACTGAAAGGACACTTTATTCCTCAGAGTGATCTGTGGCTGGTGAAATATATGAGGAATCACAAAATTGTTGGGGTTGGGAAGCATCTCTGGAGATCATGTGGTCCAACCTACTTGTTCGAGCAGGGTCAGGTAGAGCAGGTTGCCCAGGACTGTGTCCAATCAACTTTTAAATATCTCCAAGGATAGAGACTCCACAACCTCTCTGGGCAACCTGTTCCAGTGTTCAACAACCTTTACAATGAAGAAGCATTTTCCTGTGTTCAAGTGGAATTTCCTGAGTTTCAGTTTGTGCCCGTTGCCTCTCGTCCTGATGCTGGCCCCCACTGAAAAGAGTCCAGCTCTATTCTCTTTTCACCCACCCATGAGATGTTTATAGATAATGATAAGATAACCCCTGAGCTTATTCTTCTCCAGGCTAAACAATCCCAGCTCTGTCAGCCTTTCCTCCCATGAAGGATGCTCCAGTCCCTTAATCATCCTTGTGGCCCTTTGCTGGACTTGCTCCAGTAAATACCTGTCTGAGGGATTGCCATACTTCTTCCAATTGCCGTACTTCAGCAAATTCTGGCTGTCTGAGGGGTCTGCGTTTACCTCTGTTTAATACACAAGCCAAATACTATGCTTATTTGTGATTGTTCTCTCTGCTGATTTTTTTGTTTGTTTGTTTTACAGTCACTGGCTTTGGGTGAGGATTCAGAATGGGAGACAAGCCTATCTGGGAGCAGATTGGGTCCAGCTTCGTACAACATTACTACCAGCTCTTTGATGCAGACAGGACCCAGTTAGGAGCAATATATGTGAGTATCTCTAGAAAGGAAGTTGGGGCTCTGTCCCATAATCTGTCTAAATTTCCCTATTTTGATGTGTGGGAATACACAAGGTGGGCTAGTGGGTTTCATCCGGACTCCAGAATATTAGTCAAGCAATTGTACTTTCTGAACTCTTATTTCTTGCCTTCCTCTTATATGTGTCTTCTATTTAGAGCTTTGTCTGCCTTGTTGATTGGCAGTCAATCTCAAAAAAAACCAAACAACAACACCCAAACAAAAACAACAAAAACCCAACCCCCCACCCTCCCTCAACAAAATGGCTATAGACAGTGGCTTGCAGTGGGAGAGACTGGTGATTATCCTGTGATTAAATTCTCTGTAAAAGCAGCTGTGCTATCCTTAGTTTGCTGTTAGTTTATAGGCTTGGATTTGATTGGACACCTGTTAGGGTGGTAGGCTGTGGATTTTTCTAAGTCCTCCTCTGTTTAGCAGTTCTTACAGGTGTTTTTTGATCTCATGCTGTATGTTTTTTCAGAATGTTAAACTTGGTTTAAATTTTTAAATCTAGTTTAAACTTTTAAACTCAGTTTAAATTTAGACTTTTTTAAATTAAAAATTCTTAACTTTTGCCCCTTATTTGGGGCAAAATAAATTTGGATTCCAAAATTAAAGCCTGTAACTAAAAGGCCCAAGGGAGTGTTGGCCTCTAGTCCTGGAGGAGGACATGTTCTACAGAACATGCAAAATGCTAGTTGAGATTACCTGTGGTGAGGAATGCTGCTGGGTGGCTGAGTTGTTTCAGTAGGACACTCAAGTCTTGTAAGTCTTTTAGCATGTCCTGCTTTTCTGACCCTTGCTGGATGAATCTCATGCAGCTCTGCCAAGCTCTTGAGTGTTGGAAGTTCTTGCAGGAATACCATCTGACACCTCTCCCTCCACCTCAGCAGTCTCCGCTAGCACTGATAGCATTACTTTTTTGGATTCTTACTCCTTTGTGTATTTGCTGTCTGCTAGACTGTTGGCTGATTCTGGACAAGGAGCTGTGAGCAGAACCTGCAAAGTGAGAAGACCAAGTAGCCAGTATTTAATCCACAGCTCTAAATATGAAGCCTCTTTGCAGTTTCTGGCATGTTATGACCCAAACCTCTTCCAGCTGCAGAACACTGATTCATTCTACTGAAGACTAATGCATTCCTGGAAACATGGCCTTTCATTCAGTAAACACCTGGGCATTTTCTACCCTTGGGGTCCTGCTGCCTTTCATCATTCAATGGAGATTCCTATGCAAGTACAGGCAGGAGAGCATTAGGCAGGTCACTGATGTGTTTTACAGAGTTTCTAAACTATGGAGGGTATGGACCCTGGTTTTGTGTGGCTAAAATGCAGCAAGGATACAACTTCTCTAAATTAGAGGAGATTCTGTAGAAATGTTCTGCTTCTACTGAAGCCTTTTGCCTTCTGAGACCTTGTGGGATTAAATAGATCACAGAATCACAGAATCACTGAGGTTGGAAGGGACCTCTGGAGATCATCTAGTCCAACCCCCCTGCTCAAGCAGGGTCACCTAGAGCACATTGCACAGGATTGCATCCAGGCGTGTTTTGAATATCTCCAGAGAAGGAGACTCCACAACCTCTCTGGGCAACCTGTTCCAGTCCTCTGTCATCCTCACAGTGAAGAAGTTTTTTCTCATATTCAGATGGAACTTCCTGTGTTTCAGTTTGTGCCTGTTGCCTCGCGTCCTGTCGCTGGACACCACCGAAGAGAGTCTGGTCCCATCTTCTCGACACCCTCCCTTCAGATACTTGTACACATTGATAAGATCTCCTCTCAGCCTTCTCTTCTCCAGGCTAAACAGGCCCAGCTCTCTCAGCCTTTCCTCATAGGAGAGATGCTCCAGTCCCCTAATCATCTTTGTAGCCCTCTGCTGGACTTGGTCCAGTAGTACCACATCCCTCTTGTACTGGGGAGCCCAGAACTGAACACAGTACTCTAGATGTGGCCTCACCAGGGCTGAGCAGAGGGGCAGGATCACCTCCCTCGACCTGCTGGCAAGGCTCTTCCTGATGCACCCCAGGATACCATTGGCCTTCTTGGCCACAAGGGCACCTTGCTGCCTCATGCTTAACTTGGTGTCCACCAGCACTCCCAGGTCCTTCTTGGCAGAGTTGCTTTCCAGCAGGTCAACCCCCAACCTGTACTGGTGTGTGGGGTTATTCCTCCCTCGGTGCAGGACCTTGCACTTGCCTTTGTTCAACTTCATGAGGTTCCTCTCCGTCCACCTCTCCAGCCTGTCCAGGTCTCTCTGAATGGCAGCACAGCCTCTGGTGTATCGGCCACTCCTCCCAGTTTTGTCTCATCAGCAAACTTGCTGAGGGTGCACTCTGTGCCTTCATCCAGGTCATTGATGAAGAAGTTGAACAAGACTGGACCCAGTACTGACCCCTGGGAGACACCGCTAGCTACAGGCCTCCAACTAGACTCTGTGCCGCTGATCACAACCCTCTGAGCTCTGCCATTCAGCCACTTCTCAATCCACCTCCCTGTCCACTCATCTAGCCCACACTCCCTGAGCTTGTCTATGAGGATGTTATAGGAGACAGTGTCAAAAGCCTTGCTGAAGTCAAGGGAGACAACATCCACTGCTCTCCCCTCATCTACCCAGCCAGTCATTCCATCACAGAAGGCTGTCAGATTGGTTAAGCATGATTTCCCCTTGGTGAAGCCATGCTGCCTACTCCTGATCACCTTCTTTTCCTCCACATGCTTAGAGATGGCTTCCAGGATGAGCTGCTCCATCACCTACCTTTCCAGGGATGGAGGTGAGGCTGACTGACCTGTAGTTCCCTGGGTCCTCCCCTTGCCCTTTTTGAAGGCAGGGGTAACACTGGCTTTCTTCCAGCCTTCAGGCACCTCTCCTGTTCTCCATGACCTTTCAAAGATGATGGAGAGTGGCTTAGCAATGACATCTGCCAGCTCCCTCAGCACTTGTGGGTGCATCCCATCGGGGCCCATGGATTTGTGGGTGTCAAATTTGCTTAAATGATCTCTAACCCAATCCTCCTCGACCAAGGGAAAGTCTTCCTCTCTCCAGACTTTCTCTCTTGTCTCCAGGGTCTGGGATTCCTGAGGGCTGTCCTGAGCAGTAAAGACTGAACCAAAGGCGGCATACAGTAACTCTGCCTTCTCTGCATCCTTTGTCACCAGGGCACCCATCCCATTCAGCAGTGGGCCCACATTTTCCCTAGTCTTTCTTTTGCTACTGATGTATTTGAAGAAGCCCTTCTTGTTGTCCTTGACATCCCTTGCCAGATTTAATTCCAAACGGGCCTTAGCCTTCCTCGTCGCATCCCTGCATACTCTGACAACGTTCCTATATTCCTCCCAAGTGGCCTGTCCCCCTTTCCACTTTCTGTAGACTTCCTTCTTCTGGTTGAGTTTTGCCAGGAGCTCCTTGCTCATCCATGCAGGTCTCCTGCCTCCTTTGCTTGACTTCCTACTCATAGATTATGCAGCATGGGGGAACCCGTGGATTTCTTCTGCATTCCTGAATTGCTGCTTTCCACCTCAAGGTTCAATTTTTCTCCTTTAGTAGCGTGACCCAATGAAATTGAGCTTTTGTTCTGAGACAGTAACTCATATAGCTCAAGCAGTTCATAATAAGAGTTGGAACTAAGTCAAGGGTTTGTACAGCAGTTATGTTCATGCACTTGTGTCTTGCAGGAAAATGCTGTAGCTGCTACTTTTTTCTACTTTATGTGTGTGTAGCTTGTTGTAGTGAAGTATTTTCTTATTTTTATGCTGTTTTCTCATCCATAGGGCTTTTGAGATGGGAGAAGGGATGGTTTTGGTTCTTGAAGCAGTTGCTCCCGGATATTTGGTGTAGAAAGTAACTATCAAGGCAACCTATAGCTGGGAGTCAGGTAGACACTAACAAGGTACAATCTAAAATTGTAGCCTGTTTCAGGAAAGATACGTTCCCTCACTAGTTTAATGTGTCCCCTCTGGTGCAGGACCTTTCTGACTGTTCAGAGAGCAGTAGTAAGCTCAGCTGCCGATTCCTGAAATGGATTCGGTAAGGCAGGTCCTGGGTCTCCTCTGCTTTTCTGGCTTTCCCTATTTGAAACCTGTACTTTGAGTGTTTGAGAGAAGAATAGCATCATCCCCTGGTACCATCACCTCGTTTCCCAAGTTATCGAAGTCAGAAATTGATGTCATATCGTAAGATGTGGGTGGTGTCAGCCAGATGCTCTTGCTGAGTAACTAGCTTACACAACCCAAATTTGGTCCCTTTTCCCCTAAAAGGGGCATGTCTCAAGTGGAGGCTGTGTTCAAGGACTCTTACCCATATTGCCTCCAGTTTTGTCTGTGACTGAGGTGCTCTGTGCTGTTCTGCTGGTCTACTTCTTTGTTCTTTTGGCTCTTGGTGCGTGTGCTCTATATTGTGTCCTTGCCATGATTTTGTGAGAACCAGAAGCTTTTTGAGATTGTGGCTGTGTTGGACAGGTTCAATGCACCTGCCTGGAGGATATGGCTTTCTGGTGCAGCATGGGTCAAAAACAGGGCTTGGAAAATTGCTGGAGAACACAAATGGGATTCTTTAGATTCTGCCCTTTTCTGCTCACGTATTCAGAGCGTAAGTGAGATTTTAAATTTGGAAGGGGAAGAGCCAGCAATCATGTTCCTTGAGCTATTTAGACTCAAAATGGTGGAAGGAGTGATAGGTTCCAGGACAACTTGGGATATGAGTAGAAGGTTAGGGTGCTGTTTGGAGATGGCAGCAGGCAGACTTTGAGCTCAGTGGAAATCAATTTAAATTTAAGTCTGTTTGTCAAGGGCTAAAGTTGGAATTGAGATGTCAGAGCTCTGTCAACAGTAGTTAGGATCTTGTGACCTTGGGATAAACTGTAGAATCACAGACTGGTTGAGGTTGGAAGGGACCTCTGGAGATCATCTAAGTCGAACCCCTCTGCTTAAGCAAGGTCACCTAGAGCATATTGCACAGGATCGTGTCCAGGCGGGTTTTGAATATCTCCAGAGAAGGAGACTCCACAACCTCTCTGAGCAACCTGTTCCAGTCCTCTGTCATCCTCACAGTGAAGAAGTTTTTCCTCATATTCAGATGGAACTTCCTGTGTTTCAGTTTGTGCCTGTTGCCTCACGTCCTGTCACTGGGCTTCACTGACAAGAACCTGGCTCTGTCCTCTTGACACCCTCCCTTCAGTTATTGTATACATTGATAAGATCCCCTCTCAGTCTTCTCTTCTCCAGGCTAAACAGGCCCAACTCTCTCAGCCTTTCCTCATAGGAGAGATGTTCCAGTCCCCTAATCATCTTTGTAGCCCTCTGCTGGACTTGGTCCAGTAGTACCACATCCCTCTTGTACTGGGGAGCCCAGAACTGAACACAGTACTCTAGATGTGGCCTCACCAGGGCTGAGCAGAGGGGCAGGATCCCCTCCCTCAACCTGCTGGCAAGGCTCTTCCTGATGCACCCCAGGATACCATTGACCTTCTTGGCCACAAGGGCACCTTGCTGCCTCATGCTGAACTAGGTGTCCACCAGCACTCCCAGGTCCTTCTTGGCAGAGTTGCTTTCCAGCAGGTCAACCCCCAACCTGTACTGGTGCGTGGGGTTATTCCTCCCCAGGTGCAGGACCTTGCACTTGCCTTTGTTGAACTTCGTGAGGTTCCTCTCCATCCACCTCTCCAGCCTGCCCAGGTCTCTCTGAATGGCAGCACAGCCTCTGGTGTATCGGCCACTCCTCCCAGTTTTGTCTCATCAGCAAACTTGCTGAGGGTGCATCGTCCCTTCATCCAGGTCATTGATGAAGAAGTTGAACAAGACTGGGCCCAGGACTGACCCCTGGGAGACACCGCTAGCTACAGGCCTCCAACTAGACTCTGTGCCACTGATCACAACCCTCTGAGCTCTGCCATTCAGCCACTTCTCAATCCACCTCCCTGTCCACTCATCTAGCCCACACTCCCTGAGCTTGTCTATGAGGATGCTATGGGAGACAGTGTCAAAAGCCTTGCTGAAGTCAAGGGAGACAACATCCACTGCTCTCCCCTCATCTACCCAGCCAGTCATTCCATCACAGAAGGCTATCAGATTGGTTAAGCATGATTTCCCCTTGGTGAAGCCATGCTGCCTACTCCTGATCACCTTCTTTTCCTCCACATGCTTAGAGATGGCTTCCAGGATGAGCTGCTCCATCACCTTTCCAGGGATGGAGGTGAGGCTGACTGACCTGTAGTTCCCTGGGTCCTCCCCTTGCCCTTTTTGAAGGCTGGGGTGACATTGGCTTTCTTCCAGCCTTCAGGCACCTCTCCTGTTCTCCATGACCTTTCAAAGATGATGGAGAGTGGCTTAGCAATGACATCTGCCAGCTCCCTCAGCACTTGTGGGTGCATCCCATCGGGGCCCATGGATTTGTGGGTGTCAAATTTGCTTAAATGATCTCTAACCCAATCCTCCTCGACCAAGGGAAAGTCTTCTTTTCTCCAGACTTTCTCTCTTGCCTCCAGGGTCTGGGATTCCTGAGGGCTGTCCTGAGCAGTAAAGACTGAAGCAAAGGCGGCATACAGTAACTCTGCCTTCTCTGCATCCTTTGTCACCAGGGCACCCACCCCATTCAGCAGTGGGCCCACATTTTCCCTAGTCTTCCTCTTACTGCTGATGTATTTGAAGAAGCCCTTCTTGTTGTCCTTGACATCYCTTGCCAGATTTAATTCCAAACGGGCCTTAGCCTTCCTCGTCGCATCCCTGCATACTCTGACAACGTGCCTATAGTCCTCCCAAGTGGCCTGTCCCCCTTTCCACTTTCTGTAGACTTCCTTCTTCTGGTTGAGTTTTGCCAGGAGCTCCTTGCTCATCCATGCAGGTCGCCTGCCCCCTTTGCTTGACTTCCTACTCATGGGGACGCACCGCTCTTGAGCTTGGAGGAAGTGATGCTTGAAGATTAACCAGCTCTCTTGAACACCCCTTCCTTCTAGGGCTCTAACCCATGGGATTCTTCCAAGTAAGTCGCTGAAGAGTCCAAAGTTTGCTCTCCTGAAGTCCAGGGTTGCAATCCTACTTAGTGCCCTGCTGCCTCCTCGCAGGATCCTGAACTCCACCATCTCATGGTCACTGCAGCCAAGGCTGCCCCCGACCTTCACATCTTCCACCAGTCCTTCTTTGTTTGTTAGTACCAGGTCCAGCAGCACACCTCTCCTTGTTGGCTCCTSCACCACCTGTGTCAAGAAGTTGTCACCAGTGCTCCGCAGGAACCTCCTGGACTGTTTGTGCCTAGCTGTGCTGTCTTTCCTGCAGATATCAGGGTGGTTGAAGTCCCCCATGAGAACCAGGGCCTGTGATCGTGAGCTACTTCCAGCTGTCTGCAGAAGGCCTCACTGACTTCCTCTTCCTGATCAGGCGGCCTGTAGTAAACACCCACAACAGTGTTACCCATGCTGGCCTGCCCTTTAATCCTTACCCATAAGCTCTCAGCTTGCTCTTCATCCACCCCTAGGCAGAGCTCAATACATTCCAGTTGCTCTCTCACATAAAGAGCAACTCCACCACCTCGCTTTCCTGGCCTGTCTTTCCTAAAAAGCACGTAGCCATCCATGACAGCATTCCAGTCATGTGAGCTATCCCACCATGTCTGTGTAATTGCAATGAGATCGTGGCCCTGCGACCGCACACAGATTTCTAGTTCTTCCTGTTTATTCCCCATGCTGTGTGCATTGGTGTACAGGCACTTCAGAGAGGTGATCAAGCATGCAGGTTTCCCAGGAGGGGTACAAGAGGATCCTCCATAGCCAYGTCCCATGCGCACTTCCCTGGCTGCATGCACCTGCTGGAGGCATCCCAACTTGAACCGTGTTTTGCCAACTACCCTGTCACTATAAACTCTCCCCTTCCCCCATCTTTCCTAGTTTAAAGCCCTCCTTACCAGGTTGGCCAGCCTGTTGGCAGAGACACACCTGCCCCGCTTGGTGAGGTGGATCCCATCTCTCCCCATCAGTCGTCGATCTTCAAACAGGGTCCCATGGTTGTAGMAACCAAAACCCTGTTGCCAACACCGGTGGCGCAGCCAGTTGTTAACTTGGAAAATCCGAGAAAGCTTCTTAGCTGTTGCTGTTGTACTTATCATATAGCATAGTCAGGAGGTCCTCCCTCATATATTACAAGAGCTTGTAGACTGAAGCATTGCAGTCATTTCATTCCAGATGGGGCAGTCTGTTAGAAAACCTTTAGATGCACATTATGCTGTTCTGGATGTGAGTAGGATATGCAAATCAGTACTTGAAATGTAAAAAACATGGTGGTGTAACTCATTTTGTGAGACTTCTTCCTATCTTTTTGTCTCTTCATGCTTTACTTTGTGTCCATACCTTTAGATTTTTCTTCTGAAAGCTAACTTTGATCCAAAGGAAGGAACTCTTTCACTGGTAGAACTGTGACAGTGAAATTTCATCTACTTGATTTTTAATTGACTTTTCTAAACTGTTTTAATTGCTCTTTGTGGTTTCTTTCTGTCTTCTTTTGCAGTAGTTTCCGAAAAGCTGGATTCTAAAGGTATATGCCAAGTAAACAAATCTTACCAAGATTGCTTAAGAGTTACCTAAGCAGGTTGATGAATTTGTTTTTCTTTCCCTTCAGATTGATGCATCATGCCTTACGTGGGAAGGACAGCAGTTCCAGGGCAAAGCAGCTATTGTTGAAAAACTCTCTGTAAGTGTGTAATCCTTACTGAATGTTCTGGGAAACGTTTCTGAAGACTGTAAATTAGTCACTTTTCAAAATCTGAACTAGAAGTTTAGCAGCTTAAAACTCTTGAAAATGAGACTTGTGCTTCCAGGTTACGGTCTTCAGAAAATGTTACCTGTGGTTTAATTCTGTGTGGTGGGGTGTTAATTGGCTCTCTTAGTTTGCAAGATTATTTTGTGACTCTGAAATTAGATTTGACATTGCTAGCTTACTTTTAAAAAAAGTACAGTCCATACTGCTGACCCTTGATCTTTTTTAGAACAATGCTGTGGAAGTAGCACAGCAAACCTGTTTGGATTTGCATGTGGTAAAGATCCAGCACGTTATCACTGCCAGGAGCTTTCTGTTTTCTGATACATAAACTGCAAACAATTTCTGTAGCATAGACCCTGGCTTATTCTAAACCCAGAGTTCATCAGCTATTCAGAAGTTATGGTTCAGGATTTTGAAACTAGTGCTTCCTTTAAGTGGGAGGAAAGCATTTCTTACTGTATAGAGAATGTGAGGCTCTCACTCTATGTTCACTTAGTTAAACATGGAAAAAAAATTATTCTTTTGAGGAAAATCTGTGTTAATGGTCTAAAAATGGGTGTACCTGTGAGCTGTCATGAGATTAGAAAGTTTGTTCCTCTTGCAAGATCTGTAGAGGGCATGCTTTAGCTCTTCTGACATTCTGCTCAGAACATGGTCTATCAGGCAGAATAAGACACCATTCAGAGTCTTCATTACTCTCTGAGAAGAAAAACCTTTGTTACTTGAACACCTGTCTAGTTGCACAGCTATTGTTCTTGTGTTTTGGAATCACTGCTTTCATTCAAGTTCTCTTCAACTGTGAAGACCGTAGTTTGTCCTTGGATCTGTATTTTAGGTGCCTACTTCGCCTTCAAGAAGGCCACGTACCTCAGAAGTAACACAGCTTGCAATTGTTTACTCCCAGATAAGGCAGAAGATACTCAAGCTGCAGAGCTGGCTGTTTGTGTACTCACTGTTCCTTAGACTTCTGGGCTAGCAGCCATTTAGACACCCAACCAGCTAAACATTTGCTTGGCTAGTGTCTAAAACTGTTGCCTTGGATCTGTCCCAGTGCAGATCAGCCCATTACCCTCCAGGGTGATACTCACTTTCTTCTTTGCCTTCCCTGACTGTAGCAAAAGTCAGACTTCCTGAATTCATGTGCCTGCTGCACAATCTTGCTCAGTGAGTGGAGGCACACTTCTTGGCCCCAGGGGGAGCTTTTTCTGTCGCTATCCATTTGATTAAAGCAAAGAAGAAACGCAGTGGAATTATTCAATGCCCTTCTGCTGACATGGCTTGCTATGGAGCTGTATCAGCTTACCCCAACTGTGATGTCTTTCAGCATGGCTCTGTCAGCACCAAGCTACTTGGGCTCTGTCTGCGGTTCAACCTAATGTGCTTGTCTAGCCCGTTTCTGCCCCTGGAGCATCTGACAGTGCAGGTCACTGACAAAATTTGGCACTTTTTGCTTTTGCGCTCTGTGGTTTTGTGTACTTCAGTGCCTGACCTAACCAGTACTGTGCCCTAAGCACCAACAAGATCTCTCCTGTATAACAGCAACACAGCAGCACCTTTTCAACCCACTCTGTGTCAGATGATGCTAACACTATGGGACAAGGCTGGAGTGACATTGGTTTGCCAATGCTGGTGCACCTGTAACAGAGTGGACAGTCCTTCTTTCTGTCTTAATTGGTGCCGGACTTGGGAATCATCATCTCAAATAGAATGCCTGCCCTCTTTGGTGCAGCCTGTTTTGGCTTAAGCATTTGAGATACTCCTTTAGTTCTTCTAGGAGCTACACCAAGGGAAGAAGCTACACCAAGTTGCTTTAATGACAGAATATCTCCAGACCTACTTTAGCGCATGGTGGATTGTCTTCACATCTCTTAGCAGAATTTTGTCACAGCGTGCACATTCTGCATTAACCAGACTTATCCAGAATCTCATCCCGTAAATAAGGCATTCTTAGATTTAGCGTGCTGAGTATTAACAGGCCTCTGCCACAAGGTAGGCAGTTCAGAAAATAGGTTGGTGTTTTCAGGTAGTCTAGGAAGTGGAATGTGTTTATGCAGCACAGCCAGCTCCATCAGAGAAAGCCAAGAGTGCCCTTCCCTTAAGTGAGATTGCAAAGAGGATGGATGCTAGAGAGGATAGAATTTGCTTCTCATGCCCCTTGTTTAGCCTGCTAAAATACCAAGCACTTCTTGCCAGGTGTGAGTTTTTAAACTACTTGACAAACTTTATTTTTTCAGAATTTGTCTTATCTGACTTCAAGAAAGGCTTTGGAAGCCCAGACAAGTTCTCAAAGAGGCTGAAAGCTTTGCTTGTTGTATGGTTTTGCATTTGTGTTAGTCACTTACATTGTACTATACATCTCAAGAAATGCTTCAGTACAGATGCATGTTCATCCTTTTGAGGGAGTTTCCCTCTATCCTTAAAAAAACAAACAAACAAACACCCCAGTGATCTTTCCTATTAGCTGATTCTACTCTGTCCAGCAGGATTTTTCCCCCCTGGGTCACAGGAGAAATAGTTTACTCAGCTGGCTGACCATTGGGGTCACTTTCTCTGCAGGTGACATTCAGATACTTGAAACAGGCATCACCTTACCCAACCTTGTCTTCAGTTTGTGTCACTGCTTTGGGGGGCCTTGAGGGAAGGGAGGTCTTTCCTTCCTCCCTGTTTTCTGTCTCTAATCTCACCTCTCATTGGCATCTCATCACACTGGAAACTGGGTTCTGGGTACAACCACATTCATTTCAGTTCAGCCCTCTATTCAGCCTTTTTAAGAGACTTTTCCTGCAGAACTTGTTCAACAGGAAGTTAATGTACTGAGGTAAGACCAGGTTTCACAGTGCTCTCACTTTTGTCTAAGGGAAGGTGTCCAATGTCTAACTTGTATGTTCAAGTTCAGAACAGTGACCCTGGAGAATCTTCTGCTGACAGTTCAGAAAAGACTGCTCTGCGGTTTTTTGGGGTTACAGGATGTCTACTCCACATTATAAACAAATTGGCTCATTTCTCTTCAGTTCGTGGTAGATCAGGATCGTTATCAATTTAGTGTACTCATGTTCAGCCTGTTTGTGGCATTTTTCATCTCCCTGCCTCCTCCCCACTGTGTACTCGCCAAGTCACTTGTGATGGCCACAGCAGACTTTCTCTTCATGTCTTGTCATGATTGACTGATAAAATTAAGACCAGGTTCTGTTTGATGCTGTTTTCAAGGCACATATATTTGTGAGTATTCAGAAATTATGACTGATCCTCACTCGGCTGGTGGAATTTTTGGGCAACTTGTAGACTAATTTGAAGGCTTACCTTTCTCCAGACAGGTAGTAGTGTCAGCTGTCAGCTTTGATTCAGCATGTGTTACCACAGCAAACACTAGGGCTTGCTTTCCTTTCTGGCCTCTCCCACTAGCAAATATGTTAAGTGTTCCATACCAAACTTCATCTCAGGACCAGTGTCTTTGGATCTCTATTGTCTGTGTATGAGCATAATGCTGCTTACTCTTTGGGTCATCATTCCCCAGCCTTCGAAACATTCCTGTTCTGAGAGCTCAATTGTATCAGTGTCTGCAAGCAAGTACTTAATTATCCCCTTCCAGCATTTGTTGTCTGATTGCAACAGATGGGGCTCTTGGTAGTTGGAACTTGCTTAGACAGTTGACTCAAGGTCATGGTTCTTTGAAGAAGTGCAATCTCTGCAGTAGTATTCTGGACCTCCATCCGTTCAGACCACATTCAAGTCCTTGTGAATGCAGGTGATGACTGATAGCTCGTGCTGCATAGCACACTGCAGTTCCTAGGAACCAGCTCCTCCTACTGTGTTAGGAGGCACTGAAGCTGTGGCTCTCGGACTGTATTACTTATGCTGTACCCCTCCAGCTTTGGATCTGAGGCAGGAGGCTGGGTCTATTTCAGCAGATGTCTTTCCTGAGTGAGGGATCCCTTGGCAGATCTGTTTGCAGTCTAGGCCAAGAGGAAACATTGCAGACTTTAATAAAGAGTGTTCTTCTAATGTTCCTTTGTGACTGGAGGACTGTTCTACGCTCTTCCTTTGCTTCCCCAGGTCTTGATTCTTCCAGAGTTTTCTGTGTTCTCTATTAGCCAAAGGATTAGCTTCCTGATACCCTTCCTGAAGCCTTACGCTTGTAGGGCGAAGTCTAAACTTCACATCCTTGATAGCAGCAGAACTCTTGTCTTCTGTTCTTAGACCTAGGCCTTCTATTAAGTCTCTCAGGCTGGCTCTTTCCACTGGAGGGAAATGCAGTGCTTGTCCAAGTGGATATTTGGATATGTCTCAACTTGTTCTGGAATTGAGAAAGTGGAGCAAAGTGGTCAGAGCACATCCTACAGGTTCAAATGACTGCATGCCACTGCCCTGTGTGACGCCTTGACTCTGGATATCAACTCTGTGATCACTTGGAGCTCCATCCATGCTGTATTGCCACTTCCATCACTAATGCGGCATTTGATAGATCAGTGTCAAAATTGTGTTTGTGTGACAGGACTCTGAGATCCTCGAGGTATCTGTGTTCACAGCTTGGAGTCATCTCTGGCTGGAATGTGAATGTGGCCTAAGTTGAAAGAGAGAATTGTTATTCGCCAGTGTCTGGTGTTTCTCAAAGTGTGTACTTCACACTTAACTCCAGGTGTACTCACAACTGCTACATAAGCATGGAAAGCTTTTTTCTTTTCAGTATCTGTCTATGGTTTGGTCTCCTCCTTGCCCCTGCTCCTGCCTGGCACATGGCAGAGATGCCTGTCACCATTTCAGTTCCCCTCAGACACTGCTATCTAGGAAAGAATCAAAGGGAAAAAGTAGATATGTGGATTTCAGGTACTGAACACGGATTCTTGGTCAGCCACCTTTCCTTTCTGTTCATAGCCAATTTAACGGGGAAACATATTTGGAGTTGCCTGGTAAATCCCACATATTGGGTCACATCATCTTAATACTGTTCAGAGCACAGAAGTTTTGTGCTTTCATCATACAAAGTTTTAGCTTGTAGATGAGCGGAAGCTCTTATGGCACAGTATAATAACACTAGGAAAAAAGTGCTACTTAATGTATGCGGTGACATACTATTTTATGTCTTGGTGCTTTAAAAACATGTAACTGTCACGGTCAACCCAGCTGAGCAGTGTTGAGTTGCAACAACTCTCCCTGCAGTACTGCCAAAATATTCTAATTCTTCAAATGTTAATTTTTCTTGATCTTTTGGAAATAAGTTAAATTATGCAATGATTGTACATTTCCTCATTTTACTTTTTTTCATTGTAGAGCCTTCCTTTCCAAAAAATACAACACAGCATCACAGCACAAGACCACCAACCTACACCTGACAGCTGTATACTCAGTATGGTAGTGGGACAGCTTAAGGTAAATTCTTTCCATTACAGGGTAACAAATGCTTATGTCTTTTTTTTTTTTTTTTGTAGAACACTAAATCATCTGATTTCCGAAAAGCTTAAAATGTTCTCTTGGGTGGGGAGGGAATACTGGTAAGCTTACATTGCAACATCGTTCTTCTGCTGTTCAAGACTGACAAGAAACTTCCTCTCTCAAGATAACTAGCACTAAGTAAAAATGTCCTGTAACCTAGCAGACATTTCTTCTTGTCAAGCAAAGCACCATGGCCTTTACTGTGTATACGACTATAATACAGGCTCTGAAGACATCAATATCTTCCTTACTCAGTTACAGTAAGGTTTCAGTGTCCTCAGTTGCATTTAAAAGTATCATTATAGTGTTCTTGGACACTGTAAGCACATCTAGTTTAGTGTTCTTTCAGCCCTTTGAAACACATGCATCATGCATTGTGTTGTGATTCAGTAGCCTTTTTTGTTAGCTGACAACCCTTCAGTAAGATCATGCTTTCCCTTTGCTGTCATAGGACATAAGAATAAAATTCTGGTGTTAATGCAGTAGTCTGTAGTCAAAACTGGGTCAACAATGGGAATGTTGCCTGTGAGCTGAAACACTTAATGTTGAAACAGCTCCTTCTTGTGAAGAAGTTGGATCACTTTTCAGACTGTAATATGGTTGCATTGCTGTTTAAGTTATGGTACTGAACAGGATAAAATTACCAGTCTCCTGTTCTTCTGAGGAAATGTTGCATCTTCAATATACCAAGGCCACAGACTTGTAAGTTAATAAGACTATTAACAAAAGAATTTGTCCTGGGATCTGCAAAGTCTTCTGCATGTAAAATCACTTACAGGCAGAACTTGCCCACAGTGGGGCAGTGTTTGTTTTAAAAGTGTGAAATCACCATAGACCTGTCAGAGTTAGTCTTTTCAGGGTTTGGTTCAGCCATGCTGTCAAGTCTGGATTCTGAAACCATCCAATCTTTAGAGCTACTTTGCTCAGTTTCTCCTAAAATTGCTGCTTAGACTTCCTTTTTCTGCTAACTGTGAATGGCATTTCTAGGATCAAAGCCTTCAACCTCCCACAGAATGTTCTGTTAGCTAGGCAAACCTGGGCCTGAAAGTTTGAATCTGCTTGCGTCCTCAAAACGCTTAGCTGGCCTTCATCATTCCAGGCTGGCCAGTGAGAAGAGCAGTTCCCAGTGTATTGCATCCACTTCTAAACCTAACATAGATAGCTTTGGTTCTCAATAAAGTTGCTTCCTAGCCGCAAGTTGGATTCCAGTTTTCTTGTTGCTCGCTCCTGCCTGCACATCCTCTGTTGAGGAAAGACAGCCACACGTGGCCACGGAAAGCACTGAATTCCGGGGCACGTTTGAAGTCGGGCATGCGCATCTCATCCCTCTGAGTTTTGGGTGTGCACAGAACTCAATGATGTGACAGAGGCACATTTTGACTCAATGTTTTGGACTGGACACAGCTGCAATGGTTATGCACTGTCATGTTTTTAAGGTTATTTGCATAATCATCAAACAGATTGCAGCCTGCAACAGTGATTCTGTGTTAAATCCCATGGCAAGAGATGAAGCTCTTAAAGAGATTCTGTAAAGCTTTGGGATATTCTCATGCTGTAGTATGGTCATTAGGCTGGTAGATGCAGTCTGGGAGCTTTCCATAAATACCATTGCTTGGAGCAACATTTCTTACTGTGCCATTTTTATCCTCCTAACTATTTCAACTTGCTGAGCCATACCTGAGTAATTCAGGGATCACATCATGGTGCATCTACTTGGAAAGAATATGTTGGATTAAGCAGAATATTCACTGTTGTCATGACCATATATAACCCGTTTGTGATTTTTTTAGTTGGAGAGGCAACTTTCTTCCATTCCTCACATGTGTGAGGCTTCAGTCTTGGCTTCAGAAAGCAGAGTTCAATGCTTGGGATTGCTGCCTCTCACTGAGGAACTGTCCAGAAGTTCTAATTTGAACTTTCTGGCTTTTTGCTTCTGCCTTGTGTGATACTCATTGTTGCAGCTGGACAAATGAAATAACCAGTAACAGTTTATAACATGATGTATATGGTAACCACTTCTGTTAATACATGAAACTGGTTGTCACATGCAGACAATACTTTCTTTTGTTGTGTTAATCTGTGTATGTTAGCACTGAGATGGACTAAAATGATTGCTATTCTAGATTCAAAGTAGTAACTAAAAACAGCTAGTTTGTTAGGCATTTTAATAAGTTGCTCATCTGTTGTTCAAATAGACTGTAGCATACAAAGGTGGAGCTGCATGCTTTAGTTATCTAAAGGTAGCCTTCTTAATGGTATATCTGCTCTGCACAGCTCAGGTTTGTTCATCTCAAGGCAGACTTAGAGATTAACTCACACAAGAAGGGGACTTTCAGGACCCTCAGTAGCAGAGTTTGAAGGGAAAAGCCACATTTCCCACTTACTATTCAGTTATCCTATTCATGGATATCCTATATCAGTTATCCTCGCTATGAGGCCAGATTCTTGGTAGCTTAGTATGATTAACACATCCTTTTGAATCCGTTGTGTTTTTTTAAAACCTGCATTGTTTTATGTAGTGAAGGAACTTGCATATGCTTTTACTGGAGTAATACAAGAAAATAACTTAGGCTAGACATACTTGATGGTTATATAACGTGCCCTTTTTAAGGAGTTGTTCTTGGTATGATATTTGAATGGATTTTTTTGAAGTCTCTGAATTATTAGTCCTGAAAATTCAGCAGAAACTCATTCTTAAGTGAGTTGGGTGCATCTTGGCGTTTCTTCCTTAAACCATTAAATTCAAAGCTTGTTTTGTTTTAGGGAGAAGAAAATCCCAAAGTACTTAGAACAGAAGATCCTTTCTGCTTCCTTCTATATACTGTGGGATGAGCTGTTATCAAATTGTCACAAAGCCTCAGCTCCCTTTACTATGCTGGAGTAGTCCTGAAGAAATGACGGACCCAGGACTATTATTGTCAAACTCATTTCCTTTCCCAGAGTATTATGCTTTAAGAAAAGATGATGCAGGTTTTTGGGGGTCTTAAGCCTTTGGCTCCCCTTTTGTAGTTGTATTTAATTGGATCAGTTGAAGCATTACTGCCCAGTGACAAGGTCAGGATGTACATCTACCTCTGTGCTGCTCCAGTCTATAGCCCAGCATGCTAATCCCAATAGGAACTATAAAATATAACATCTTTTAGAGCAGGTAATAATCCCCATTGAGGGGATTGGACACAGCAGCTTCTTGGAGATGTTTGCTTAGATGCTCTATTACTCTCAGAGTGGATGAAGTCACATTCTTTAATGAATGTTGGGATAGTTGATCATGTTTTAATTCTTTGTGGAAGGATAATAAATATACCTCTACCGATTCTAATTCTCCTCATCATTTTTTGCTGCTATTTGTTGCCTGGATGCTTGCTTGCTTCAACGAGGAAGAACAAGCATCAGTTTTGAAGCCTCTAGGAGCGAGTTTCACTTGGTGACGCTACTTCACCAATATTCATCTAGGATGTCATGCAGTATTTCTAGTGTGCTTCACCTAGTAACATATTTCTCCTCCTGTCATGCTCAGGCAGATGATGACCAGGTTCTAGGCTTCCACCAAACCTTTTTGTTGAAAAGTTTTCAAGGTGCCTGGGTATGCACCAACGAAGTCTTCAGGCTAGCCCTCCACAACGTTTAACCTCTGCCTTACCTCTGTTCCATGCAGTCCTCGCTGTCCTGGCTGAGTAAGGAGTGCTCTCTTCTCGCTCTTCTGTCAGTTGAGCTTGTAGTGGCTGAGAAGCATGGCTGTTGCTTGCATATTCTCAAAGCAGTGTGGCAGATCTGGGGCTCTCCCTGGAGTGTGGATTTTGAAGTGATCATTGCAGAACTAATTGTGAATAACTAATTCTGTTATGCGGTGTTCCCTAGCCTTAAAAGGGGAAGGAAGTTTGCAACCAAAGTCTCTGTTTTTTGGTGGATTTTTTTATGCATGGTGAATACATCATTGTTTAAAGCTTGTTAAATGAGGAAAGTTAATATCTGAAGGTACCTGTTAACCAAAATAAATAATTGGCTTATCCTTTGAGATAAAGATAGTTATGAGTTTGCAGTTCAATCAACAGTTGCTACAGGGTGCTGGTGAAAGGAGAATAAAATTGTCTCTGACCAGTCGAGAGGAGAAAAGTTACATTTTTCTACTAGAGTAAGTTTCGGACTAAACTTGGATCACAAAGAAATATTATATCTAACGCTCTGAAATGGTCCACAGTTCCATGAGTTGAGGACTTGCCACAGTTTTGGGCCTGCTAATTCATCCAGTCTAAGGGCCTCCAGGTCAGAAGGAATGTAGAGAAACTGGTGAAGGTCCAAAAGAGGGCTGCCAAGGTGGCCAGGGTTCTAGAGGGAACTGAACTTGTTGAGTCTGGAGAGGAGGCAGTGCAGCGTACAACTGCCTGAAAGAGAGGTAGCTGGAAAGCAGTTAGCATACTTTCAGTACTGGCTAATAGTTTTCCTGGTGGTGCCAGACAGTATAACAAGGAACAGTGGTTGCAAACTACAGCTTGAGATGTTCAGATTGGACACACAGGGAAGATTTTTCACCAGAAGGATGAAACCCTGGGATGTTGCTTGGAGAGATTGTGGAGCCTCCATTGTTGGATGTTTTGAAGACTCTGCTGGACAAAGCTGTGGCTGATATGATGCCTCTGATAGTCCAAATGTGAGCAGGAGGCTGGACTGGAGACCTCTGGGGCTCTTTCCAGTCTGTAGTTTTGATCTCTATTCAAAGATCACGTGGCATGAAAAAGAATTTGAACTGCATGTAGGAAAGTTTTGTGGGGAAAAAACAAGCCCCTTGTATTTATAACCTGGGTCACACCTGGAATGCATATATTGAAATGATACAGATGAATTTGGATTGGAAAGTAAAGGTAAAGGGAGTTTCAATGAGGCTGCTTGAGATGTGATGGAGAGCTGAAATAAAGAGATTGCCTTGTAGATCATCTCAAGTAACTCAAAGGATGCTCTTTGTCAACAGTCATGCAATTCTGGCTGAATTCTTGGGCATGGTGGTTCCTCTGTGCTGTGAGAACTTCTGTTCTGTGCTGTGAGAATTTCTATGAAAGAAATAAAGCTATAATATGTGACTTCATTGTGTGAACTGACCATGCGTAGAGCAGCAAGAGGAAAGAATTCCTTTTCTTTCAATCTCTTCCATTTACCCAGTCCTGAACTAGGAAAGAAGAAATTCCCCTCAAGCCAAAGTACTAATGACTACAGTGCAGCTAGGCTTACCACAGATTGAGGAAACATACCCCGAAACTAGTATGATGATAATCTCTCACTCAGTAATGAGCAAGCTTAAATTTAGTGGGGAAAACTGTTTTTCTGACTTCTAGTAGGTCCCTCGACCTAAGAGGAGGAGGCCAGAAAGCAAGTGATAGTATATTAAATGCTTATTAATAGTTGTGATTCAAAGTGATCAGAGCTGAACAGATTCTGCCTGGCTGTAGTCTGAGCCCAATCTAAGCCATTAGAAAGGAGCTGGCATGAAGATGAATTCATTCAGACTTGGTCAAAAAGGTTAACTTTAAGATGGCTTTGCAAAGACATGTCAAACTTAGGTGCACAGCGCTCTGATATTCTTCAGTTTTGTTAAAAATTCCTTTAAAATTCCTTTTAAATATCCATCATTAACTTACCTACTACCAACTATTTAGCAGTAGTGGGACCTTACTACTACCCGCGTTTTTCAGTGCACAAGCTACCTCTCCTTTCTGGGAAGATCTAATGCTGATAGTATGTCCTCTGAAATACCTGGTATGTCTGCTGCCATACGTACTAATGAACTAGATGGGTAGCTGGTCTAATCCAGCACAGTTGCTTGTGTTCACATCAAGCTAGCTATTATGGAACCTCTGCCTAATGGAAAAAAAGACTTTATCAAAGTGACAAAAGGCTACCCAGTACATCAGCCTGTAGAATAGTGACTGTGTTAGCACTTGGCTTGGTTCTGGGATTTTTTTTTCCATGGATTTATCTACTCAATGCTTATACTTCTGGTCTCATTTGGTGCCTTCTTATTTTTTGGCTGTAGGAAAGTATTTTCCTTTTCACTTTGTCCTTCATGTTTTATAGTAGTTCGATATATATTACCCTTTCTCCCCACCCAGTCATGTTTTCTGCAGTTAGAGTTGTGCTTAACTTACTTTCATCAGTAGGAAACTGTGGATCATCTTTCTTGCCCTTCTCTGGCCATTCCTTATTCTACTGTTTTATAAGTGATAAGAAATGCATGCAGGATTTGATATGTGGGTGCTCTGTGCATTTATGTGGTTGCATAATTATGCATTTCTACTCTGTTTCATTCCTAATAACTGCTAACATTTTGTCTTGATAGCTGTTGAGCTCTGAGCTGATGTTTCCCCCCGAAACTGTCCATAATGATTTCAGTATCACTTTCCTGAGAGGCAGTAGCTAATCTTAGGGCTCTTTTTGGTTTTCCTCCATGGATTAGCCTACACTTACTGATACTGCATTTCATCTACCATTTTATTTCCTAAGCAGTTGTCACTATGAAATCCTTGCGGTCAGTTTTAGATTTGAATGCTCCTTTTATGCTTTAGGTATGCACTTGATCCTACCAGTGCTCCAGCAGACTTCCTGTTTCCAATGTAATTTATGTCCTTAGCAAGTTGCTCCTTGGTTTGTTTCATAGTTAATTCATCATTTGTGTTCTACTCCTTTTTTTCTTCTTTTTTTTCTTTTTTTAAGATGATGCTTGGTTTACTTCTAGCAGCCTCCTTTGCTCTTTAGTCTTGGCTTTTCCATCTGCTTTTCTTGGTGGACTGCAGAGAACTCAGATCAACTCAAAATGCTGTTCATTCAGCATTTTAAGTGTTTCATGCATTCCTCTGGCTGCTGCTTTTTAATGCTTTAATGCTTTTTTCACTTTTTTTTGAAGTTTAATAGTTATGTGCTGAAAGATTAAAGCTTGAATTCTCTGAAAAATAGTGAATAGAGTACGTTATGGTCAGTATCAGAAGGTTCTTTTTGTAGCTAGGTACTGTGTACTGTTCAGAATTAAATGCTATTGTGTGATCTCCAGCTGATTTGAGAATCGATTATTTATGTTAGGTTAAGGCTTTAACCTCTGCATGATGTCACTGAGGAGACTGGTAAACATTAGATGGGAGGACTAGTCTCTCTAATACTGTTTTCTACTGCTGTAATGTAACACAGGCACTACAGCAGTTAGGGACTATAACCCCCCTAGCTGAATTGTCAAAGGCAGAAGTTGAGGCACCACTACGAAGATTCACTGTGCTAGAACATCCTGTCACAGCTACAGCAACTGTTTAACTCATTTTGAGCTGTTCACGTACAGCAGAAATACAAAGTACTACATGGCTGGCCAGCTGTACATGCTCTGGGAAAGATTTCAAAAGCCTAGATCATTGCAGAGTTCATTCAGGCAATATTACTGATACTGACTCCTACAGAAATTCCCTTCAATGACACATCCATACTACAGCAATTACCAACTAATTTTTAAACACATTAATTGTAATTGTTTTACACATAGTTTCTAGGCTATGGCTCACAGGAAATTTGTCGCTAAACACAATGAGGCAGGCCTGAACTTATCAGTGATGTGAAGCTGCTGGAATGAGACATCTGCAACAGTCTTCCAGAAAACCCCAACAAAATCCAGGAGATTCAGATCCTATTGCAGGATTTCTGTATTGTGAAGCTTTAGGTGTTTGTTTGCCAAGCAACTTAGAACAGAGCCTCTGGTGGTATTAAAGTGTTTCTTGAGGTACTAGACATGCACATGACCTTTTAAATCTTGTTTTGAGTGTTGGAATGCATTTCTCATTTTTAAAAAAAACTTTTTAAACCTTTTTTCCCTCTCTCTCTCTCTCTCTCTCTCTCTCTCTCTCTCTTTCCACAGGCTGACGAAGATCCTATCATGGGATTCCACCAGATTTTTCTATTAAAGAACATCAATGATGCCTGGGTTTGCACCAATGACATGTTCAGGCTAGCATTGCACAACTTTGGCTGAGCTGGCAACCCTGAGGCACCCATGCTTTTTTTTTTTTTCTTCTCTCCTCTTACTGATATTATTCACACTCACGGAACATTCCAAATATCATACACAAACCTGCGGCACTGCAGAGCGTGAGCAAGCAAGACCTGTGACCTGCCCTTCTGCTGAGTTTACATTGTCACTAGATGAGTTCCTTGTGCATGATGTTTGGAAGTTAGACTTAGCTGCATTTGACAAAAGAAATTTGTGTTGTACCAGCATGCCTCGGAAAGAATTTATAATGCAAAAGGTTGCTGTTTATGTACTGACAAGATGCTCTATAACCCAAAGAAATGAAAGAACAGCAGCCTGTACAGCCCAGATATTGATTTGTTCAGATGTTTCAATGCTACATTACACAATAAAACCATGAGATTTTCTTAACAGTTTAAATTGTTTTTATCAGTTGGATATTGAGTATATGATACTACTTGAATTAGTTTGGATACCCTGTGTCTGCCTGGTTGGGAAATGTTTACAAACCTAAACCCCCAAATTGAAGAACACTTGAGACTTTTACCAGTGAAGGCTGTTCAGGTATGCCCTGGGGCATACAACTGCTTTCACTCTCCTTTTTAGCAGCTATTGTAGTGGTGGCTTCTGGCTCAGTTTTTCCACATTCTGCTTGACCAGTTAGATCTTGGCTGTTTTTAGGCTTTTGCCTTGGCAAAATACAAGATAACACACAAAGCTGACAGTCATGGCAGCCTGTATTTAATCTTCATGACATTTATTATGTTAACCCTCAAAGCTAAACAAGCCAGTTGTATCTTCTTCATAGGCAGACACAGCATGATACTTGCCTCCAGGTGTCTGAAGTACTTATACAGTCTAGTATCCTTGAATTTGCATCCAGCCCAGATGCCCCTGGGCAGGTTTATGCTCTACTGTCCTTTCAGCATCCCTTCACTATAATTCGAACTAGTTGATAGTACTGCATTTGCTGTGCAGTGTGGATGTGTTTCTTTTTTTTTTTTTTTCCCCCCCTATAATATCGTTGGCTGTCATGTATCATCCTGAAGGTGGCAGCATTTCACTAGTGGATAGATTTATTAAATACTCTTTCCAGGATAAGAAATGCCACATGAGCAGAATCATGTTTGCTTTACCTTCACAGCTGATTAAATAATTAGACCCTGACTTTTGAGGGCTTAGCATGTCTGGCTGCAGCCAGACTTTCAAAGTATGCTGAACTTGGCATTTCCCTTTGAAACTTTTCAAGAAAGCTGGGGATGCAGTGTGGTCAAGCTGATCTATTCTCAAATCTGGCTTTGATATTGAAATGGGAATGGAGCTTTTTTGAAAATTGATCTTAGGGTCTGCCTGTTTTGTATCACAACGTTTCCATATATTCCCAGTGTGCTGACTGATTTGTTTCAAATGAAGTACTGTTTTCCTGTTGCTGTTTATGTGCTATTGAAATAGCACTCAAAATTCATCACTTAGAGACTGGCGCTTCTAGTAGAAAGAGGCATTTTGCATGGTCATTGCTAGGCAAGGATCCTTCTGTTGTAGACTCCAGATCTAAATGAAATCTGGCTTATGAACCTTGCCCTGCAGGAGGATCTTGTCCACTATGTGCAAATAGTCCTCTGGTGAGTAATGAGCTCAAAGAGCCAAGAGAGAGGTTTGGTTTCAAGGAATGCTACATATTGCTGGTATTAGTTTAAAAGCAAATCTAAAATGAAAATCCTTTAAACCCTTAAAACTTCAAAGACGTTATCCTATGCAGTTGCAGCTAGCTTGGGGGGGGGGGAGGGGNCCCCTTTCTCCACAGAGTCATTCATTCCTGGTTCCTTACCTGGGGGAAGCAAATGCCAGTGTTTCTAAATCAGGATTGCTTAATGCTTTTGAGATCTGCAGGTCAATTTTGAGGCCCATGATATGTGAACAGGTTTGCTGCCTCTTAACTGAATGCTTCTTTCTTGTACCCTTGTCTCAGTGCAAATGTTAGACTGAGCCTGAATAGTCATGTTCCAAGTTAGGGAGCTTCTTGGAGAGGTGGACATAGCTGCCCATAGCTGGAGAAAGGGAGCATTACATGTGAGAGAATGTGGTGGGTGTTTTTTTTTTTCTTCCCCAAATGACCTGTCTTCTTTCAGAGTGAAACTTCTGGAATCCTCCCATGGTATTGCATGCGGTTTGGTTGTAATATCATATTAGCCTTGCTACCAGTGGTATTCATAGCCACATTAAAAAGATGTCTTAAGAAAACTCTGAATGTGGTTCTTGAAGGCAACAGGTCATCTACTTTGCAGGGAGTTACTTGAGGATAGGGAAAGGAGGAACATTTTCTTGTCCTGAAGAAAGGAATGATTTGCTTCCCTTCTCTCCTACTTAACATCTGCCTTTTAATCGTCTGAAGAAAGTGAGCCCCAGTCCCGGTGAGAGAAGGAAGGGCAAAGCCTGGTCCGGAACCGCGGGTGTCAGGGTGCCAGGGGCGGATCAGGGGCTCGCGGCAGCGGTGGCTCCCCGGCCCCCGCGCGGCTGGGTCGGGCCCGTGCCAGAGCCGTCAGTAGCGCTTTCCCTGACGAAGGGGACTCACTTCAGCCAGGCCCGCGGGAGCAGCGGCTGGGGGCCGCGGCGGCACGGACCCGCGCTGTCTCCCGAGGCAGCAGAAGCCCCGGGACGGGGCGGCTCCGCCCCTGCCGCGGCCGGAACGCGCCGGTCCGGCGGAGGTTTCCGCCCGGCGCATCAGCAGCGGGACCGGAGGCGGAAGTGGGAGCGGCGGGCCGGGGTGGGCAGGGGCAGCGCGGCGGCGGTTGCGCGGGCTGCGGCGGCGGGAACCGGGCTGGGCCCCATGGCCTCCTCCTCTAGTATCGACATCGAGGACGCGACCCAGCACTTGCGGGATATCCTCAAGCTGGACCGGCCGGGAGGTGAGGGGACCGGGGCTCGAGAGTGCGCGGGGAGCCCGCCGCCGGTGAGCCCGGCCGCCGCTGTCGCCGCCGGGGCGGTGCCGGCTGCACGGCGTCAGGAGCCGCGCCGCAAACCTGCCTTCAGCCGCTCGGCCAGGCACCTGTTCCTGTGGCCTCGCCGCTGCCGCTCAGGGCCCTCCACCCCGAGGCCGGGCCCTTTCCGCAGTCTGGGCCTCGGGCCCCACGCGACCGGAGCAGCGCTGCCGTGCACCGGCCGCTCCCTGCCCGCCTCCCCTGTGCTCACCGCCGGGGCGCCGGTGGCATCATTCTCCGCGGCTCCGGGCGGCTGGCTGTGCCTCTCTGAGGTAACAGTGAGGGCGGACAGGCGGCCCCGCTCACCCTGAACCTTTTCCCAAGGAGTGCAGGCCTTGGTGGTGAAGTTTGTACCGGCTGGGTAAGGAGAGGACTCCAGTGACTGGTAACTTGAATAAAATCCTGAGCAGGTCCTCACTTACAGGAGACAGTATCTGTTGCTGAACAGGGAGTGGGAGCCATTTGGACCCAAAGCTCACTTTTTCTAGCACTCTCCGAATTCTCTTTTCCAGGGGGTGTGATTGTCTCTGAGTAGATCAGCACAGTTCAGTTCTCAACTCAAGCTTCTCTTCGTTGTTAAAAAAGTTCTGGATTTTTTTGCAAGTTTTCTTACTGGGCCTAGTGCTTTGGGCTATTTGGTCTCTCTGAGATTAGCACTATCCTATTCAGTCTCTTTTTTTATTTGAATGTGAAATGGGATTCCTGTCACAAACATCTCTCTAAAAGCACTGGTGAATCTTCTCCCTTTGCTTTGAGCGATTATACTTCTCTGCTCTGAGTTCAGTGGATCAGTTTCTTTCTACCCATGGGCAATATCCATGGTAGACAGCAGTGTTCTTAGCAGTCAGCTGTATAAAATGTGTTCCAACTCCCTTTTAGCATAGTATCACTCTCTCAACCCCCCTCATAGCTTTTGAACCTTCTGGACCATTTCAGTCCAACCTGATAGGGTAGCGGTGGTCTGAAGAAGACTGTGTTCCTAGATGTTTTGCAAAAACTTAGCGTCTGGAGAGAGGACAGAAGTTATGCCCTTTTTATGCTCCCAAAAAGCAAAGGCAAGAAAAACTTCATTTTTAAGTGTCCTGAGAGTCAACAGCCAGTCTGTCAGTACAAATACACTAGTGCCAAAGCACTACTGCATGTGCTGTCTTTTGCTTGGTCAAAAAGAAGAGAGCTTGGATGCAGGATTGTTGTGAGGGGTGTGGAGGTACATGGGGTAACAGACAAATCTATTGTAAGCCAGATTGTTAGTTTTGCTATCCGTAGAGAAACTTCTAATTACTTGAAGTAGTTTCTCTTATTTCTGGAACACTTGGATGCCCCAGGATTTTAATTCTAGTAATGTAAAAATACATTTCTCCTCTATAATGCAAGGCTTTGTACTTGAAAGACTGAAAGGAGAACTCAATGCTGTGATGGGGAACATTTGTTTCATGAGCAATTCATGAACTGAAAGAATGTGTCATGGTTGGGAAGTGGTTCAAGTTGTTTGTCTTCTCTCAGAGTGACTTGACTTCCCCCGGAAGCAGCTTCTATTGCTGGTAGAAGCAAAGGAGATATTCACTGAGAATGGCTTGTATCTTTTCATTTTGCTTCTTTGAAATTGGTTTTTGTCCTTTGCATCTCATTTTCTTTATACCTTCTTTGTCAACTCTAGTGCATGAGAAAGTAGTTGGGAGGAAAAGGAGTAAGTCAAGCAGTAATGCACCTGTAGTTGTGCTCAGCAGGAAGTGCTGCCTGTGTAGTAGCAGAGACTTTAAAGAACTGGACAAAATAAAGAGCAAGAGTACTTGTTTGTTAACTGAAAGCCTCTGAAAGTCCTATGAACACAACAAAGGGAAGGGAAACTGAAGGATCTATCAAAGCTTTTGAATGGGAATAGAAGCAGTGCCATGAATTGTGTGTATTGGGCTAGTCTTGTCTGGCATAACAGCTGCTGCTGTCAAGATCCAAGTTCTAATTTCTGTTATTCCTGGGATTTACAAACTGAAATATCCCACAGAGAATAGTGTAGTTGCTTTCCAAGCCTTTTAATGCTAAGAAAGTTTTCTCATACTAGATGCATGTAGTTATGAGCAGTATTATGTTATTTTGAGTGCTCTCCAAGCATGTGATGAGATACTCCCTGCTCCGAAGAGTTTACAACTATTATAACACTGTCTTAGTTCTGCTGGTTTTGGTGGTTGTGAAAATGCAATTCCCCACCTGTACCCCATCTCTCTTGACAGAGGTTTCACTTGATTTCAACATACATCATTCACGACTTCAGCAGCTCTTGCCCTTTTTTGATGTCATACCCTCAACAAGGGAAACTGCATGATTAAGCCATTTGTCCTCCAGCTGAGGCATGACCCCTCTTCCGAGGGGTGTTGATGCTAATGCACTATATAGGAGAGTCCCTGCTGGGATTCTAGGCAGAATCCTTTAATCCATGCTGAAATCTCTGTTGATACTAGGTGTTATGTGGATTCACCCAACTCCCGTGACATTTATTGGGGAAGTATTCTGTTTAATACAAAATAGTGTTACCTGGTGTAAGTTCTGGTGGAAGCAGGAAGCATTCTGTATCTTGCCTCTGATTATTACCTGCTCTCTAAAAAGGTAATGAATATGACTGGCTCTTCTTTCCTTTTGATAGCCAGCAGTAGTGTGAGTTAACATTTGTTTTTGTTCGCAAATTTACTGAAGATTGAGCCTCTTCCCTTCTTTTATGCCTTCAGGGTTGCATGCACATTGCACCTCTACCTGGATCCCACTAAGATGGAGAGATGGGCTAAGTCCTGACTTCAGTGTACTGTTATTGTGTCCAGCAACCTCTGTGGAGTGTTTTCTTTTTCCACCTCCCATGGAGCTGACATGAGTGTCCTGCTGACAAGAATAAAAAAAGCTGAGACATTTATGTGAGCCTCTCTTGTTGTTGCAAATAGAGCAAAGAATGTAGATGCTTTTTGCATCATCTCTCTCTGGCAGCCCGTGATGTTTTTGCTGCAGAGAATACTTCTCTGCTTTTGGTTGCAAAAGGACCATTGCAGTTGATGGAAGTTGCTGCCACTGGGCAAATATCATGTGCTATAAGAATAATTGGCACAGTCTTAATCATGCAACAGCAAGCACAAATGCACTAGGTGGTTACAGGATTGCTTTCTGGGGCCTGAAGTTTCCTTGTACAGTGTGAGTGCAGTTTCTGTTTTCTTCATGTGATGCAAGTCAACTGAGGCCTTTGCACTCCAGGTGAACACCCAGTCAGTCTCTGTATTGGGATACCATATAGCTGCACCTGCTTTTGGTGTCCATCGTGTAGTTGCTGATTTAATATCTTTGTTCATAAACTGGGAGGTTTTAAATAAACATTCTGGAGAATAAATATTAGCTGCAGTTACCTCTGTAGGTAACAGCACTTATCCTGATATATTAAAGCAATTAAACCTGTTTGGTAATTTAAAGTTTGCCATGTTTTCAAAGGACATGTCTCTTGCCCACAGTTCTGTTTAGGTTTGTTATATGTGCCAGTAAGAATGGAGCTTCTGGTCCTGTGAGCAGCCATTTTATGAGAGCTTAGCAGCAGTTGTTACCAAGCAACACTACATGAAATTTCAGTTTTCAAAATCAGTGAAAATTTCGAGCAAGATTTTTTTTGCTGAGACAAGTGGCTTTGACTTCTGTGTATTGATGTGTAAGTGCAGATAGACTGGGCTTGCTTTTCAGTACGTATTGTCAACTCTTCACCTTGCTGATAAAATACTGAGAGAGAAGATTCTCCTTCGCCCTCTGTTGTATTCGTCCCCTTCTAAAAACCCTCAGAAGGTGAGGAGGGAAATAAGGATCCTGGGATTAAAAGGCAGCTTGTGCTAGGCCAAATATATGAAGTCAGGACGCATACACTCTTCAAAGCAGAGCTGAAATTCTGAACACAGACTAGCTTTACACAAAATCTATGAGTGCTTTAAACTTCTATGTAAATAGTAAACCAAGGGAAAGATGTGGGAATTCCATGGGCTCAGCTGCACAGTTTATAGCTGAGTTACTGTGACACCTGGACTTTGAGATCAGGTCCTGTAGTCAGAAAGCAGTTTTGGAAAGTAACAAATGTATTGTTTCCAGCCATCTCCAAATGTTGCAGCTAACCACTGTATTTACTTGCTGGACTTCAGAGAGCTCTCTGCAGCTATGACAGTTAGAAATAGATCTTTCAAGAACCCTTATGTCTGGAACTTGAATATGAGATCAAGGCCTGAGTCAGCTCAAGCCTTTAGTCCCTCTGATTCAAGAGTATTCACTCCTTGAACCTGATGAATTCCTTGCTCCTGTTCATTCATATCTTTTTCTGGTCTGCTGGGGTTGCTTAATGTAGGAAAAGGGCTGTGACTTCCTCTTTTGCGTGGAGATAAGTTTCTTATATGGGAGCTATCTTACACATCCTTTTTAGAGCAGAATATTTTTTCCAACTAATTCATCATATTAGTAAAACTGATAGATCAGTAAAACCTAAGAAAAAAAATTGGAAGTAGTATACTTCACACAGCACTATATCTTTTAAGTGGATATTGTGCACAGTTGGTCATGCTTTTCCCTAGGTTCCGTAAATGAGAACCAGAGATCATCAAATTCATACAATGGAGACCTGAATGGGCTGCTGGTGCCTGATCCCATTGTGACTGGAGATGGACCTTCCCTGGCTAAGCCGGTGCATCGCAGCATTTCTCTGGGAGTCCTGCAGGAGAAGCAAGTCATGTAAGTGTTGTCCAAGAAAGGCTGACAGAGTGAAGAGAAAACTGCTAAAAATTAGTTCTGGGGAGCCTGGGCAAGCATGGTGGGAATCTGACAGTGAGTTTTAGCTTGAATTGAGCTGATGGTTGTGAGTTGATGCTGTTGACCACAGGTGTCAGAGCTCTGGCTTTTGTGACGCTGGTGCATGGAGCCTGACATCCTTGCTATTCAGGAAATGAAGAACATTGGCGGAGCTGTTCAGGGAGAAGGGGAGGAGGACTGGCCAAATGATGGAAATAGCAGGATGGAGTTAAATTAGCAGAGCTCCGGGTGAAACTTAGTGTTCTTATGTAGAACTCCAGCTAGACTGCTTCAGGCGTGCAAGTTGCCTGAGAAGCAACTTACACCAGTTTGCAGGGGAGACCACATGCTTGTCATAGTATTTATTTCCCCATAACTTAGAACAGAACAACTGATCCTGAGCTGGATTCCTACCTACCTAAGTTATGCATATAAATAGGTGTATTTTGGACTGCATAAATGTATTTGCTGCTTATATACTAAAGAGCATATGCCTGTAGAATACTTAGGATTTTTTTTTGTCATGCGAATAATAACACAAATCATACAAACACACTGCTATCATACATCAGTCTAATCAGTGTAATACTTGCCTTCATGCAGTGACTCTTAACATTAGACCTCATGTAAGTAGCTTTTGTTTTGCTTCTCTGTTCATAATTCTGAGAGAGGATGCTATGAGAACTGTGAGTAATGTGCATTGCTGCTGCTGAGGTTCAGCTGGTTGGCTTTGGTCTTTTTGCACTTTTTAGTGGTGGATAGTGATCCAAAGCTGCTTTGACCAAATGTAGGTCTGTGCTCAAATCAAGCAGATTAATGGGCTGTGAGAGGAGACTGGAGGTTTTAAGCTGAGCAAGCCAGGTGCTTGACTCTCACAGAATACTGAGAGATACATTGGGAAGGTAGATTCTTAACTGAAAATAGCTTTTGTTTTCAGTTGTTCAGCTCGGACCTACTAGATGCACAGATATACCTTCGGCAGTGCTGTTCAAGATTATGGATACCAAATAGCTAACCTCTGTTTATCCTGTTTCTGTGAAGTCCTTTGTGATTTTTGCCCTTTGCCTTTCTTAAAAGCTGCCTTTCCGGTGATGACAGCTCCACTTGCATAGTGATATCAGCAAAAGATGTGGAGATAGTGGCCAGCAGTGATTCCAGCATCACCAGTAAGGCCAGAGGGAGTAACAAGGTAAGTAACAAGGGAAAGCATATTTCTGTCTCTTCTTTTTGGTCGCATTAGCTCAGTGAACGTTCCTACTATTTTAAAACAGAAGTGATGATCTTCTTTCTTGTATTGTAGGAGCTTATAGTTACATAGAAGTTTATCTCAGAGGTTACCAAGGTGTTTAAAAAAAAAAAAGGTGGGGGGAGCAGTATCTTGCAGCTGATTATTATTACAGAGTCTGGCTACATTACCTTCTACTTCTCAGGGATAAGTTCCATGGCATAAGCTGTAGGTTCCTGTGAAAGTGCCCTTCCTGAACTCACAAGCTTCTCCTGTTGATTCTTTTTTCGCTGGTAGATCTTGACTATGGAGCGAGAGTTGCTTTTGACAGCTTGTGAGCGTCAGTCCTGCTGAAGGCTCCAGCTAGCAGATCAGAGCTGCAGAAGAACCAATATGCCGAACTTAGAACTAGTTTTGTAGCAGAATAGTAGCATGGTATTGCTCAGGAGACAGAATTCTGGTCTTGGTCCTCTCAGCACTTTCCCATATTGTGTCATTTTGTTCCTCAATGTGTGCTGAATTAAGGGAACTCAGAGAGATCATAAATGAATAGCTTACTGTGTTATCCCTGTTTTTCACAGGTAATACTGAAGATACAGGTGAAAGGGAGGATCACTGCCATGACTTCCATAGTATTTCTTAATCCTTTATTCACAGTGGCAGTCAAATATGGCCAGGACTCTCAGTTTCTTTGAAAGCAGTATTAAAACTAAAGAGCAAGCACAATGCACCAAATATATTTCTATATTTCAAAAATGTTTCCAGGAACTGGGATCCCAGACATGGTACTAATAAAGAGGTGAAGGCTGCTTTGCTGTAGTTGAAGGTAGAGTGTTGTTCTGCAGTAACACTGAAATTCAGTGAGTTGCGTTCCTTCTTGCAATGGAAGGAAATAGTCATCAGCCTCTAGAACTTTGAATATTTAGGGCTCTGCTACCTGAGATTCAATATGCAACTCTGCTTGCCAACTGCTGCTTCTAAGAGTTGCCTATTGAGCATTATTGGTCTTTTTTAGAGGAAGTCATGTGTTTGGCAAGTTTATTCCAGACCCTTCTAATTTTTTTTTTTTTCCTTTCTTGAGCAGGTGAAAATACAGCCTGTTGCTAGATATGACTGGGAGCAGAAATATTACTATGGCAATCTGATAGCTGTTTCAAATTCTTACCTGGCTTATGCCATTAGAGGTGAGATATCTTCCTGTCTTGGATGTGATTTGTATTGATTTGCACTGTGCATCCCTAAAAGAGGCAAAGTGTGCCTCAGAAGAAGGTATCTGGCAAAAAGTGAAACACTTATTGTAATACCCAGATCAGAGTGCTGTTGTGGTGAGAATACAAATGAGACTAGAGCTATAGGAGAAGGAGCAGTTGGTGGTGTAAGAGAGTTTCCATTAAGAAGGAAAGCGTCTCTGAAATTCGAAATATAAGAAAGAAAAGGACTCAGTGGGGATGGGAAAAAGTTGAAGGATTGCACTGGTTTCACTGGACAGTAATCTGATGTTCAGATTATTACGCTAGTGAAATATATCTGTAATAAACAAGTTTCTCTTTGGCTAAACGTGGAAACAGTCCTATGGTAATTTGAGCAGATATTTGAAATAGATTTGCTTAAATAAATTTAGATTTGAGTTTAAGGTTAAATTTGGAGAAGGCAAAGAGCAATGCAGGTAGACCGTGTTTTGGAGCAGGGAAGGAGAGGAAGGCAGAACAATGCAGAAAAAAAATGTTTCACAAAATATGTGAAACAAATGAACATTTGCTCATCTGCAGTTTCTCTTTCTGCTCCGATATAACCACAGATTTGGGGACCCGTTCAGCTCTTCCCTTTCTTCTTAGAATGGCACCCCATCAGTTTGTCTGGTCTCTTACAAAATCTACTGCTCTATTTCTTTGTTTTATCTAAGTGAGGTTATTCTAGAGTAGCTGTTCTTAGGATGCTTAGCCTTTTTGTATTGAAGCCTGCATGCGGTAAAATACAGAAAGTTGAGTGATCTGCCAGGGCTGACTTGGGCATCAAGAAGTGGAAACAGTAGGGTCACCTGCTTGCATTATAGTGATGCTTGTGTGAAATGGGGAAGTTGGAAATTTTGGTCCAAATATGCGCACTCTAGAGCATTTTCTTTTTAGCTATGCAAACCAAAA
This sequence comes from Apteryx rowi, assembly GCF_003343035.1. NCBI lineage: Eukaryota > Metazoa > Chordata > Aves > Apterygiformes > Apterygidae > Apteryx > Apteryx rowi. Next base: position 276,262 of record NW_020450947.1, read on the forward strand.
AGCAGTACTTTTTTCCACATGAATATTTATGATTTCACATTGCCCTTAGAGAAGATGTATTTGAGCTACCTGCGCCTCCATGACTCTTTAGTCCAGTTACTGAAAATCAAATTACAATTACAATTAATCCACAGTCACTGGAGGTCAATCCTGGAAGTTTGATAGCCTTGTCATCAGCTTGTGATAAAGATTTAGATCTTGCATTTCATGAAAGAGTCTTCCATGAGAAGAATCCTGTCCTTGGTGAGCTGTGATGTCAGTGCTTGTTGTAAAGAAACATTGCAGTGGCCTTCTGTTTTGGAATGAACTTCTGTTGACTTTTTAAGTAGAATAACTCAGAATTTGCAGTGTTCGAGAAGCTGTAAGAGATGTAGGAAACTGAGCTGCCCCTTAAAAGGCAGGCAAAATCCTTCTTCTGTTGCAGCAGTTCCCTCCTTCTGCTCCAAAGCTGAAAAGTGCAGTGAATGTTTGTGCATGTCCTGGGTCTTGAAAGGGTTTGTTAATGTAGCATCTATTGGCATGGATTTTCAGTGTGCCACCAGTGACAGCTGATAGCAGGATGGAAGCAGGAAATGATGGACTGGCTGCTGAAAATAAAAGCAGTCCTGTAGGGAAACTGCACAGATGAATGGTGACTTCTCCCTTCTGTCTTTTCTGCAGCTGCCAGTAATGGCTCCGCTATGGTGCGGGTGTTGAGCGTCAGCACTGCTGAGCGGACCTTGCTGAAAGGATTCACAGGCGGTGTGGCAGACCTGGCTTTTGCTCATCTCAACTCCAACCAGCTGGCATGCCTCGATGAGGCTGGCAACCTTTTTGTCTGGCGCCTGGCCATGGATAAAGAGAAAATTCAGTATCTTGTCAAAGCAAGCCTCATATCAATGTTTGTGTAATGGTTAGATGTGAATGCAGCCTCAAAATTGCAACTTATTGCATAGCCCTTTCAGAATATCAGCTTGCAGGAGGTCGGTCGGTAGTTTTGCCTATCCAACAGAGTATCAAAGAAGCATCCAGTCAGTCAACCTGTGCCTGTACTGAAATTCTGGGAGTGACATCGCAGTGTTCCTCCTGGCCCAGGCAAAAGTAACTAGCGAGGAGGATTTTAGCATCAGTGGGTCTGTGCTAGCTGGCCTTACACCTGGGCAGTGTCCATTTGACCATGTGACAAAGCTTGTTACTCACATTTGTCTAGTCCTAGGTCTTTTCCTCAGTTACTTTTCTGGAGAGGAAGATGTGACACTCACTTAACTTCCTTCCAAAACTGCCATCCCTGTTCTTTTGATGGTCTTGAAATTGATTTTAAGGTTTGACTGACTACCATAAACCTTTTCCTTGTAATTGCTAGCAGTGACTGCTCAATGCTTTTGGGAAGCACATCAGTCTATAGGATGTGGTGTTTTGGGTTTTGTCGTCTTAATTTTCTCGTTGATGTGTGCAATCATTTCAAAAGCAACTGAAACAAAGGTGTTTGTAGTTTAAGATCTGTTTTGTGTGGGTGAACTGGAGCACTCAGCCTAGGGCAGCATGATAGCTTTTCTGTCTTTCTGTGGTATTTATTGTTGTTGTAATGCTAGATGAAATCATTAATCCATCGACAGTCATTTGGATTGCACATTCAAATGTGGCTGTGTACTTCTGTTGTGACTATCCTGCTCTGATCTGCAGCCAGCAAATGAAAATTATGAGAATCTAACTTTTGTCAGCTTAACTCTTTTCTGCCAGTGAGGAAAAGCTAGCCTGCCTTCTTAGTAGAATCCTTTTAACTGATTTCTCTTGGAATCTCAGTGATCTGAAAAGCTTGATGTCCAAAAGTATTTGGCAGAGGACCACAACCAAATAGGTTATTGCTGAACATCAGTAACAGAATGTTTTATGTTCCTTAACCGCGGTGATCAGAGAGGAGATCTTAGTGAACATCAAACGACCTGACAATACCCCATTGAACACCTCTCGAAGAATCATCTGGTGTCCTTTCATCCCAGATGATAACGAGGAGAGTGGTGAAGAGGGAAGTCAAACATTGGCATTGTTGCACGAGGACAGGGTAAGGAAACCTTGACTGAAACATTGTCCCTTTTTATTGTTAGAGGGAGAGGGGAATGAAGGGAAGAGCCCATGTGGTTATAGGTGTAATGCTTTCTGTCTAATCCAATCTGGGAATCCTCCCATAATATAAGGGGCAGGACTTCTCTGTTTGGAAAAGAGGTCATGCTTATCTCTCTCAGTGGCTCAGGCGGAAGGAAAGTGATAACTTCTGCCCATCGTCAAATATAGGTGGCTAATATAAACAAAATGTGGAGGGCCAGAGGATCACTCATCTCCATGCAGGCTGAGTCAGTACCGGGGGGAGGAGGTTGGTGAGCAGCAACTGTAACTGCCACAAACAGCTACCTATACTAAGTACAGCTGGGTGTGGGAAAGCTTCTCATGGCAAAATCGGTTGGAACTATGAATGTTTATATCACATAACTTGCCATTGGACTGGAATATAAGAATAAGGTAAGAATATAAGAAATCCTTGACTGGATGAATCCAGTAGTTGTAGAAATAAGCCTGTGTACATACATGTTTATTTTTCAGGCAGAGGTGTGGGATTTGGACATTATTCGAACAAACAACAGCTCCTGGCCAGTGGAAGTGCCTAGCATCAAAGAAGGCTTCATTGTAGTGAAAGGTCACAGCACGGTAAAAACCTATTCCTTTTGTTTACTACTTCAAACCTCCCAGGAAACAGGGATACTTGCAGGGAGGAAGATTTTTCTCCCCAGATAGCAGTGCCGAAAACAGTAGTAAGTCATCTATCTGGCATGACTACACATTGCAATTAAATAATTAGATATCAATAAGTGATACAAACAAAGCAAGTGGAGTTGGGCTGAGCTGAGCTGAAATTCTTAACTTCTTGTTTGACTAACGTAGTGCATCCTCTGTGGGGCTGCTTACAGCAGGGACTTCCAGATCTGTCTTGGGCAATTGAGATGGGCAAGAGTATCGTTCCTGAAATTAGGCTTACAGGTCAAACTTGTTCACGTTTTAAGACTGTGACAAGCTAAATCCACAGTGGTGATAAATCACTTCTTTCCCTCTCTGTTTGGCATGTCCAGTGGGCATGGCCACTGCTTTTGGAAGTGAAGTGAGGCATCTCGCATTTGTCATAGTTGACTGTTAACTCTCCAACCCTCCTCACCCTCCTTCTTTATCTCAGTCTGAGAAGGCCACCTCTGGAGGAGTGTTGTATCAGACCATGAAAACTTTTGCTAGAGTAATCAAAGGAGAGTTTAAATATTCAGGCTAACTCCTCTTGGAGACTTAGTGCTCTCCCCTATGCTTGAATTTCTGTAAAAGTTTGGAGCCCTCCTGACATGGTGTGTTACAGATCACGTAGGTTCTCTTTCGGTTTTAGAATATCAGGAGTTGTAGTTCTTAGGATGTAAAATGGGTGTAAAATAGGTGTAAAAAATAGATGTAAAATAGTTTCTTAGCCAGTGGCCTATGGGTACGTGCGCACATAGTAAGTGACCTTTGTTTCAAGAGCCAAGATGAACTTGTAGTCGTTTCCTTTGAAAATGACTCTAGGAAAAAAGGCCTATCTTTCCAAGGGCCTGTTTGGCAATCTGAGCTGTATTTCACCTATTTTATTTTATCTTCTGATAAATGGAATGCTGTTACATTGCTGTGATTTATTCCTGGATGAGAAGGGGAAAAGCAAGCCCAATGTCATCTTTACTCTTCTCTCATTCCCCTAATGAATATAGCTGTATTTGTGAGTACAGTGTGTGGACCAGGACTGTGGCTGGGTATCTGGTAGGTGATGCTTTGAATATAAAGGACAAAACTGGAAAGAGTCTAATTTCACTTTTTGAACAGGATGATGAGAATGTAATTGTATCACCTAGGTAAAGCAAAGTATTTAATGACTGTGAACAGCCAGAAGATCCCAAAGCAAAATGAGCCCTGATTGTAACATGAGTGACAGTGGAAGCAGGAGCAGCATTATCTATTGCACTTAAATTTCTCTCTGGAAAAGGTGACTAGGATTAAAAAAATGCCCTGTCAGTTCTGTGAAGGGATAAGTTGCCTGGTGAGGTGTGGGTTAAAGGTATCTTGCCTCCTGTCCTACCAGACTGTTAGTCAAATTCCTGTTTGAAGACAGTATTCTTTTTTTTTTTTCTTGAAGAGTTATAAAATAACTTCTCTCTCTCTCTCTCTCTCTCTCTCTCTCTGTTTAGTGCCTGAGTGAGGGAGCACTTTCTCCAGATGGAACTGTGTTGGCCACAGCAAGCCACGATGGTTTTGTCAAATTCTGGCAGATCTATATTGAGGGACAAGATGAGCCAAGGTAACTGGAGAATTAGAAGATGGGGGATCTTCAAATAGAGAACAGCAGTTTCTCTCTGAGATTCTTCCTTGTTACAAAATCACTCTCAGGTCATTATGAAGATACAGGGTGAATGTTTATAAAGTATTTTGTGGCTGAAGAGTGCTGTTATATCACTGAATATCACACAAGCTTAAAGTTTGGTGAACTTCAGACAAAAGCAAAGAGCTGTGTCTAGAAGCATGAGTCCTGTGCATTGTACACACTGTGGCCAAACTCTGTTGTACTGTCCTGCGCATGCAGAAAGTGTCTCTGAGCTGCTTGTCTCGGTGTTGATGTCTTTTATATAAGGTGTCCTTGTTGAAACACCAAACCAAAGCCACTTTTTATTTATTTATTTATTTATTTATTTATTTATCACAATCTGTGGCTGCATGGGGTGTGATCCCCTTGTCAATTTATATAAGCTTGTAAACAGCTACCAGTTGATAACACTTGGTGACTGCTGACATAGTGCTCTGTTCAAACAAGTGATAAGATGTTCAGATCCCACCGTTTATTCCCACCACCCCACCTTCACCAGTCCCTGCATTCTTGCTGTTTTCTGATTCTTTCCTAGGTGTCTTCATGAGTGGAAACCCCATGATGGTAGGCCCCTCTCCTGCCTGCTCTTCTGTGACAACCATAAAAAGCAAGACCCAGAGTAAGTCCCCAGTCTACTTTGAGTAGCAGAGTTTAGCAATGTCTTCCGACTCTGCCTTTGGAGGTTTCCTTGTAATTGCATTGCACTTGCACAAATTTAGCTTTGTGGCAGGAGCAAATCCTGTTCTGTTTTTGCAATAAGTTATCTAGTGATGGAAAAATAAGGCACTGGAGCAGATCCTAAAGTTACCTTAACTCTAGCGTCAATTCCAGGACTGTGAAGAGCTAAGCAATGAAAATTCTGAGTCATAGAGTCTTTCCAGGTTTGTAGTATCGTCAGTTTTACATGGCCTATTATCAACTGCAGTAGAAATTTGATGGACAAAAAGAGCTTTTTTATTTTTATTATTATTCTTTCATTAGTCAGTTATGGCCTTATGTTTGTTGGGGGCTGAGAGAGCTATACTGTTTTTTTAATGTGCCTCAGAAGCAGAAGTTTTCTGAGAAGTTTAAGACACTGTTGGGCAAAACCAGTCATGGGCAGACTGTGAGAAACTTCTCTGTGAAATGACCTTGTGGGAGAGACCAGATCTTTAAGACAATCTATTTGTATTGTACCTGCAGGGTTCCCTTCTGGAGATTTCTTATCACAGGAGCAGATCAGAATAGAGAGCTGAAGATGTGGTGCACTGTGTCTTGGACCTGTCTGCAGACTGTCCGGTAGGTGTTGATATGCTGGCTCCCCTAAACAGTTAGATTTAGTTTGACGAGTCAGTGGATCATAGTAAAGCTCTAACCTTTTAGGTTTGCTTGCTTTGCAAAGGTGACCCTTGATCTCTAATAGAGTCTAGCCCCAGCTAGTATCTCTTCTTTTGCCAATCTGTCGTATTTGTTGAAAGATATAAGGGCTGTGGTAGACTGCCAGGTCAGGCTTTGGTAGTGCAGGACCTGTTATACAGGCACACAGGTGTTACTAAGACCTTTTGTCTTCCCTTTGGTCTGTAGAGCACAATCATACCTGTAGCCCTAGGAGAGGAATTCCAAATAGCACTCCTTGAGTGCTTTCTTCTGTAAAAAATTAGCTATTCAATAACCAGCTTAGCATCTCTTCCTATTAGTGCTTCTCCTGATTTAAAGAATTAGAAGCTGCTATGTTGACAGGACTGAAGCAATTATACAAGACTTATTTGCTGAGCCCTATAGCTCCAGAAGTTCAAATTCCCCTTTAGTTCATCTCTTCCTTCAACTTGCTAGATTCTTTGATTTTATTTTTCTGCTGGTGAATCATGGGCTCTCAGGTCACATGCACATGTAAGGCCATTCCTGAATTGCCCTCCTAAAATGAGAAGAATGTGGCACACAGCTGAGTACTGCTTTTTCCATCCCATACTGCAGAAGGTCAGAGTCCTAAGAAGGGTTCTTCTGGTTTGGTGGATCTCTGGCTTTAAACCTGTAGCTTTGGGCCCAGACCTCCTATGAATGTGGAACATGTTAAATAACTACAAACTGTCATTTTGCATTTAAATGTTCAGAATCCATAATTAGATCCTGTCCTGTGATCTTCCTACTGGTCTCTTAGCTGATGTCAGCATTAATTTCTGTGATGATGTTTTCATTCTAGTGGGTGGATGCACTGTAATATGGCTGTAAACTCCTTAAGATGTTTTTTAATGAATTCAGTTTCATAGCAGTTGTTCTGATTGTGTGGATATGCCTTACTTTCTGCATCCCCCTCTTGTTCATGGATCTAGCTTTTCTCCAGACATCTTCAGCTCTATGAGTATTCTTCCCAGCCTGAAAGTCTGCCTCGACCTCTCCGCTGAATATCTGATACTGAGTGATGTGCAAAGAAAAGTAGGTGGCTTATTTTTTTTACTGATTGTGTGGGTAATGGTGACAGAAGGAGAAATAGCCTTCTCTGTGACTCGTTCTGCTGCTTGTGTCTAGGCTTTGCACATTAACAGCTGAAAACACACAGAGGTTGGCCTCAGCTATTTCTCTGTAAGAAGACAAATACTAACAATTTGGCTGATTAATCTCGAGGAGCCTCAAGGATTATTTCTGAACATTAAAGTAAAGCTCTTGTTTGCAGGAATCTGAATGTGACACAGTAGGATTGAGTTCCTGATCAGCATTGACTCAGATACAGTGTGGTTTTTTTATGGTCCCTTGGGTGTTCTGTTTCAGATTTAAATGGCTCAGACTTTATTCCTTATGTTATTCCCATGGTTCCAGGTCGTCTTCAGGTGCTGGGCTTTATAGTACAAATGCATGTGCGCTCTCTCTCTCTCTCTCTCTCTGCTCTGAAATCCCAGTGACTTACTGTTTCTTATTCTTCCAGGTCTTGTATGTGATGGAGCTGATGCAGAATCAAGAGGAGGGCAAAGCTTACTTTAGCTCCATCTCTGAGTTCCTCCTTACCCACCCAGTCCTAAGCTTTGGCATCCAGGCAGTGAGCCGCTGCCGCTTAAGGCATACTGAAGTGCTCCCAGCAGAAGAGGAAAACGACAACTTGATTGTGGGTAGGTGGCAAAGAATTTGGCTGCTGCGAGATCAGGATGTCTTTTTCAGGATGTCTTTCTTTTCAGTGGAACAGGTTGCCCAGAGAGGTTGTGGAGTCTCCTTCTCTGGAGATATTCAAAACCCGCCTGGACACGATCCTGTGCAACGTGCTCTAGGTGACCCTGCTTAAGCAGATGGGTTCGACTTAGATGATCTCCAGAGGTCCCTTCCAACCTCAACCATTCTGTGATTCTGTGATTCTTTCCTGACTGGTTCTGGCTTTCTCAAAGAAGGCTCGCTTTCTTCTTCTCTTCCTCTGTACAAAACTCCTGCTGTACAGCTGGATTACTTCAGAGAAGCACAGTAGAGTTGGTTACAGGGGACTTTCTGGAGGTCTCTGGTCCAACCTCCTGCTTTGAAGCAGGAATATTGCTGGCAGTAGATTAGATCAGCTGTGGCTTTATCTAGTTGTGTATTGAAGGCCACCAAAGATGGCGGTTCTGTCTGTGCTCTGGTGTCCTGACCCAGGGCTGCACCCTTTCCTAGAGAAAATGTTTTTGTAATATCCAACCTGAAATTCCCAAACCACAGTTTATTGCCCTTGCCCCGTACTATGAGGAAACTCCTCTGAGGTGTTTCTGTTACTAAAAAATAGTGCAGGGTTGTGCAGGATTGAGTCAGTGGAAGTGACCCTTTGGTTAAGGTGTAGGATTAGCTGCCCAGGATCTGAGTGGTGATGGTTGGAGGATCACATAGCTTTCTTGCTCTCAGCAGAACACAGGCAGAATATTGCCCTACCTCTGACATTGTAGGGCTGAGTCTCCCTTCAGCACAGCCTGATGCAGGCTTACAGGAGCAAAAGGGTTCCTGGAAGAATTGGCAGGATATATTTCTGTGACTGCTTGTCTGAGAAAACTGTGCTTAATTAAATATCTGAAGTTTGAACTCGTGGTCTGAGATCCAGTTGATTGCTTCTGAACTGTATTGCCAGAGCTATGCCAGGATGTGAGGACAGCATGCAGTTTGAGTTGCTACATTTGGACAGAGAGGGAGAGATTCTTCTGCATTGCAACTGGAAGGCTTATTCCCAAGCTGTGGATTGAGACCCACAAAGTTTCTTGCAGCAAAAATGAACAAGTAACTCCCTTTAGAAGGGAGGAGATGACAAATGTGGGCTTGCAGCGCTGAGGGCTCTGCTTTAAAAAAGGCTTCTTAGAGACGTGTGAGCCATATTCTGGCAATTACTGCAATGGATATGATACAGATTTCTGTGGAAAATTATCCCATGCAAGCTTCCTTGTTTGCTGCTTCTCTTGGAGTGTTGGCTTGTTCCTGATCTCCTACCTTTCTGTTAGCAGAATTTGGAAAGGTGCTTTGAATAACATCAATGCATTTCCTGTAAATGAGATTTCTGGACTGTCAGTGTAGCTTTATGATATGCTTCTCAGTGCCTGTTGTGGTACATAATCATTATAGTTAATTTGTGTTATTGTCAGCATCAGTGACTCATTGGCTCCCAAAGAAAAGAATATGAGTACCCTTTTTTTTTGTAGGGGCTCTGGCACTGAAATATAGAAGAAAAGATGATTGATACAAGTAACAAGTCAACAGCAGACTGGAGGTGAAAGTTTGGGTTGCAGATTGGTGCTCAGTTAATTTGGAGAATTTGCATAGGAATACCTAAATTAGCTTTTTGTGGAGAGTTAGGCTTGTCTTTTCTTCTCAGCCTCCTTAGCTTTCCTAGCAGCAGGACTGATTCAAATATTCGGTGAATGTTGTCAGCACTGGCTGATAAAAAGTTATTGCAGGGCTTTGCATAACTACTGAAGCTTAAAGCTGGGAAGGGTGGTTGAGTCCTAGTCTGAACTTCTGTGTGATGTAAGCCAGAGAGTGTCTTTTAAAACGTATCCAACCAGTCACTTTAACAGCCAGAACAACTTACTGGCAGTTCCAGACTGCAGCTTCCTCCTGTTTTCCTAGCAAGGTGATTTCCACGCCCCCATCTCCCATCCTTGGGGCTTATTTGACTTCATTAGAGCAAATTTGATTGCTCTCACAGTGAAGAGTAAAGCAAGCATAGGATACATTTTCCCATAATAGGATAAATCTACCTCTGAAGTGGAGAAGTGTCAAAGCTGTATGGAGCTGTATTGTTCTTTGCTGCTGGTTCATCTGCTGTGAAGTTTTTCTAGTAGTTTGTTTGCAGTTTCCATCCAAGTTCACATTTTATTTTTGTCTCATTTCCAGAAGGTGCTCAGGGAGCTGGGGCTGTTGAGTCGGCAGCAGGCGTACTTATAAAACTCTTCTGTGTGCACACCAAGTGAGTATGCCTAGAAGCTACCATGGGCAGCTGTCCCCAGTGGTCCCAATCCCACGCTGACCTGTAGAAATGAACTGCTGTTTACTTACCAATTCCTTCCACTGATAATAAAAACTACTTGAACCCATAGAAACTTCTAGCTGCCATGTGTTCAGACTGTCCTTACCAGGAAGTGGTCCAACATGGTGCCGTGACAAGCTAGGTTTTTTTTGTTGTTGTTGTTGTTGCTGCAAGCATACAGCAACTTCAGAGTTCTGCACATATGTATGTCCTGGCAGCACCTTTGACATGCTCTAGGTGCCAGAACTGGGTGACGCAGCTGAATAAAGATCAGCTTCTCCTTCTTCCCTCACAGGCAGGAAGCACTAAAGTGTATTCCACAGGAATCAGTTCCAGGAAGAGCAATCCTCTAAGCCTTAGGCTTCTGTAGGTGATTCATAAGCTAATCAGAGATGCCTGAATTTTCTACAGGGCCCTACAGGATGTGCAGATCAGATTCCAGCCTCTCCATAGTCCTGACGTGGCTGCATCCATACCTTCCCATGGTTCTCATGAAGAATTTGGTGAGCGTTTATGTTCACTGGGTCTTCAGTATTCTAGGCCTTTAAAGGTTGCTGGGGTAGGAGTGTGAAGGTTGGTGGCCTGCTGGCATCTTTGGATGCCTCTTTGTATTAGAGAAGTGTCATTGTGTATGGGGTTCTGAGTATGGACTAGCTTTAGAAGCAGCCCACTTGCTTAGAGCCCAGTGTGAGTACAGAGCAGGGGGAATGTGTTAAGCTAGGAGCACTAATGCTTTGTGCACACTTAGGTTCACCTTCCTAGTTGATTTGGCACTGGTTCCAGAAATACGATGTTTCTCTCTTGTCAGGTGGAAGAGATCTCGGTGACACCAGAGCTTTGGGGGTAGAGGAGACAGGGATGTGTGCAGTGTGCTCTCTTGGATCATTCACCATTCTGGGATGTGGCTGTTAAAACTGGCCTTAAATTCAGGGAAGAAAGGAATTTCTCTTGTTATTAAAGCCTGATAACATCCACTCTTTGACAGGCAGAAGACAGGATTTGCATTGCTCTTAACTTTGATTAGTTCAGGTGGATGTTGCAGGGTTTCTGCTTGTTGTCTTGACATCCAGTATGGTTGACAATGGCATAAGTGTGTACTTTGTGGAGTTAAAGCTTTAGCTTTTGGGGGAAATTCCTGTAAATTTGTTTGTATTTATTCTTTGGAAGCCTTTCCAGACCATATGGCTGATCTAAGCACAGAAGGGCTGGGATCTGAAAAGGGATCTGTGCACGGCTCTCAACCAGACTTACGGCGTATTGCCGATCTCCCTGTACCAGCAGACTTTCTTTCTCTCTCAAATGATGCCAAGCCTAAGTTGATGACTCCAGATGCATTCATGACGCCAAGTACATCTCTTCAACAGGTAACCAGAGGAGAGCACTGTTACATAGTGGTACAAGGGATGGGTTGGGATTTTGATCCTTTTGAACTTTTTCTAGGCTGTAATGACTCAGGGAGGCAGAACTAGTGAATGTAGAGCACAGAAGAAAAACTGCCTTGTGTAACCAACACTGAATAAAGACATGTTGGCCTGTCTAAAATGCCAGGCTGGCCTAAGCTTATGTTGTGAGTGCTGTATTTTACTACAAAACTGCTGATGTAGCTGTGTTGTGTGGAAATAATGGGTATGCTGAATAACTGTATCTATGCTGGGAGACTGCTTTTACTGGTTTACGCATGCTGTTTGGGGTTGTGGTGTAACTATAATGGCAGAAAAACCCTGTCACCCTGGCTGTCTCTGCATGTTCTGTCCGACAAGATCCTTGGGAATGCATGTCTAAAACGGTCAGGTGGGAAGATGGGACTGGAACATCTTCTGCATAAGATCTCCTAATTGACAGTCCAATAGTGCAGTGAGTTTTTAGCTGGATTTACTTTGAAACTTGTCTGGATGGAAAGGAAACAGTTCCACAAGCTGAACAGCATCCTGTTGATTGCTGAGTTGGCTTGCTGTGGATCTGATGCAGCAGGCCTTAACTTGTACTGCAGGCAATTCTTCCGTACTTGCTCCGTGGATTTCAGTATCAGGAAGTAAGTGAAGTATTCCTCAGGATTTGCTGTATGAGAAGGGCACCAGAGTCTTTTTGTGAAGAGCCATAAGCAAACATTTCCTCCTCAGTGGAGCTCCAATGGAGCAGTCAGAAAATGGTGAATTGCTCTTAATGCTCTGTCACATGTGTGTGGCCAGCATCATGCACCTTTGGGTCCTGCTGGGCACCTCTAGAGACTGTCTGGCACTGGCAATGTTTGTCTGCCTACCTCAGTGCAGGTTTCTGCTGCCTCCTCTTGGTTATGACAACAAGCTTAAGGGCTGGAGCTCACTGCTTCTTGTCCAAATCTGCATCCAAATCTCATGCTAGTTTGTCTTAAACCCATTCAGATGTTCTTGCTTGCTTGCATGTCCTCCCTTATCTCTGCATTGAATTTGTGACCATTAGTTTTCCCATGTGCTTTTAAAGTTGGAATAAATGTATCTTAAAAAGTGTTTTTAAAAATATACCCTTTGAAAAGTGATCTTCAATATAATTACAAGGGCTTAATTCAGCTGGTGTGAAACTGTGCTGTTTGCAAGGGCTTTTCCTGCCTGCCTGTGAGAAATGGACTGTTAGCAGTTATTTGCCATGCTGACATCGTTCTTACAGGCAGTGGTGAGAGTGCTGATGAGCAGCACTCTGCGTGCCCATCCTCAGGCAGGGCTTCCGCTTCCAAGAGGGGAACGAGAGGTTGTAACCACAGCTTATATATGTGCTGGAGGAGCTTGTGTGAGTATGGGCAGCACATGGAGATGTGGAGCAATGGAGTTAGTGCTGAGATGATTGAGATACACCCACCCCCAGTGAGAAGTTGGGGAGCAAAGAATAAATTAAACTCCTCATAAAGGTTTTGATGTTGCTAGCAAAGTTGCTGAGTGCAGAAGTTAATTATGTGTCTGAGAGCGGATAGCTTTCCCAACGTGAAGATGAGCCAAGGGAGTAGAGAGGTGTTGTTGAGGGGATGATGACTGCACATACTGTTTGCTGCAAGGACCAGCTCACTCTTCATGTTCAGTTTAAACCTGGCTTTTCATTGTTATCTATTTTATGGCAGGCTTGTTCCTGCTGGCACCAGCACCTAGGAGCATTGTAGTGTGGACCAGCCTTGGGTTTAGCTTAATCTCCACTATGCTGTAAAAAGTGTCAAGAGTCAGAAGCTTGGCCAAACAGGCTTTCACTGCTTTGTACGTTTGTGCATATGTCGGTGACCTCTGTAGCTGTTTCTTGGTAGCCAGAAGCAGCAGAGAGGTCAGCATATCCTGCTGTGCTCTATACTGCTAGCCGGCTAAGGTGAGCAATACCCCTTTCTGTGCATTTATGCATTCCCTTACCACCTATTGGTAGTGCTTACGTAGCAGGATCCAAACCTCAGGCAGATTCTGGCCTCGCCAATGGCAACAGACCTTGACAGGAGCAGTCTAGCTTGAACAATAAAATGTGACCTGGTGCTGAGCCCTGCAGAACGCCACTTCATTTTTGGACTGCAAGTGTGCCTGAAGTAACTTATTGTTCTCTGTGTCTTAGCTAAATACAAGCAGTTGTGGGTCATATGATGGGGATATATTGGGGCCTGCCTTTGACCAGCACCTGTGCATCCCAGCAGCACACTCCACCAACATTTTTATTCTTCTTTTGCCAAAGATTCTTTGGGAGTTCTTCTGGGACCAGCATTCTAAGTTCTGCTGTTGGACTCTTGTCACATTCTGACCTCTGTATATATTTTTTGTAGATCACTGTATCTCCAGGCAGTAGCGTCAGTTCCCTGACTGCAGTCACAGCCATGAGTAGCACTTCTGTCACTGACACCTCTATGCCCAGGTAAATAGAGCATTAAATATTCCTTTGCAGCTGAACTAATACTGTCCTGCAGGGTGGAACAGAGCTGTAGTTTATCTTGCAAGAGAGAAGATTAAGCAGAGTTAGAAACTGGCCTGAGTCCCAGAGCCCCTGTATGGGCAACTGTTTGCATCCCTAAGGCAGCTTGGAGCATGCCTGTTGTCATCCAAGGGGCCAACAATAGTGTTTCATTTGTGCCTCGTAGGGATTCTCTTACTGCATCTCAACTTTGTTGCTTTCCATGCTTCTCCCAAAGGGCTGTCACTGTTTACAGGTAAGGGAACACTGCAGGCATCAAGGACAAAAGGATAGTTGGGACTCTCAGAAAAATTTTGCCAGGGGTGAGGTGGGTTGGGCTGCATAACTAATAAGGAAAAACTTCATTTCTAGGGTCAGGGAAAAAGACTAAGGACCTATTCTCTAGTGTCCTGTTTCTCCCTAAACTCCCCACAGTGTGAACTGAAGATATAATGGGTCCCTTGTCTCACTGACCCCTCAAATTCTAATACTTCCTCAAACAGATTGCAATGCCCCTCTTTTCTTTGTTTCCATTTAGACTTTTTTTGGCCCGTATGGTGACTAGGAAATGCAGCTGCTAGTTGACAGGGAGTAACTGACCACAGAGTAAAGAGGAGAGAGCTTGGAGAGGACTGATGAAATTTGGGTTGGGTCCTCTATTGGCTGCTCCATTGACTTGGGAATCCAGACTCCTCACCTGCAGTGTTCAATGCAGATCTGTATCATTAAGTTGGCCTGCCTGATTTGGTTTTGTCTGTTTTGTACAGGGCGTCGGAAGACTTAACAGTGAGCCCCAAGATGCAGCTGGACACCAGCCTCACGCTGAGTAGCAGTAGCAGCAGTCTTCAAACCAGTCCTAGGAGCCATTCAGTTCTTATCCCTGGCCTCCCTGACAAGCTAACACCAAAGGCACCTGTTTCAGTAAGGCTCCAAATGCAGCTTGCTTCTTTCTCCTCATGGGCTGTGGTACCTCTCCATAGACTTTTGCAAGCTGAAATGAGGCTTATTTGTATAATAGCAGGGCCAATATCTACTCTTTGGAAAGCAAAGCTGCCAGCATAGATCTGCAGCTTGGTTTATCAGTCTATTAATGGAGCCTGACCCTGCCGCAAAGCAGGATGTCTCTGAAAACTAGAGACAGCTCTAGCTTATGCTATCTCTATCGTGATAGTCAGAAATTGTCAGTCTGTGTGTTAGGAGACAGTGCTACCTGGAAAGGTTTCTTCCTTCTTATTGGTCTTATGGGTCTGAAACTATCATTTCTTATTCTTAAATTTTTCTTTCCTGGTGTGATGTAAAACAGATTATGACCAAAGCTTAAAGCTGAAATCTTTCAGTTCTAGAGACACTCAGCATTAAAACTAACCAGTTCTTTTCCCTCAAAGAGGAAGGATTGGGGAGCAAGTCAGGGAGGTAGAACCAGCGTTAAATTTTCTTTTGGAAGTGTGTTCAAACTAGAACTTAGTTGTGTGTGTTGCTGGCCTTGCTGGGAGACGGTATAATTTTGGGTCTAATTCTGTATTCCCTTATGTGCAAGTCAAGGGTCCCTTTGATTTAAGGAGAATGTTGATAGGAGGAGGCTTATGTGCTGAAGAATCAGTAAATATTTCTGCAAGTAGTTGACAGATGTGGAAAAAACATGCTACTTTTGCGTTGAGAAATTGGAGGGATCCTGGAGCAAATGAAGGTGGTAGCGCACAATCTCATTACAAGTCTTGGGGCCCTTCTCCATCTGCTGAACACTGGGTGCACAGGTATCGCATGAGGAAGGGATACAGCCTGGCTGTCCTCAGAGGTGATTGCTGGTGCTAGGGCAGTTGTTCGGCAGTTGGTGAGAGGTGCCAGAGTGTCTTGGGATGTCTCTGTGAAGGCTGAAAGCTCTTGTTTGATGTTATGTTATGCTATATTGTTTTGAACTCAGGTCACGCCAGGAAACCCCTCTCTAGCTCTGGAACTGCAGGAAGTGGAGCCCTTGGTGGTGCCTCAGGCTTCTCCCACCCGTGAACGTTCGCCAGACGTCATTTCCTCTGCTTCCACAGCCATGTCCCAAGATATCCCAGAGATTGCTTCCGAGACCTTGCAGCGCAGCTTTGCAGCTGGTCCGTCTGGGCTCCCTGCAGAGGTGCTGGAGCCCAGTCATCATGCAGACAGTATGGCATCCGCTGCTTCAGCCTTGCATTTGCTGTCTCCGAGGAACCGGCACAATTCTGATCACAGCCACCACTCTTTGGACATGCCTCAACTAGAGGTGGACAGACTGAATGCTCCATCATTACTGGAGACTGCTTTAACTCAGGAAAATGCATCTTCTGACAGTGTTGTGAGTCAGCCATGGCCAGCAGCTCCTGACATAACCAGAGAAACGAGGAACAGCATGGCGGACAGGTAGTCACTTGGGTGTGCCTTTCTTGGGGCAATTCCTTCGCACTTCCTGGGTTGCTAGCTTGGTGAAAAGCTCTTATATTGCAGTTGAGCTAGAACAGTTTTCCATCCCTCCTTTTCCTTGAAAGACCCAATGATTCAAATTTCCTGTGTGCCTGGTTTATATATGCTGTATCCTAAACTTCCTAAGCGAGCTCTGACTGTGTGTGCCCTCTTGTACCCCTTTCAACTCAAGGGATCTCTGTTAACAAGGTGAAATATCCCCTTTAGTGGCCCTCGTGTTCTCCTGAGAATGGAGACTTTTTTTTTTAAACATAATTTCTGAAAACAAAACCAGTACAAGGTAAATTCTACCCCTGGTGATCCCCTTGCAGGCCTTGTTTGAAAGAATTAGCACATAATTGGCAGGTTTAATTATAGGTTAATTGTATGTCTCTCTTCTGTGATTGGCTTTGTGCAGCTAGCATTAGAAATCAGACAGAATGTACCTTAAAAGTCAGGAAATGAATGATAATGTCTCTGTGGAACAGGCATGCAGATTGGGGCAGCATCACATCTGCCTGCTTATCAGAAGCAAACCTTTCTGCTGGGGGCAGTGCTAGGATTCATTGCAGTATTAGTGTCCGTGTCTTCTAGCAGGACTGGAACCACAAGATGGACCTGAGTCTCTCTAGACCAGGGCTGCGTGCACCATGGGAGTCAGTAAACACCTTCCTTTTGAACAGGTGTAGCAAGCTGGGAGTGTCAGTGCATTCCTTCTAACAATGCAGAGCTCTTCTGTACCCTGTCAGAATTACAAGAGGCCTGTCCTTCTGCCTCTTCAGCTGAGGATACTGCTTCAGAAACAGTCTCGGTTCTGATGACTCTGGGGAGGGCACTGAGGCTATGTCTTCATGCTGTGTTTTTTCTTTTGCTCATGATTCAAAGCCCAGAAAAGATTTTTTGGGGAGTTCCCAACTCTCCTTAATCCCACTCTCTCTGAATTCTTTAGGACTTCTCAAAACAGAATATCGGGATATTTTTGGATCTGAGATATTTCACTTGCTCACTGCTATTAAAAAATAAATAAATAAAAAAAATTGACTGGACATGTTTCAGTTCAGTCAAGCCATCAGCCTACGTGAGAGTAACAAGTACTTGCTTCTGTTCAATGATCTTCCTGCATAATGAATTTAAATAGGCCTAGTTTTAGAAGCATGTGCAATTTGCTCTGAAAACCTTTATGAAGCTCCGACTGGTTTCACTACTGCAGTCCTATCCTATCTGGCAGAGCTAAGCTGTCAAATTGTCATGCTTCCCTCTATTCTCTTCAAAAGCTTGGGAGAACTGAGAGGCACTGAATTTTGCCCCAGTGATCAGTATTGCTTAAGGAAAAACAAGCCCAAGATGATGATATCCACTGGCATGCACTGTACAGCCTCTTTTGAGTGGTGGACTACTTCTTCTGCATGACTGGTTGCTGGGAGATTATGTTCTTGGTTACTGCCTGAAGCATAGCTGAACTGCTTGTCCCTTCCAAAAGACAAGTGTGCAGTAGTTTGTGTTAGTATCTCCAAACACGTGCTGCTCTCTGGATCTGTGCAAATAGATTTTTAGACTTTCTAACAGTATGTCCCATGAGAAGTGGAGTGAGCAAATATCCAGCTGAAGGAGACTTTCATTATGGTATTTTCATTCTTTTTTTTTTCTTCTCTAGCCCAAGGGATGAGGTTGAAGAAAAGCACAAGAGCTCTTCCTATCACCGACACAGCTACCACCTGCTGCAGCATGACAGCCAGGATGCTAGCGCAGAACAAAGGTACCAGAGTGCTCAGCCCCCTCTCTTGCCCTGCATGAACTCAGTTCAGGCTACACTCGTGATTCTGTCCCCAGGAAGCCTTCACGTGTGGGGTGAATGTCTTTGCTTTGTCTCCTGACTTAATGTGTGTATGCAGTCCAGCTTCCATAATGTCCTAATGACTTCAGCTGATCATGAGATGGACCTCTGGAAATTGTCCAGTTTATCCCCTGTAGGGAAAGGTTTGGCTGTACTGCTCATAAGAGCATGAAGCGATCTTGGCTTAATTATCAGTGTAAACTTATTAAGGGATCAGTATGGAAATACTGGGTTTAAAATAAAGTAGTGGGGTTACCTCAGGAGTCATAGCTTCCTGTTTTTGGTATCTTTACTCTGTCATGAGCCCCCCTAAAGCTCTGTGGCCACCCTTTGTGTGCGTGGCAAACTAGCCCTGCTTGGCAGCTGAGGGCTTGTTTGTAATCCATGCTTCAGTTCGGACCAAAGTGTGTAGCTGGCCAGCAGCTGAAAGGCTGTAAGGTACCAAGGACCACACACAATTCCTAGGCTCCATCTGATTCTCCTTTCTTACTGCAATACTTGCTGCATTAGGTGCTTTCTGTCTGTAAAACTGTCAGGATACGCTATGCTTGGGTTCCCCCACTGGGTCAGCAGTTGCATCACAGGGCTTCTGTGCTAGTGTGTGTCTACAGCAAGAACAGGCATCGAACTCTGTTCCACTGCCTGACCCACAGTTGTCTGTAATGCAGAGGACCTTCAGGTCCTGTCATGCAGCATTGAAGCTTGGCCTGAGCAGTCCTGGATCAAAATGGAGCAGGCTATGCTGAGCCCTGTAGAGGTCTCTGCATTAAAGATCAAAGTGGCAGGAATCCTTAGCTGAATGACTCTGTGTGGATGCAGAGCAGAGTGTGAACCCTTCTCCCTTAGTGAAGGCTAATGCTGTCCAGTATTGCAAGTGATGTCCTCTCCCCTACTGTTCCTTCATAGTGACCATGATGATGAAGTTGCAAGTTTGGCTTCTACATCAGGTGGATTTGGTGCCAAAGCATCTACGCAGAGGCTGCCTGTGAAGGACTGGAAAGCCAAGGCATCCCCTCGGGCTTCCCCAAAGCTAAAACGGAAGGGCAAGAAAGATGACGGGTATGCCGGGCTTGCTAGGATACAGGTGGCTGTGGGAGCAGCTGTGTAGGGCCACAACCTGATATAGCCATTAGCAACAAGACTAGGGTCTAAGGCTGTGCTGTGGTTAAGTGTTCCCAGCCTTGCCCCATTTGCAACCCCACTGAAAGCATTGTTGGCTACTCAGACACTGGCTGTTGCTTAGGAGTGTGGGAGTAGGATCTGTCCTACCTTTCCAGCTGGGACTTGGTCCAAAATATAGTCTGGGCTTCAGAAGAATTTGTGGAAGGTAAATCACTATTGCACACTGCTGGGGGACACTGGATCCATGTGCCTGTTTCAGTGAAGGCTTCATTGGAACTACAACACTGTGGATATAGCTTAACATGGCCTTGATTTCTGGTTGGCTTCTGGACGCTGGCACAGGGCCCTATTTGACAATATCTATCCATTGTTACCCGCTTGCTGCTTTTGTGCATTTCTAAACGTGGCCATTGAATGTCTTGTAATTGAAACTTGATGACTAGAAAGATCTGCCCATGGCAAACTTGATCAACCTGTCTGCATTAACTTGACAGAAGTAGCATAGCTACTGCAGATAGCTTTCTCCTTTTTTTTGTGCTCCCATGGCTCTGTGGGTAGTTTTGGAATTCTAGCTATGCAGATCTCAGGAAAGATGGATTTGGGCATTAAGTTTCTGTTGTGGTCTCTTTCTGTGACACCAAGAAGTTCTCAGCCTCAGAAACGCCCTTCTTTTTTCCTGCCTCAGTCCTTTCTGAGCAGCTGAATGGATCCAGTCTGTGAACTACAAATGTGCACTTTCCTTCTGATAGTGTTTGGTTGTTCATAGGTTGTTCATAGGTGATTCATACAGCTCTCCCAGTGTTACTGGATCAGTGGTTTTCTTTATTCTGTTTATGCTAGAAGGTATCACTGGTTTCCTCTCCTTGAGAGCTGGAGTCATTCTAGATGATATGAAGCTCATTAATTCTATATTTAACAAATGAGTACTAGGTTTTTCTTTGTAAAATATCAAGAAACCTTCAAAAGCTCAAATGGCTTCCCTGGTTTTGAATTTGGGTAAGGCTGAAAAATTGGTGTGCATTTTTCTTTGTAGCAGTCCTCATTAAGGCTTGGCAAAAATCTCTGCCATTTGATGCAAACATCCCTGTGAAGAGACCAGTCTGTAAGGCCTGTGAATAGTGGAAATGATGGAGTCAGTGCTATAGGGATTGGGCTTACATCACATCCTGTCACTCTCATGTTATACTAGGCAAAACAAATGCATGAGCTGAAGTATAAAATCTAAAACAGTCTATAAGGTGTGTGGTCTGTTTTGGCAGAGGACTTGGATAATCAGAGCAGGTAATTGACCTAATTACATTACTGCTTTTTTATTTTTATTTTCAGGGATGTGAACCAGTCACCAAGATCATCCAACAACCAGGTGAGTCACAGAGCTACTTCTGCAGTCCCTCCCAAGGGCCTGATGCTCCAGCTCTGTTTACTGGCTCACTAAAGACCTGAAGGAAGGACCATCCTGGTTCCTTCAGCTACCAAGGGCATCTGCTGTGCTTGGGCAGGCTGAAATGGGGCTGTGCTTGGGCACTTGCACCTCCCTACAGAGTTTCTTGGCATTGCTCAGTTCTGTGACTTGTGCAGCCGAGAAGGAGCTGCTCAGTGTTGTCCAGAACAATGTCTTCCTCCTTACCTTCACATGTCGATTTGCATTTCTGTGTTCTCACGAGCCCTGTCTCATCTGAAACTCCACCCCTCATTTCTTCTTCCCTGATGAGATGACTTGCAGGCATCAGCAGCAGGACAAGCTGTTCCCAACACGCTAAGGATCAGAATGGAACCAGCCTCCTGGAATTTCTTATCCCCGTTGATAGCACCTTCGTATTGGGCAGCAAATGCTCTCAGCTGAGTTACATCCGCTCTTTGAATTGTCTTTGGATACTTATGCCACCTTTAGATTTTTGAGCAGATGAATAGACCCTGTGAACTACAGATGTGTACTTCTCCAGTTGTTTGGTTATTCATAAACATACAAGAGAACTGAGAAAAGCGCTCTAGGGAAGCTCCTTCTTACTCCACTGATTGCACAGCTCTTTTGTAACTGTTTGAGGCCCCTGTTTACATCAGAGTTCTAAATTCTCTTTCTTGGTATGTGGCCGAAAGTGAATAGGATCTGGTTTGTCCTACTCCCATTTAGATGCCAGAGCTTTGAAGGGAGTCTTGAATCTAAACAGTTTAGGATATTCTGAGCAGCCATTTGTGAAGTCCATGTGGGAATTTCATGTACCTTGCATTATTAGTTTATTTCTTGGGACAAAAGTCTTAGAACAAGGCCAACTTAATGCCTATTTTTCTGCCTTGTTTGTGTCCTGGGCACATGGGGTAACTCACTACCTAGCAGAAATCTTGACTTGATTGACCTCTGATCTTATTAGAATTGAGTGCCTATCCTCTCCACCCACAGATGACACCTGAGTTCCAGGATGAGCTGATGTGCATATTGAGGAGCCAACAGCGGGAGCTCTCTGAGCTGCGTCAGAACCAGGTGGAGCTGTTGCAGAGACTCACGGATCACCTGGATGCAGTTCAGAGCTCCCTCATGGGCCATGTGGAGAGGGTGATTGACTCCCAACAGGAGCAGGAGCGTATCCTTTCTAGGAAACTTTCTGTGGGTGTGCATCGCACAAGCCAGGTATTCTGGACTTGCTTTTCAGAGACATTGTTCTCTTTCCTCCGGACCCTTTAACTTAAAATGTTAAAATCACTCAGGTGTTTGCAGATGTTGCCTGAGAATTAAGCAGCGGAGGGCTGCAAGACAAATGAGACATGAGAAGAGCTAACAAAGTTCAAAGATTTTAGTAGTGTGGGCCATAGGTATGTTAGAAGAAGGCCTGGCTGCAGTGCAACTATTTCAATCACTGACTGATCTCCATCCCTTTTCAAGGGCAAGAAAGTCAGAAATAGAATGGAGAAGAACTGCTCCTTTGTCCATGCCACTAAAGTCTTTCAGTTACCCGTTAAGACCTCAAGTGCTGCAATGCTGGAGTAGACTAAAGGTGCATCTACTACATTATCCTACCTTAGGCAGTGGCAGTTGCAGAAGAGTGTGTTTATGGGGTGATCCTGTCCTCCTTTCATTTGAAACAGAAATTGCATCTGACCACCATGCATATATACTTCTGGTGGCTTTGAGGTCCACAGGTCCCTTATGTGTTGTCTGAAAAGTGCTTTCATTTGGTTTTGAGCCTGCTGTCTGATCATTTCTTCATGTCTGGTTATTGTGTTGTGAGTAATCGGTTCTTGTATGTCTGTTGCTATAAGTTTCGTCACATCCCACTCTGCTGTTGAGGGGACACTAGCCTATTTCATGTCTTGTCTGAAGGCACTCTTAACTGATGATCCATATTACTCTGCTCTGTACCTTTTCTAGTTTTATATAAAAGAGAGAGGAACTATTACCACATGTAAGATGTTGGTGTACCGTAGATTTCTACAATGACTTGACAATGACTTCTGTTTTTCCTGGTGATTGGCCTTGATTTTCTGTTTTGACCATGAGGCTGATATTTTCATAGATAATTCAATTACCTTTCTCCTGAAGTTCAGAGTCTATAGTTATACTGTAGTATTAGAATCCCTTTTTCCTATTTTCACAATGTCATATCTACGTTGAATTACATCAGTGGTTGAATTGTCTTTTCAGCAAATACTGTGTTCTTTGCAGTCAGCTTTAGTTTTGATGATGGTGAATAATTTTGTATGGTAAGTTTTACCATCTCTGTTTCTGGCTGATTTGTGCTGAAAAACACAGGCCCCTATAGTGAATTTCACTCATAAGCTCCTTCTGTTTTGGAAAGTGACTGTGTATTCCTGTTATTTGTTCCTCCCATCCCTTTCTTAATTCACTGGAAGATCTTACCTCTTAATTCTGTGACAGCTAATTTTCTTTAATAGCCTTTGGTAGGGGATCTAGGAAAAAGAGTTGTGGGTTTTTTGCTTTTTTTTGTTTTTTTTAAGTTGCACATGCATCTTGATATCTGTGTGTTGGTCCCTTCAGAGAATACAGTTGCTCCATGAAGTATGGCTAACCTTTATGAAGGCCACGTTCGCTCCCCTGCAGTAGATCACTTGTGTCCATGTCTCCACCGATTCCATCCCATAGAAAAGTTTTTACCTATTTGCTTTTTATGGATATTAGATTTCTTGGTTTCTGTAGGGAGCATTGCTGCCAAGCTTCTCTTAGCTGTTTGGCTTTTCTACTACAGCCTTATCTTCCTCCAGAGCTTTTTTCTCATCCTGGTCGTCTGTTTGACAGAATCCTGTTATTTGCAGAGACACATCAGTCATGTTCTAAACTCCTCTCTCACCAGCACTGTAGATTCACTCTCATTGAGCCTCTGGAGGTGAGGCTAGTGCCCATCTTTGTAGGATGGGAGTGTTGCTGGCAGAGAGGAAATCTATTGTTTGTGCTCCTTAATGTGTGTACTTACTAGAGAGGAGACTAGACAGAGCATTGACAGAAGGACAGCAGCGCAATGGACAGCTCCAGGAGCATCTTTCTCAGCAGCTCTCTCAGTCCCTCTCCACTGCAGTGTGTAATCGTCTGGAGAGAACCATTCGTGAAGAGATGAAGAAGACGGTACCCCAGTGTAAGTGTCACTTTCTGGATTTTGAAGGTGGATCTCCACAGTTAGCCCAGTACGGATTGAAAACATGCTGTACAGAAATGCTGGCACTATATGAAATAGGATTTAAGTTACAGGAAGACTAGTCTGTGCACCTTGAGCTGTTGTGGGCCCCAATGGAGTCTGAGAAAAGCACAGGGGTGGAAGGAATATGAGGCTCCCAGAGGTATAACTTTTGGGAACACCTTTCCAGAGAGCATGGTATGACCTTTGTTATAAGCCATGAAGGTTTTGGAGTCTGTCCTTCCTTTCTGTGATGGAAGGCACAAGGAGGCCAATGAGTTTGGAAGTGCTGAGACTTGACTGAAGCAAGCCTAAACTTGTGTTTGCTCTTCCTTGACACACAGGCCCCTTCCATGTAAGGAAGGGTTCCTAGAAATACTGGTGGGAAAGGCCTCTGGAATCTTTAGTGTCCACCCTTCTGCCTGAAGTAGGACTACCCACAATCCTTGATCAGGTCAGCTGTGACTTTGGACAAGTCTTGAAAATCTTCAAGGGTGGAGATTCCGTAGCCTCTCTGGTGACTTCCAGGGCTGCACCACCTTATTGGCACAAAAGTTTCTCCTAATGGCAGGGCAACTGCTCTAGCTGACGCTGCTTGAGCAGGAGGGTTGGACCAGATGATCTCCAGAGGTCCTTTCCAACCCCAACTGTTCTGGGATTCTGTAATGTCTAATCTTAGCCTCCCAAGCCAGACCTTGTGACCATTGCCCCTCGCTGTATCATCTGGCACCTCCAGGAAGAGTTTGACTCTGTCATCCTTCTCAGATTTTGAAGTTTGTCTCTGGGCTTAGAGCTTTGACTTTGACCTATTTGTGTTATGCCTAGGCATTTCTAAGAGCATGGAACCTGTTGCTGGCCAGCTAAGTAACACTATTGCCACCAAGCTCACTGCTGTTGAGGGCACACTGAAAGAGAACATCACCAAGCTAGTGAAATCAAAGGTAAGGAGAACCAGACTGTAACTTTCTCTGGGGACACTGAGCTGTCACCTCCCTGGCTAATGACTCCTCATACCTCTTCTCCTCACCTGTCTCTCCAGGTGGGTCTGAGGTCTGTTTAGCTGCTAGTGATCAAACAAAGCTCTTTTCTAGCCTCATCAGGAGAGTAGGAGAGTTCTGTACTCTCCTGCCTCCTTTGCCTCATTAGCCCTTTCTTTAACTTACTTGTTGTTCATTTTGTACTGACTTGTTCATTTTCTACTGGAGTAGAGATTCTCACTACTGCTGTTAGTACTGGAGTAGAGTTTTTCTTTACTGGTTTTTAGGACTATCTCAGTCAGCCAAGTGGTGAAAGTTTGTCTTGCTCTTCTGCCCTCCACTCTGTTCTCCATTTCTCCATTACTTAGAGAGCAGAAGCTTACTTGCCTTGGCAGAGGGAATAGTGGATTGTGGGAGGGAAGCTGGGGAAGAGGAAAGGAGCCCAGCCTGACTGTGCTGCCTCCCCTGAGCTACAGGGAAGCAGTGATGTTCTTGGGCTGTCTGTCAGCAGGCAGGTTATCTGCCTGCCATAGTTGTAGTGCAGCTTGATCAATGGAAAGAGTTCGGCTGCTCAGGGGAACACATGCATCTGACTGACACTGGACTGTCCTTTCTGGTGTGCATGTGTTGCAAGGATGTACAATGTTCATTCACATCTTTGTCCTGCAGCAGGATGCAGGATGTTGTTAATTTTCTGGACCCTCTTCTGTGTGTGCTTGTAAGAACCTTACAGATACTGTTGTGAGGGCAACGGCTGATACCCTGCAAGGACCGATCCAGTCAGCATACAGGGAAGCATTCCAAAGCGTTGTGTTGCCAGCCTTTGAGAAGAGCTGCCAGTCCATGTTCCAGCAAATCAATGAAACCTTCAAGCAGGGCACACAGGAATGTGAGTAGGTTTTCTTTTCTGTGTTTTCTCTCCACAGCATATTTGTGTTACTGGCTGACAAGATGGCCTTTGCTTGATGCCTTTGCCTTTCAGAGTTTCATTGGTAGCTGTTTAATCTCTTAGCCCTTCTTCATGGTCTGAAAATATACTCCTTTTCATGCTTCAGAAACAGAAGGAGAAGAGAGGAGGTCTTTGTAGGGGCTGATATAAGAACAGGGATACACCTTTGGTCTTTGTAGACTGTGCAGCAAAATACTTTTCTTACTTCTGTGGCCCTTTGCTTTCATCTCTGAGTAGTGAAGCCCAGCTGTAGGACTGTCCCATCCTGACATCAGGAGAATGAAGTGTGGAGAAGGTAGCACTCCTACAGATGGTCCATCCTCTCAGAGATGTAATAGAACTGGAGAAGGTTCCTTGCTGGCACAGGGACTTCTTTTGTCCCTAGATCTGCGGATTGTATCCAGCTACTGTTTATTTTGTACACTCCCCCCCCACCCCCAACAGGTCTCCCAGGGCTGCTACAAGTACCTAAAACTTTTTTTTTCTTCTGCCTTTTGATCAGGCCAGTTCATAAAATATTTTAAAATACAACTTTTTGATCTGCAGACACTGCTTCTTGTCGGAAATGTACCTCCTCTTTTCTCTTAGTGATTTTATTGACATTCAACTCTGTCACTAATGCAGATCATAACCCATACTGTGTATGAAATACCCTCACCCCCATCTTTATCTTGCCCTGAACAAACAGTCCCTGTAAAGAATCTGTCACAAAAGAACCCTTGGCTTTATCGCTGTGTCATATAATACTCTGATGGAGAGGCTGGGAGCAGGGTTTCTAGGTTAATGTGTAACACAGTCTAAAGCAAGGCTTGTGCATTCTGCTCCCTGCTCTCCTGCTCTTGAACACTTGCTAAGTAATTGATCCTGCTGGAGAATGTGTAGAGCCTGGCAGCTGGATCTGTGCCCTGACCGTCTCCACAGCACCGATGGCATGAACGTCTTCCTGGGAAACTCTTTGGTTGTTGCAGATATCCAGCAGCTTGAGACTCACATGAAGAACAAGAAGGCACGAGAACAGGAGGCCCGGGACCCGCTGCTGAATCAGCTTCGACAGCTCATCAGCACCTTCCAGAGCACCACTGAGCAGCTGGCTTCCACCATTGCAGCCAGTGTCCATGCTGAGGTGCAGCATCAGCTGCATATTATTGTGGGCAAGTAAGTTGGCAGCTGGGTTTGTTGAAAGAGATGTCAGTGAGAGGTGTACGTGTGCATGACAAAACCTCTCCCTGCTCGCTTGTGGCAGCAAACCCTTTACCACAAGTGCTATAGGGCTGCTTGTAAGCCTTGTTTGCACAGTATGACAAAAAAGCATGTGGGCTGGTATAACTGCTGCCCAATGAGGCACAAAACAAAGGTCACAAAATACTTCTAATGACCAGCTGAATCTCTGCTGCATATGGGAGCTTGGGCCCTGCTTTTCAAACTGACCGTCTCATGTGCATTTTGGGAGGATGAGAGGACCTAATGCAAACCAAAAGCACACTCGAGTCTGCCTAGCCTCCCTATTCCAAAATGATTTTTGGGTCTCTGCTAGGTTTTTCCTCTTTACTGTGTGTCCTTATGCATACAAACCATTTCTGCAGGCTATTCTGTCCTCCCACCTGTTCTACAGTAATTTGTGCTTGGCCATCCTGGTTTTGGGACAGAATCCCAGCAGTACTTTCAGCACATTGACACCATGAAGCTGGTGACTGGCTGCAGGGCAGAATGCCCCTCTCTATTTTAAGCTGTTATAACATATGTCAGTGTGTGTTAGGAGTCTTCAACGCAGACCAGACTCACCAGGAAACATACCAGACCAATGCCAGTCTCATTGCATGGGCTGTACACAGGGAAGTTTTGCTATTCTAACTCTGCTGCAGTAGGGCAGGTTTGATCCTTTGTACCCTTGTAAGAGGGGAGGATCCTGTCCTGGGGAAACATACAGTGACAGAGCCTGCACTCTGAATTAGCCATCTATGGAGAGGTTACAGGCTCAGGGAGGGAGGTTGTTCTTATTTTAAAGGTGTTATGTGCAGACTGGGAAACTGCATATAGTTGATGTAGAAATTTGTGTCCATTCAGGGATGAATGGAGAGCCTAGTAGCCTTGCTTGGAAGCCAGATTCAGTGAAGATTTTAAAAACTGGAGAGAATTAGCTCTGTGGAACATCCCTTTCTCACAAAGAATCCCAGCACCGTCGGCATACACCCCTGGGACTGTGTGTTGTTGGCCATAGAGCTTCCCTGCGCAACTTGTTCTAGATGCCTGCGCCTCAGCAATTTGTATGAACCCTTTGGAAGCCAAACTAAAATAAACAAGCCTGTGTTCTTTCTCACTGATAAAAGCTTTGAGCAATGTAGTCCCTCAGCTCTTCATTTTCAAAGATGCTTTGGGTGTGTGGGTTTTTTGCTGTTTTTGGTTTTTTGTTTTTTTGTTTTTTTAGCATGCAGGAGTCTATTCTGGCCCAGGTGCAGAGAGTCATTAAAGGAGAAGTGAGCTTGGCTATGAAGGAGCAGCAAGCAGCTGTCACCTCAAGCATTGTCCAGGCAATGCGCTCAGCGGCAGGGACTCCAATCCCCTCTACTCATCTGGACTTCCAGTCTCAGCAAACTCACATCCTTCAGCTGCTGCAGCAGGGACACCTCAATCAAGCTTTCCAGCAGGTACACAGGCTTCCTTGCAAAAAGCCTCACTGCTTTGCTGGGGGATGCACTGGGGAGAAGGGCTTCCTGAGGTGTGGACATAGTCCCACAACAACTCATACAGGAGCAGGCTGAAAAGACCTCTGGCTGCAGACTGTTCAAGGGGTGCAGTTGTACCCTCGTGCAGGTCAGGCCACAGTCATGCAAGTTCCATGACTGCATGGCATTTAAGTTTCTTCTTTCTTGCTGATACCTTGTCAGTGCTCCTAGGTTACTTCAGAGTAAGCCAGATTGTTTTGCCATCAACAGTGGCACATGGCATACCCCTGAAGAGCAACAGCTTCATAAGCCTCTCCAGGCAGATGTACCAGATGGGTCCTGACCCTGTCTTTGCCGCTAAATATGTTGGCAGATCATTTGAGCTGTTGCAGACAAACTCCACTGCTAAGAGGTAGTGATGCTGTGCCAGTGAACTGGCAGGGGAGTCCAAACATGGCCCTGGTCCATGCTGACTGTAGCCTGCTCCTGTTTCTGGTTGTGGTCTGTTACCTCCCTTCAGTTAGAACAAACAGAGGTGTCCTTTGACAGCCTAAACACTGTTCTGCTTGCATGTACAGCATGGGTTGCAGAGCCCTCTGCTCCCAGAGGAGGTTGGTAAGCCATTGAGCTGTCCCCAAGCAGACAGCTATCTTGTGCTCTGTCCTGTGTCCCTCACCTGTCTGTTGTTTCCTCTGCATTTCTAGCTGTATCTTCCTTGCAGGCTCTAACAGCAGCTGATCTCAATCTGGTCCTGTATGTCTGTGAGACTGTGGATCCTCAGCAAGTGTTTGGCCAGCATCCATGCCCACTGTCCCAGCCTGTGCTCCTGTCTCTCATTCAGCAGCTCTCCTCGGATTTGGGTACTCGTACGGAACTGAAATTGAAGTGAGTATGATCACAGAGCCAAATTTGAACCTATGCAGGCACATTCCTGGCTCTGGCTTTAAATTCACTACATGTAAGTGGAAGGTGGTGCTTCGACAAAGGTTAGAACTTGTTTGGCCTGTTATTGGCATCTGAACAAACTGTTAAGACCTGGAAGAAGATCTAGGCATTGCCACAGAAAGCTTTGCTGCCCAGAGGTAGAAATAAATAGGTTCCTAGCTGTAGATGTTGTTAACTCCTGGTCTCGTAGTCTCTAAATATTGTTTGCAGTCTGTGCAGCAATACCATGTAACCAAGGAGCAATTCCCAGATGGAGGTAGAAGGAGAGATAGTGTCATCGTCCCTGGATAGCGTAATATCCAGAGCAACTTTGCTCTGCCCTTGATTCTTAATCTGTTACTGGACTTTGTGCTAGCAGTTTCTCATCATGACTGCCAGAGAGGTTCAGTGCGAGGTGGCAGCAGGAGCTTCTGGAAGAAGCCTCTGTTAGATGCTCTAAGCAAAGCTCATGTGACAAAATAGTGACTGTGCTGGTACTTACCATGGACACTTTTAGGTTTTGAGTCAAAGCCCTATTATCTGTCTTGAAAAACTAACTTGTTAAGTTGCCTGAAGTTTTTGACCACGGCTTTCATGGAAAATGTCTTAAATCCAGTTTTTAACTCAGTTTAGCATGGGGGGAAGGCAGCTCAAGCTAGAAAAAGCTGGAAAAAGACTTTGAGTTACAGAAGAGCTGGTAATCAGAGTTAAAGCCACTGTTGTTGAGTTCAAGCTGGCCAGTTAGTGAATATCTCTTGCAGTGACAACATGGGCTTACTTTCAGGCTATGATTTGAAAATTTATGGCTTATCTGAACTTAAGAAAGGTTTGTTGGTAAAATTCTTGCTCTTCCCATTCCCTTCTTGCACAGGCATAGTTATATTGGAAGCAGACCTTAAATATATCCCTACATGAAATAAACCTCACTGCTGAAAGTATTTTTACTGTCAAATAAATAACTAATTCTGCTTATGCTAAAAAGCCATCAAAGAAAGTATTTACACAACTCTGACCAGGCACAGCCTGTGGCCAAGTACCATCTCCCTCCCTCCAGGGAGTTCTAGCTTGCTGTTGTGCCGACTTGGTTCAGGCAGCCAGGCTGTGTTGCATGTCTGCAGACTGGACCCTTACATGTTGAAGAAGGTATAGCTGGACTCTGCCAGAAGTCAGTAACATTATTTTCTAATGGCTGAACTTACTGCACTGTGTGTGGTTAGATGGGGGACAGAATTTTATGTCTTCAGCGCTAAAATGAACTGAATTGGACTGGGATCACATGTCGAGTTTGGCTCTAAACCTGGTCTCTCTCCTTCAGTTACTTGGAGGAAGCAGTGATGCACCTGGACCACAGTGACCCCATTACCCGAGACCACATGGGGTCTGTCATGAACCAGGTGCGGCAGAAGCTCTTCCAGTTCCTGCAGGTGGAACCCCACAACACGCTGAGCAAACCTGCCCGTCGCCTCATGATTATGCTTCAGGGCCTGGTCACCCCTGGCATGACCTAGGAGAACCTCGGTATCTTGTGGGCTGCTCCCACGGAAGCCCACCCAGCAGATCCAGTAGTAACTAACCATGTATGGCTTGTGTTAAGAGCTCTTGCCAGGAAATCTATCAACATGTGTGTGATGTCTCTAAGGCAAACGCCATCTGTGTATAGTCCCAAATAATCACTGAACACTCACTTGGCTTATTTTCCTGAACAGCCTCATTTTGAGAGTTAAGTCTCCTCTTCACCTGCCCATCCGTTCCTGAGGCCTAGCTGGCAGTCCAGGTTGCATTCAGCAGAAGCCAGTGGATTTCTTACCCCATTAGTTTGGAGTCTGTGGCCATGAGCAGAGAAGGAAGGTGTGCACTGAGCCTGAGCAAGAGGGCTGTAGGGACGTGCGCTCCTTGTTGACAAGAAACTTGTACCTGTACCTTAGTCAAGGAGTTGGAAACCCTCTTCAGAGGGAGGTGCTCCCTGGTGGGATGGGTAGGTGGAAGGATATCAGCCAAGGAAGAAGAGGGGTTTTTATCTAACTCCAGATCTGCACTGCCACAGCTGCTCTCACACAGTGCAGGCAGATATGGGCAATGGGGCTGCGCATGCATGTTTTTCTGGTTCTGGAGCAAGCTGCGGAGGTGCTCTGGGTTGGAATGGTCAGGAAGCAGCAAGCTACAAGAGCCCCTCGGGGCCTTTGGTTCTGTTTGTATTGGAGCATGTCCATGGATCAGATGTTTCCCTTAGTTTTGATTTTACACCAGGGTTTTTCTTCTTATCTAAAAATTGAATTTTTTTTGAAATAACATTAAGAAGAATTCAATAAACAACAAACAACTTTTTTGAGAAAAACAAATTGCTGGAGTTGCTTCTGTTCTTCTGGAGGAGGGAGGCGGCAAGGCTTTTGGAACAGGTCCACTGCTGGAGCATGTGAAGTGACTTGGAGAGCTCTCTGGTCTGGAGCTTGAGGCGAAGGGGCAAGATGCCCTCTGTCCCAGGCCTGCCCCTGGGGAAGCCCCTAAGTTGGTGCTTGAGCTGTTGTGTGTTAGTAAAAGTGTCTTTCATTCCCAGGAGAGCTGGGATGCTCTGTTAGAGGTGGTGCTTTGCTGTCAGCAGAAAGTCGCTAATTCCTGCTTTCGCAGCACAGCGCATCTCCTGCTGTTCTGAAAGCCTCTTTCCCTTCCCCATTACTGGCTTATCCTCAGGATAAGCCAGCATTGACCAAGCATTGACTGGCAGGGCCTGTGATGCCTTTGAAACCAGGCAGACTCAGGGGTCTCCTTGGCCTGAGCCAGTGTTAGAAGAGATGTGAGGGATCACCAGGTGGAGAACAGGGGATAGGGAAATGGTAGAAGTTTCTCCTTCCCAGGCTGTGAGCAGCACATACAGAAAAGGTTCCCCTTCTTCTGGTAGGAGCATCCCTGCGCCCCCCCCCCCCGCCGGTCCCATGCCCTGTGCCTCTCCTGGCAGCAAGCTGGGCACCCCTTGCCCTGTGCCTCGCACCTCCCCGGCGGCCAAGTGCTGGCCGTGCTCTACCCGGGGCTGCATGCGCTCTCCGCCCTGCGCAGCCGCCCTCCCGGCCCTCCCCGCCGAGCCGGGGCCAGCGCGCAGCTGGGCCGGGCCGGGCCTCCCGCTGCTGCGCGGGAAGCCGCGTTTGAGGCGAACTTGCGGCCGGGCCCGAGCAGGAAGCGGGCTCGCCGCCGGC
>NW_020450947.1:308895-327180 GCF_003343035.1 Apteryx rowi
CCATGAGCTGCGGCTGCTGGGGGCTGCTGGGCGTCGTGTGCCCGCTGCTCCTGCACTTCGGTGAGTGCCTCCACGGCGGGCCGGGAAGGGCGGGCCCGCTCCGTGCCCGGACTGCGGGACGGCTCCGGGGCTCTCCGGTCGCCGCGGCTCAGACCGCAGTCCCGGGCAGCTCTTCCTCCGGAGAGCCTGAACTGCCTCCCCGCCGGCGGACCCGGGGCAGAGCCTCCGGGGCGGCGGCGGCTGCGGAGCGAGCAGCCCTGGGCTTTCCCCGACGCGCCGCGGGGCTGGGATAGACTTGTGGGCGGGAACATCCCTCCGGCCGGGACCGGGGCCCCCTGGCTACCTCCGGCTTTGCTGCCTCCCAGATGCCCGTTTGCCTCCCCAGTGTTGCAGGGCCCGTGGTCCTGTCCCACCCCAGCCCCGGGGAGCAGCCTGCCTCGGTGGCTTTCCAAGTACAGCGGGGTGCTCATGGCTGTGCGGGGCTGAAATGATCACTCTGTCTCAGTGCTGGAGATGGAGGAAAGTAGCTTTGTACCATTGCCCTGGTGCCTGTCTGCTCAGACCAGGACAATCCCTGAGCTGAGGTTGGGTTTGCACCTCTGGCCCTCCTGCCCAGACCGGTGACCCCAAGCCAGCCCTTCCTGCCAGCACCCTGTGCTCCTAGCCGCTTCCCCCCCACACCTCCACCTTCCTTCACCAGAGGCCTGGAATACACCCTGGCAACTCCTGTGGGCTGGAGCCACTAAAGCAGGCAAATCCCGCACCTCTCCTGTGCCAGCGTGCTGTCTCCATGTTCTCCCGCTCCTTCTAGAGCTGAGGAAGGAAGCTGTCTGGCTCCAGGCACAGCGTTATCCAGTTGGTGCTCTTGCCCTGAAGAGGGGCACATGGAGCTGGGAGTCTGGTGCTGTGCTGAGAGTGGAGCATGGGGACCACCGGACCTGGGGCTAGTGAATGATTTAGGCCCTTCCCCAGAGGTGGGACAGCTGCATCAGTGCTTGCTTGGAAGCTAGTGATGCTCTGCAGCATCCTGGGCTCCATCTGTGTTTCCCTTGGGGCTCTTCCTGGGTACCACTGCTGTTGTATGACCCTGCCGGAGCTGGGAGCAAGTTTGTGCCTTGTGGTTTTGCTGCAGGGTAGCAGAGCTGATTTGCGCTCCTGGTTTCTCCTTCCTGCTGATCCTGCCCTCTTGCCCAGTCCAACCTCACAGCAAGGGAGTGGGGTGGAGAGGAACACTCAGGCTGAGGTGTTAGACTGGGAGGCCAAAACCCAGCTCACACAGCATGGCAGGGACCATGAGATGCCCCTCTGGCTGGCTGATAGAAGGCGTCTCTGCACCTGCCAGCCTGGCCCTGCTATTCAGCAGCTTTCCCAGGACTGGTGTCCTTGGGGTTGGTCTGATGTGCTTATTGCTCAGCTGACCTGAAAGAAGAGCAACAGATCCTGTTTATTATGTTGACACCTGTGATATTGGTGACCCATGTGGCTGGTATATACCTGGCACCAGAGGCTTTTCTTGGTGATACTATCAGGGTTTCCTGTTTTTGTGAATATCTGTTGTTCTGCACAACGGGCTGACATTTCAGACTTGACCCTGCTCTGGTCTCGGCTGCAGCCGCCTTGTTCAGGGCCTTGCTCCAGGGGAACAGACATGGGATGCCATCGACACGTCACAAGGCTCCCTGGAGACCTCCTGGCTTCCTTTGTAGTTGCCAGACTGCTTTTGGCTGTCTTTGGGGACTCTCTTCCGCCTGACAGCCCTCTGGTTTCCCGCTCCAGATGGCAGGGCTTCCAGTGGGACTTTTCTCATGCCTTTTTAGCCATCTTCAACTTACAAAGCCCCTAAGCACACCATGCATGGCATTTCTGACAGTCTCATGATTCCTGTGATGTAGCCCCGGATATCTGTGTCCCTCTGGTGACAGCTGTACCTCCTTGGCTGATCAGTGCAGAGCTGGTGGCTTCCCTGGGAGCCGCTGTGGGCACTGCAGTGTCAGCAGATTTTTCCATTTCTGCCTGTCCCGGCATGGTGCCCACTGTCCCCCTATATTAGCTTCCAGGTTATTGTGAGCCTGAGTGGGCCAGTCCCTGCTGAGGGGCTGGAGACGGAACCTGCAAGCCCGCCTCGGTGTCTGTCCTGATGTGATGTCCTAGTCCTGCCACCATCCTGCCAGAATGACTTGGTGGGTCTGGGAGTGAACCTGCTGTGGGAGTGTTACACATGTGGGGGGACCCCACTCTGGTCTGGGCCCCCACAACTTGGTGCTGGGGCAATGTAGGTTCACTTGTTCCTTGATTTTTCCTTGCTGGATCTGGCCCGTCATCATTATGCAGGTTAAAACCAAAGTGGCTTGGGTCTGCCCTGGCCCCAGAAACCTCCATGACCCTCTGAGCTCCTGCTCTGTGGGGCTACCCCCTGGACCCCGGAAGTGGGAGAGGGAAGCAGAGGCATCAGGTGACTCCCCCAGCTCCACACTGTCCATGGTGGCAGATCCACCACCATCCTGCTGTGCAGGACACCCAGGGCAGAGCTGAGTCAAGCACTCAGCACTTCCAAGCAGCCCAGCCGCACAACAGTGCTTTTTCGGTTTCTCCTGGCTGTGGAAGCACTAGCACTAGTCCCAGATATGCCCCTTCATCTGCTGTCCTGCAGCCAGCATCAGGGTTTGGCCGTTCTCTTCAGTTTATCCCTTGCAGAGCACAGTAGGGAACTGGTGCTTCCCAGGGTGAATCAGCTGGAGTTGCACTTGTGCCCCTCCCCCCCCTTCCCCTCCCCTTTCCCCCCCCCTTTTCCCCCCTTTTTCCCTTTTGTGAAGGTTGCTGTTAGAGCAGGGACTCCAGCTTGCTTAGCTAGTCAAGTCTTTGCTTTTCTTTGTTGTAGTCACAAATTAATCTTTGCTGTTCAGGGATAAAAAGGCTGGACAGATGGCTCTGGAGAGATCCTGGGAGGCCCGAAGCAAAGTGGGCCATCATGCTGCCATTTGGGTACAGCTAATGGCAGTATCACTTGCAGGATCATCAGATTGTGCCACATTCTTCTCCCAGGCCAGGAGCGAAGACTCAGTCAGAGGAACATTTAATTCTGAGGGCTTCGAAGAAACTAGCTCTTCCTCCATGCATGGATGTGAATACCACTGCTTAGGGCCTCCCAACAACAGCTGCTTTTTTCCCCCTAAAAAAATTACATATTTTAGTTATTTCACTTCTTGCTTCCTTCTGTCGGGAGCAGGCTGAGGGGGATAAATTCATTTGCCAGTGGTAATTACAGAGCATTAATTACCTCTTTGTGGAGTTGGTGGTTGGGCTTGAGAAGGGCTCACAGTCCTTTCACATTAGCTGTGCTGGCTCCATTTTAGAGTTGTTTTCTGGCTCCATTACCTTCAGGACCCCTTGCCCAGGATGGTTTAGCCCAGCCAGAGTGAGTGTGCGCCCTGTTGCCCAGCAGCAATGAGTTCACGTTTGTAGCAGCACAGCCCCTACCGCTACCAGCCCGCAGAGACCTGGAAAGTTTACAACCTGGCCAAGCCAGAGCAGTTTTGCTTTTAGCCCTCAGGGCCCAGTTGGGTTTTCACTGCACTGACTATGTGATAGTCACTTCTGCATGTCAAGACCCCTCATGCAAGCATCCCAGTCCCCTAATGACACTGTGCTTTGGAAGCGGATGCAATTGCCTCCTGTCTCCCGTGGTCACCTTGCTTCCTCATTTTCCTCTTCCTGCTGGCTCTTATGTGGGTTTTTGCAGGTTTCATGGCCAATGAGGGGCAGTTTTTACCACCTCGCCATCCTGGATGTTTCTGACTGTATGGCCTGGCTCAGGCTGTGTACGAGAATGGCTTGGGTTCCCCCTCCCTGCCCTGTCACTCAGCCTGCTTGGCAGTGAGCACTTGGGGAGAGGATGCCAAGGAGCCTGGAGGGATGTGAAAGGGGTGTTGTGGACCCTCACCCAGCTAACAGTATTTCGAAGCCCGGTGTCACCCTCCCCACATGTACCTGGTGGTGGGTGATTGCAGCCGCCCTGCATGGCATGGGGTAGGATGGGAACTTTGCATAGGGACAGCCCTGAGGATACAGGGGGGGGCCTCCCACATCATGTGGAGTTCCAGGGCTGCAGGCACTGCAGCTAGACACTGAGCATCCCCACAGCAGGATGAATCCATGCTGCAGAGGAACCCCAGAGACCTGGCTGGTGCATGGGTCTCCCTGCAGCCGGGTAAAGCTGGGGGCTGGCTTTGTGTCACTGGTATGACCAGCTGGGGGGTCCAGAGGGCAGGCTCAGCTCTGGCTTTTCTGTCCCCTCTGCAGTCATGACCCAGGAGCCCGTGAGCATGGCAGGGAAGTGCGACACCATCTACAAGGGCTTCGCTGGCTGCCTCATCAGCCTGGGGGACAGCATGGTGCAGAGTGTCCAGCAGCAGGAGGAGGAGAGCAGTCAGGAGGTGCAGGAGCTGGACACCATCTGCAAGTGAGTGGGCCACGGGCCCTGATGCAGCCCCGGCTGCCCCATGCTTGCAGGAGCCACCACAAGCTTGCGCGGCAGTGGGATGCTTGCCTCACTGCGGGGCTGGCCTGGGGCAGAGATGGAGGTTCCTTGTGGCTGATGGACTCCCACACATTCTTGTCTCCCCCCAGGTCCTGGGATGACTTTCATGCCTGTGCCAGCGGGGTCCTGTCGAGCTGCCCCGAGGAGGCAGCTGCCATCTGGGAGTCGCTGCGTGAAGAGTCCCGCAAGATCCAGTTCCAGGGAAACCTGCATGAGCTATGCAGCGCCCGGGCCCATCTGGACAGCGCCCGGGGCTCGCCGGCTGCCGAGACCAACCAGGAGACGCTGCGGGGCTCAGCCACCCCCATGTACCTCAGCCTCCTGCCCTTGCTAGCACTGCCATTGCTGGCGCGCTGGGTCTAGCCCTGCGGCAGTACTGGGACCCCTTTCTGCCCAGCCCGGCTCGGGACAACCCCAGGATCTGTTTGAGGATGAGGGTCCAGGAGCACCACCTCCATTGTGGCAGGGAGGCCTGAGCACTAGGGCCTGTGGTGGGGTCATTGCCTTGCCACCCACCTCACAGCCCTCACTGCCAGCACCGAGCTGAGGCAGCTCAGGGGGATGGTGGCATTTCAGGCAGCCTCTTCTTCAAGTGCCACTGCTTCTAGGGATGTCTGTCAGCTCTGCCATACCATGCTTGGAGCCAGGGACTCCGCGTGCTGGAGCCCTGTCCTGAGGGACAAAGGCTGTACCCAACCTGCAGAGCCAGACCTATTCCCAGGGCTGTTTTGGGCTCCCTCCTCCTTGTGGCCCTAGTGCTACCAGGGACGGCTCCGATGCAACTGAGGGACCGGGGAGGGGGGAGGCCGTGTGGTGGCCCTTGCCCCTGGTGGGGCTCACTGCCAGCAGCTCAGTCCCTCGCCATCCCTCCACAAGGTGAACCCAGCCCCCTTGGTCCCTTATCCCCTGTGGCCTCAGTGCCCACGTTGTGCCCAACACCAGGACTGTCTTGTGAGGGCATAGTTGTCTTTCTCTCCTGGATCCCTTCAGATGTATTTATATTTATATTAAAAATGCTTTTACATTTCTCCGGTCTCCCTCTGCTTTGGGTCCACCTCACACCCTTCCCCAAGCCCCCTTTTTGCTCCCTAGGGCTTTGGACACTGCTGCAGGGAGGAAGGATGGGAAAAGCTTCCTTGGACCCAGGTGTCCAGGGCAGGGGCTCCTTTGCCTGATCCATAGGGTGGTGGGACAGGAGAGGCTGTGAAAAGAGCAAGTGTATGGGAGGGGAGGCTCTGCAGCCCCACATCTGGGAAGTCACAGGGCTCAGGGTGGCATTTGGGTGTCCCCCCAGGGTGTCCCCTGGCAGCTCTGCAGGACACCTGAGGGTACCCAGGCCCAGGGTGTGTGTGTGGGGGGGTGGAGAGTTGCTGGGAGGCAGCAAAAAAGCTACTCAGGTAATGCGAGCTGGCTGGGCTGGCCACAGGGCACACACCCAGGCATTACCAGGGATTTTTCATTCCCTCTCAAAGGGTATTAAGGGCTTTGCTGGGATTTTGGCTTGGCTTTCCAGTGAGGCTGGCCCATAATGTAATTAATCTGCCTTTTTACTTGCGTGAGCCGGAACTCTCAGCCATGGGGAACCCTCGGACTGGGGATGCCACCGAGGCACCCGCATCAGGCATGCCTGTGCCTCAGCCTGCGCCAAACCCCAGGAAGCCAGAGCCCATGTTCATGCCTGCACTGGCATCAGCAGCCAGGACCTCCCCCACCCCATGTATCAAAGTTGGGCTTGAGACCAGGCCTTTGGAGAGCTCCCGGTCCCCAGTGCTGCACCCTGGGGTCTGGCCCTGTGTCATACTCCCCGGCCCTTCATGCCCAAGGACAAAAGCCCCCAAGGCTAACCTGAAAGACAGCTGCCTTCAAGGCTAGACATAAAGGAAGTAAAGAGATAGGGACCTTTCTTTATTTTAAAGCACATTTTAGGAAAACATGGCACATGTATTTTACTTTTTTTTTTGCATCCATTAGCTTGCCTGCTAAGGCACAATTCCAGTGGCATCATACAATTTTTTTGAAAAATTCCCATTTTCTACCTCCCTTATTTTGGTGCTACTTTGCCACATCTTAATGGGAATCAAGGAAATTGAGGTTTGCAGGGAAGAAATGGGGTTTTCTTGGACCAGCTGGTCTAGCTGAAAAAAACCCCAAGGAACTCAAGCTCATCCCCAGCTCTGAAGTGGGATGTATCGAAGTTAAACCGAGATGAAGCGCTGGAGTTTAACTTCTTGTGTCAATCAATGAAAGTAGCTGTAGAGCACAGGTTCCTTGCTGCTGTTACAATGCAAACTGTAGGCTTTTCTGATGAAAAACAGTTCCCCTGGACCCAGGTTAGCAAGATGACCTCCTCTCCTCATGAGGGAACATCCATCTCCCCTCTCCCCCGCCATCTAAAAGGACATTAAAATTGCAAATGACCAACCCCCATCTATTGCACAAATCACTTTCTTCTCACTGGAGCACCTCTGAAGCTCCTTGTAGCTGCAGCAGGTGGATCGAGCTGTAATAGCAGTACATGAGATTGCATCCAGCTTGATAAATGCAATAGTGTACTGGCTGCCAAAATCCTTCAGCTAAGGTGAATGCCACGGAGTCCCAGACCAGTGACAGTCTGTCTGCTGTGCGAGGCTCAAATAAAACAAGGAGTGATGAGAAAAGTAGCTACATGAGGTGAGAAGCAACTCGCTACGGTTTTTTTGATTCCCCACCTGACTTCAAGGCTATCCCAAAAATACTCCTGCAGTGGGTTTTTCCCAGCAAATCCCCTCCTGGACTGGGACTAGTGCCAAGGAGACAAATGTGCCGGGGACACATTTTGGAGTCTCTGTGCTCTGAGGCATCCTTGGTACTGGAGGAAACCTCTCCCCTTTCAATCAAGCCCTTATTTTCTTTTTGCTTGACTCAAGGAGGAACTAACATAGTTGGCAACACAGAAGGCTGTGGTGTTTTAGCTAAGGATAAATCTCAGAAGATAGTGCTGTTTAATCTGCTGCTGCACTCAGGTCAGCTGCATCAGTGACCCTAAATACATTGTGCTGCACTTCTGTTGTTTTGACTGTGGCTAGCATCCTCTTTTCTGTATTTTTTTGTATTTCTTAGCACAAAGTTTTGCGTATAAGAGTCCAACAGCTCCTACAAGCAGTCTTGTTTTTGTCCTAGAAGCCTATATCTGAAAGTCTTCTGTGTACCAATGAGGAATCCAATGAGTAATCACCTGCTATCAAAAGGATGAGCAGTCACTGCTGCTCCCTAAGCTCTCCCTCCCTGTTTTACAGGAGCAATCTCCTACTCCCCTACTTCAGGAGTCATGTTTCAGCCAGTGGGGCTGGTTATCTGGCTGTTTTCCCCTCTTTCTGGGCTGTCTCACAGCATTGTGTCCCTCTTTACCTTTGGGAAGGGCTGGGAGACCAGCTGCGTCAGACATCGAGCCCAGGCACCTCACAGAGGGGAGGGATGTTGGGCACAGAGCTCCTGCAGCCAACCCCAGCACCGGCAACCCCAGCCCCACTCCCGGCTGGATTCACAGCCCCCGCATCCAGCCTTGCTGGCCCAGTGCCCACCACAGGTAAAGGGGGCCTGCATGGATAGGCAGAGACCCTAACACTCACCCTCGGGCTCTCCCGGCCACAGGTAGGGCTGGGCTAGGCTTTAGGAGCGCATCGCCTGCCTTGCACTGGGATCAGCTGGGCCAGTATCACTCCTGGCAGATGTCAGTCTAACATCTGTTGGTTTTAAGGCTTTTCAGCGAGACAGCGATTCTGGCACTTTTAGTTATTACAAGTGTGGCATAACCTGCTATTTATTTCATTAGCAAGCCTGGAGCTGGCTTTGGGGAGGTGACTCACAGCTGCTGGCTGGGAAGGACAAAATATAGCACAGGCAGAAGTGGCGATGGGCTGCGTGCACATTCCAGCTGCCACATATGACCCCCCCCCCCCCCCATTGGCATGTCCACAGGAGCACTGTGATGGGGAACTCGGCTGCCATGCCCCAGCTCAGGCAGCATTTGCTGGGGGACTGTTACTTAGCCCTAGGATGGGCCAGGTTCCTGTGGCATCAACTCAGCGGGGTGAAGCACCCTCTCAGCTCTCCTCTCCCAGCAGCTGCCTTCTCCCTTTGGTTAAAGCAGCCGTTGGGCGGATAATCTGCCTCTTCTTTCATTTCCAATTTCTGACAATCCTGTGTTTAAGGGTGAATTAGTGCTGGATCCCTGCAGGATAGCTAAGAGGATAAGTGCCAGCCAGGTGGCCGCCTGCGGACTGACTGCATGACACCCATTACCCTGACAGCTCTGGCCCAGTGGCACCTCCGAGAGGCCTGGAGTGGCCACCCAAAACAATGGTCACATGCCAGCCACTGCAGTCTGCTCCCTCATTGCCTTCTTTTAGGGGGGCTGGAGGTGATCAGGGATCTAGAGGCCCATCAAAGTAATGCTCTTCCAGACCATCACCACAATCGTCCCCCTGACATACATCAAACTGCTTTGCTTCAATCAAACCCACTGACCTGAAGCACACAGATGTTGGGAATGGACGCACTTCTGATTGTTTGACACTAAATATTTCTTGTGTTTTTGCTAACCATTCCAGTTCAGGAAGAGGCAGGATATGGCCAACACCAGGTCCTCCTGCAGGACCAAAGGTGGCTTTTCCCTCTAAGCACTGACCACAATCTGGGGCAGTGCAAAAATGCTTTTGAGGAAAGAGTGTCCTGGGATTATTCTCCCAATCTAGCCCAAGAGATGAACAAGGCACCACAGCGCTGCAAGTCAAAGTAGCTTGCTGTCTCTCCAGGTTACTGGTTTGTGGGACCGCACTATGAAGCTGATCAGTGGGATTGTCACAACCTGTGGTATGGTATCATAGGCACAGCGCGCAGGGTGCCACATGCCTGTGCCAGTGTGGGAACTAGCCTCCAGAGTCCAAGCCTTTTAATGGCCTACCTCTTACTGTCTTTAAAATCACTTCATAGGCTAAAATCAAAGAGCAAATC
This sequence comes from Apteryx rowi, assembly GCF_003343035.1. NCBI lineage: Eukaryota > Metazoa > Chordata > Aves > Apterygiformes > Apterygidae > Apteryx > Apteryx rowi. The sequence goes on from NW_020450947.1 coordinate 318,425, forward strand.
TGTAGAATTTATTTCACACTGTCCAGCCATGAAGGCATCAGCTTGGGCATTTTAAAATCACTCTTTTTTACTGAAGCTGTTTTAAAAATTGTCATCACAATGGGATGTTAAAGAGGGATTTTTCCCCTACAACATAGGTGGAGGAGTAATTGCCAATGCCTGTCTGTCTGTCTGGTGCTCCCAAGCACTGCTTCTCCAGCGGAGGTCACGCTGCTGGCGGTGGATGTTTCCTCTTCCCCAGCATTTTACTTCCATCCGCTCCGTTCCTGCATTAGACACAGCCTCCTGGTGCTCCCATTTGCCTGCCAGCCCTTTCCTTGAAATCCCAAACCCAGCTCTGATGTTTTCTGGTCCTTGGCAGGTAAATATTCACGGTAGCACCACGGCCATTTGCAGCTCACCCTTGGGACTGGGCAGACAGGGCATGGCAGCGCCCGGCACCTCTGAGCACCTGCTATGTTGTGAAAACGCATTGCTTTGGTTATGAAACGCCAGCGACCTACTTTACACTCCCCGCTTTTGTTCTTAATTCCCAGATATGGCTGCTCTCCAGATTTTGCCCATCAAGGCAAATTAATTGGAGTAGATCCTAACTTGCTCTCTGCTATTCTTTGGTCAGAAGATTAAATGCTTTGCAGACATTATTTCCCTTTCTCTTTTCTAAGAGACAAACCTGAATTATTTCAAAAAAAAAAAAAAAGATAAAGAAACAGAGACTTAGGTTGAGTTGATGCATAAATTCACTTTTTGTAACCACAAAAGGGGCTGGGGAGGCTCCTACATCCCTGGGCATCTGGAAACAGATGGTGACACTATTTTGGTCAGCTTTGTGACTGAGACACCACACGTGGAGCATCTCTCCTATGAGGAAAGGCTGAGAGAGCTGGGCCTGTTTAGCCTAGAGAAGAGAAGACTGAGAGGGGATCTTATCAATGTATACAAATATCTGAAGGGAGGGTGTCAAGAGGATGGGGCCAGACTCTTTTCGGTGGTGCCCAGCGACAGGACAAGAGGCAACAGGCACAACCTGAAACACAGGAAGTTCCATCTGAATATGAGAAAAAACTTCTTTACTGTGAGAGTGACAGAGGACTGGAAGAGATTGCCCAGAGAGGTTGTGGAGTCTCCTTCTCTGGAGATATTCAAAACCCGCCTGGACACGATCCTGTGCAATATGCTCTAGGTGACCTTGCTTAAGCAGAGGGGTTCGACTTAGATGATCTCCAGAGGTCCCTTCCAACCTCAACCATTCTGTGATTCTGTGATTCTCTGGCACTGAGACAGGAGGGTCAGCCTCCCAGCCACGCCATCTTCTGCTTCTACCGCTCAATATTTTAATCCTCCTTTCCATAGCCCAAGGAATTTCCTGCTGGCGAAGGTGGGGACCTCTTCCTCTGTGGGGACAGGCATGGGCTTGTCCCGCAGCAAACCAACATCAGTTTGTCTGATGGAATGGGCTGAAATTGTGGCTGGAGGCCTTTATGCTGCAAGGGGATGGTGCTCTACCTTCTCTCTCGCTTCAGTGTTTCCTTGCCCTCTCCTCCATGCCCCAGCTGATCTCAGGGGCAGTGGAGGTGGGATGGCTCCATCCTTTCCCACAGCCAAAAGCAGCTGCTGCTGAGCCCTGGGTGCCTGCAGCATGCTGCCATGAACCCCGGGGCCTGGCCTCCACAAGGTCTGATGGGCAAAGCACCTGCCGCAATGGGCCGAGCTGCCTGCAGCACTGCAGCATCAGCTGGCACCCCAGCACACCATCTGGCCTGGGGTCTGCCCCACGCCTTGGGGCTGGGCTGAAGTGCGTGCCTTATCCAGGAGTGCTGTTTTCCAGTGGGATGCATCTCCAGGCCACACGGCTGGGAGAAGGTGGCTGTTACACTGGTGGCATCTCCCTGCTGAGCCCTGATGAGCAAGTGCTGGGACGCAATGGGCGCTGGGGGGGAGATCAAGCCATGGGAACCGTGCATACCCTGGAGGATGCAATGTTGCAGGGCTGGTCTCCATCCGAGCTCACACAGGGATTTCTGCTGAGCCAAATGTCAAACTTCCCATAAGGAACATGAAAAGGCAACCTCAATCCCTGTGGATTGGATGCAGCTGGAACAGCTGAGCTGGAGTCACCTCTGCTGCTGGGGGCAGTGCTCAGCCCCCAGCCTGGCACCCTGTAACATCCTAATGCGCTCAGCTTTGGGGCTTTTTCTCCACCAAGGCATATGGAAAGTTGGATTTCTTTTTTAAGCAGATTTAATCGAACATCCTCCCTCTCTGACCTTTGCTCAGCCTTGTTGGGATGACCTTGAAATCAGGCCCATCATGGCTGCTTTTCACTATGAGTGGGACTGGCCGCTGATGCTACAGGCTCACCGCCACTTAGGTCTAGGACATGGCTCAGATGCAATCCAGATTTCCGGCATCACTGCAGGTCCATTCAATGGCACATGAGAGACTCTTATCTCCTGCACTGTGGACTTTTTATTGCCTGGCAGAGCGGGAAGCAATGGGTTCCCTGAATTACCTCAGTGCCCTGGCAGTGCTGTAACATCATCTGGAGAGAGTTGCCCAGTTCTTGGAGGTGCACACGTGTGATCGGCCCAGCCAGGTGATGGAGGTGCAGGTGATTTCCACCAGCCTACAGGAAATTATGGTTCATTGTACCCTAGTGAAACTCAGGATTTGGATCACAGCATCCATATCAAAGCAAAGGAGGCTCTGGAGGGCTCTAGTCCAAGCTCCTACTCCAAGCAGGGTCAACATCATGGCTGGAGCAAGTTGCTCAGGGCCTTGTCCAGGTGAGTTTTGCATATCTCTAAGGAGGGAAGATTCACCACCTCTCTGGGTACCTGGCATTGGCCCAGTGGTCCCAGCAGGCTACCTACTGCCTGTCTTCAGAAGGTTCCCTGGGGAAAAGGAGAGGGGCCTCCTACCAGCACTGGAGAGCTGGGCACAGGGACACATTTCTCAGAGGTCTGGCAACTGCAATCCTCATTGCTGTCATTAATGCCCACAGTATCTCCAGCCCTAGGAAATGACCCTGGAATATGCCTTGTTTGTTGTCCCTTGGGAACAATCTTTCACAGGGCCGAATCCATATGGTTCATGTCACTTGAGGTCAACTCATTACAATTCTCTACTTCCCCACCACCCTCCGGCCAACCTGACCTGCCCCCAGCTCTGCTTTACCTTGTCCCACAGCTTCATAGGGATCCCAGGCCCTTCCCACCAGCATGGTGTGGGAAGAGGTGCAGAAGAGCAGGCAGCCCAGGGCTGAGAGGGCCAGGGGGTTCAGCTGGCTACCTTGGGAAGGGAGGAGAGCCCTACTGCAGCAGCACATACAGAAGGGCTGCTGGAGAAGGTGTTTGGGGTATAAGTGTTTGTACGGAATTTGCGAAGGGGTAGGCAAGGAGGAGCAGGGTGAGGTATCCTCTCTTGGTAAAGCAAAACATTGGAAATGAGGAGGCAAAAACAGGTGAAGATCAGTCAAGAAACAACAGGAAACATGACAAACAACATCCCTTTCAGCAGGCAACAGAAAAACAAGCCATTAGACCATGTCCACATATAAGTGATACTGTATGAGCATGTCAAGAACTGGCTGACTTGAACTTCCCCAAAACCCCATATTGGTCCCCTTTTGTAGGAGAGAGAGAAAGGTCAGAGAGGTGCATGGACACGGCTGCAATGTAGCTCAGGCAAGGACCAAGGATGAGTGCTGAGCAGCTCACTTGGCTCTTTCTCACACCTTGGCTGTGTCCCAGCAGCCTGCTCCCTGGTTACAGTTGTGCCACTGCAGAGCTGGCTGGGAGCCTAAGCATGCAAACCCTGGTGGGGGCAGAGGCTGCAGAAACTGCTCTGCTCCTAGGACCCTCACAATCAGCACCCTGGACACCCAGCACACAAAACATTTATCTTGGTAATAAAACATTTCTTGCTATAGTTGGAAGAATGCCTCTAGGTTGAATGACAGGTTTCTCAGATGATTTGTTCCAGGTGAGTTTTCATGTCAAGATTAATCCCCAAAAGCCATGCCTTTGTCAGATTGGCCTTGATCTTTTCCCCTCAGGACCAACCCAAAAAATTAGCTGGAAGTCAGGGATGGTTCGTCTCACAGCAGTCTGGCTTGTACATGAAGCAAGTTTTCTGTCTAGTTCTGGATCCACACCCATGAAGTCCTAAAAGATCCATCACCAGATGGACATCCTCCATAACCATTCTTCTTACTAGGGGCTGTACAACTGACACTGTCCCCAACCTCAAAATGGGTGCCAAAACCAGCATGCAGAGGCTCATGTAGAAGAGAGGACCATTCCCTGAGATCTCTGACTATTCTACCTACTCTTAAGCTCTGAATCACTGAATCACTGAATCACTGAGGTTGGAAGGGACCTCAGGAGATCATCTAGTCCAACCCCCCTGCTCAAGCAGGGTCACCTAGAGCACGTTGCACAGGATTGCATCCAGGCGCGTTTTGAATATCTCCAGAGAAGGAGACTCCACCACCTCTCGGGGCAACCTGTTCCAGTGCTCTGTCACCCTCACAGTGAAAAAGTTTTTCCTCATGTTAAGATGGAAGTGTCTGTGTTTCAGTTTGTGCCCGTTGCCTCGCGTCCTGTCGCTGGGCACCACTGAAAAGAGTCTGGTCCCATCCTCTCGACACCCTCCCTTCAGATACTTGTACACGTTGATAAGATCTCCTCTCAGCCTTCTCTTCTCCAAGCTAAACAGGCCAAGCTCTCTCAGCCTTTCCTCATAAGAGAGACGCTCCAGTCCCCTAATCATCTTTGTGGCCCTTCGCTGCACTTGGTCCAGTAGTGCCACATCCCTCTTGTACTGGGGAGCCCAGAACTGGACGCAGTACTCCAGATGTGGCCTCACCAGGGCTGAGCAGAGGGGGACAATCACCTCCCTCGACCTGCTGGCAACACTCTTCCTGATGCACCCCAGGATACCATTGGCCGTCTTGGCCACAAGGGCACATTGCTGCCTCATGCTTAACTTGGTGTCCACCAGCACTCCCAGGTCCTTCTCCGCAGAGCTGCTTTCCAGCAGGTCAACCCCCAACCTGTACTGCTGCATGGGGTTATTCCTCCCAAGGTGCAGGACCCTGCACTTCCCTTTGTTGAACTTCAGGAGGTTCCTCTCCGCCCACCTCTCCAGCCTGTCCAAGTCTCTTTGAATGGCAGCACAGCCCTCTGGTGTATCAGCCACTCCTCCCAGTTTTGTCTCATCAGCAAACTTGCTGAGGGTGCACTCTGTGCCTTCATCCAGGTCATTGATGAAGAAGTTGAACAAGACTGGACCCAGGACTGACCCCTGGGGGACACCGCTAGCTACAGGCCTCCAACTAGACTCTGTGCCACTGATCACAACTCTCTGAGCTCTGCCATTCAGCCACTTCTCAATCCACCTCACTGTCCACTCATCTAACCCACACTTCCTGAGCTTGTCTATGAGGATGCTATGGGAGACAGTGTCAAAAGCCTTGCTGAAGTCTAGGTAGACAACATCCACTGCTCTCCCCTCATCTACCCAGCCAGTCATTCCATCATAGAAGGCTATCAGATTGGTTAGGCATGATTTCCCCTTGGTGAAGCCATGCTGACTACTCCTGATCACCTTCTTTTCCTCCACATGCTTGGAGATGGCTTCCAGGATGAGCTGCTCCATCACCTTTGCAGGGATGCAGGTGAGGCTGACTGGCCTGTAGTTCCCTGGGTCCTCCTTCTTGCCCTTTTTGAAGACTGGGGTGACATTGGCTTTCTTCCAGTCCTCGGGCACCTCTCCTGTTCTCCATGACCTTTCAAAGATGATGGAGAGTGGCTTAGCAATAATGTCCGCCAGCTCCCTCAGCACTCGTGGGTGCATCCCATCGGGGCCCATGGATTTGTGCGTGTCAAGTTTGCTTAAATGATCTCTAACCCACTCCTCCTCCACCAAGGGAAAGTCTTCCTCTCTCCAGACTTTCTCTCTTGCCTCCAGGGTCTGGGGTTCCTGAGGGCTGGCCTGAGCAGTAAAGACTGAAGCAAAGAAGGCATTCAGTAACTCTGCCTTCTCTGCATCCTTTGTCACCAGGGCACCCACCCCATTCAGCAAAGGGCCCACATTTTCCCTAGTCTTCCTCTTACTGCTGATGTATTTGAAGAAGCCCTTCTTGCTGTCCTTGACATCTCTAGCCAGATTTAATTCCAAACGGGCCTTAGCCTTCCTCGTCGCATCCCTGCATACTCTGACAACATTCCTATATTCCTCCCAAGTGGCCTGTCCCCCTTTCCACTTTCTGTAGACTTCCTTCTTCTGGTTGAGTTTTGCCAGGAGCTCCTTGCTCATCCATGCAGGTCTCCTGCCTCCTTTGCTTGACTTCCTACTCATAGGGATGCACCGCTCTTGAGCCAGGAGGAAGTGATGTTTGAATATTAACCAGCTCCTTCAGAGACTTCACACTTCCACCAGACCCTCCGCAATGAGCTACGGGTCCTTCCTACCCTGATCTCTGGGTAGTTTTCAGGATGGATACTGCTGGCTTCTTGTGCATGCCTGGTGTAATGTTCTTTTGGCTCTGGTGGGCCTCCAAGCACTACCACAGTACAAATAATACAAGAAAGATCCACTCTGATTGAAGTTCTCAGAAGTCTATGGTTCTGATCCAAGAGTTTGATACGTGTTGGTTCTTTGACTTTTTTTGTGCTGGCAATTAGGGGTGGTTGTGATGGAGACCTATAAGTGCCGCCTTTGATGCGCTCATGAATCAGCCAGGAAACAAAGCTGTGAGGAAACTGCTAATGAAAGATGCAAAACTCTAAGGAAACCCATCCTTGGAGAGTGGTTATCACTGTCAGAGAAGATGTAAATAATGTGAGGCTGTCTGTCCTGGGCCCAGTACTATACACACTTCCACTAACAGGCTGCCTGATGAAGGAGAAGTGCATGCTTTTCAATTTGCCAGTGGCACCAAACTGCAGTGGGCTGCAATCACCTGGGAGGATGGGACAGGGATTCAGAATGATCCTGAGAAACTGTCTAAAATGATGGTATCAACTGTAGTAGGAACATGCTCAAGATATTACCTTTAGGCACAGGCTAATTCACCTCACAGAGACAGTGAAAGGAACAAAAGGCTGTGAAACCAGTTTCCAGAAGAAAATCGGGGGGAGGGTGGGAGGGGCAGGGAGGATTAAAGGACTGAAACTGTACCTGCAGTGTCATTAGCGTAAGAGACAAACAGATGGCAGCTCTGTACAACACACTGGATCTGTCGTGTGCAATCCAAGCACCCCTTCTCAGACGTGTCACTTGCTACATGTACCTACCTTATCTACCAGCGTCCATATAACACTGAAAAGATCATGACAATAGCATGTGTCAGCAGGTATAACTTTATTTATTATGGTATCACTTATTATGCATTTTAAATAGTCAAAGAGCTCGGGCTCACAAGCCTGACAGTGTTGTGTTTACATTTTCCCCAGAGTAACAAGTACCATAAACACCTATGTAATAAAGTGTACCTCTGCAATAAGATGTAGTGCCTTGTCCCTGTGCTTACAGGTCATGTAAAGCTGCAAAAGGGAATACTTGGTTTAAGGTTGGGAAAAGGGTAGGAGGAAGAAAGTCCATCAGCAGTTACCAAACAAGCTTTGTGTGGGTTTTGTGACACTTAGTAGCAAGGGAAAAGAAAGGAAGAAGGAGTGTACTTCATTATTCTGTTGTGCACAATAGCTAGCCCAAAGGGAGAGGGGTTCACTGCCAAAGAAGAGGGTCGATTTTTCCAGGCGACTTTCTCACAAGGGGAATATTTGCCAGAATGTGCCCTGAATCCACTCTGCTGAGCAATGCTGTGCAGGGGACTCTAAGAGCCACTCAGTGGGGAGCAGCATTTCCAATCTGAGGATCATTTGAGTTTGGTTGACTCCAAAAATCAGGCAAGAGTTTTCCCTCCTTGGACAGTGGGTCACTGCAGTCATCCTTAACAGGCAGGAGCGTGGGGAGGGGGAAAGCTATGCCTGTTGGGGTCCTTGCTGTCCCTCACACATGGGATGAGTAGGAACAGGTCCATGGCGTTGTGGGGGCAAGTTTAGCCCTCTGCCTGCCTTTTAGGGTTGGCATGCGCTGGACACTGTTAGCTTCAGAGCTCAGCCTCATTCCGGGGCCCCTGCCACTTGGTGAATGAGTGCACCTGCTCCCCTGCTTGCCCCATGGCCCTCGTTTCGGTGTGGAGGGGATGGCCCACAGCTCCTTGCTGCCCACGGGGGCGGTCACCCTTGAACCCCAGGCAGCACCCTGCGGCAGCCAGGCTCCCAGCCCCTGGGAGAAGCTGGCAGTGGAGTCGGCAGTCACCCTTGGGTGGGGACAGCACCCTGGGGGCCCGTGCCTGGGACACAAGGCCTGGGCAGTGCATCCGCATGGGGCTGGGCACGGTGGGTCAGCCCTGGAGCCCCACATCAGGCTTGGCTGACAGGGCTGGTGGTGCCCAGGCTGGGCCTGCGGTGTCAGGGGGCTTCTGGGGCATGTGGGGTCAGGGGGGTTCCCGAGCCAAGTGGCGGTGGGGGGGATCCTGGGGTATGTGGGGGGCCCGGGGGTACGTGGGATCGGGTTGAGGGGGCCGGGGAGGTGCAGCCGGGGGCCCCCGGCAGGGGGCGGCAGAGCGCGGGCCCCGGAGGAACTGCGCCCCCTCCGGCCGCGGCCCCGCCCACCACCTCCGCCAATCGGTGGCCGCCGCGGTCACCCCGCCCTCCTACGCGCAGCCCCGGCGCGCGGTGGTGACG
>NW_020450947.1:327485-409676 GCF_003343035.1 Apteryx rowi
GGAGCCGCAGCCGCTCGCTTGCCCTCGGGGCACAGGCAGCGGCGCGGGCACGGTGGGCCCCAGCGCCTCAGCCCTGCCGCTGCCCGAGGCGAGGGACGGCGGGCCGGGCGCCTCCCGGCGTGTCCCGTCGGGCGGTGTGCGGGCCGGGAGCCGAGCCTCGGTCCGGCGCTGCCCTGCCGTGGGGTCGCTCCCTGGAAACAATGGTGTAAAAGTGGTCTAGATATGGCTAAGCTACGGAATGACCCGAGTTTTGGAGCTCCCGATTTATTCTTCCCGTTCTCTAGCCACAGACTTTGACACAACTTCATGAAGGTCCACATCAACCCCCAGCCCACAAATGTGCACTCAGAAACCTGCAAAAGACCACAGGGGGCTACACTGCCCTCCAGGCAATTAGTCGTGCGAGATTTATTTGAAGCAATGAGATGTACGTTTGAGATTTGCTAGTAAAATTAAAGGTAAGGGTTTCAGAAAGTTCTCCGCATAATGCTGTGTTGGCATAGGTGTGATTTAAAGATTAGTATGTGAGCATTTCTTATGCTATTTTCTCAGTGTTAAGAGCTTATTATTTTCAAATTTCCGTATTGGCATCCCATGGTAATGTGAAATTCAATAGCTTCAAGTTGTGTGAACTAAGAGATGATGGAAGGCCTGCTAGGCCTCACATGAATTACTCAGATGACTGACACTCCTTATCCACAGAGACACCCCTGAGTGGCTTATTAAACCATTAAGGGTCTAATTTTTCCAAGATATGGTGGATACTTCTGAGTCAGCAGGAGCTGAGGTGTTGCTTTGCTGAGCAACAACATGTAATGTGCCACTTATCTAAGGAAAGAAGTGGGTAGATATTGGAGCATAAAACTAATGTTCCTTCTCACCAATTTTAACTAGCTAAAGCATGCTGTCATTTCCCAATGGTTTGGGTACCTGCTGAGTATATGATTTCTGGCTCTGAGGGGGCTTGTAATGCTTCATTTCTCTAATGCATTAGTTTCTTCTTCCCCAAAACTCTTGGTAATGTTCCACAGAAGCATTTCCATCTGTACTGGTATGGAGTTGAATAGTTTGGGCTCAGCCAATTCTGGCCACTGTACGCAGCTCTGGATTTCCGTAGACTTCACTGCCATGCTAAGACCCTTATGTGTTTAAGTGTATGAGGAAGAGCCATTAAAATATTGTTAGTTGACACCTGGTGTCAGCTGAAGTTATTAGCAGCAGTGGATTAATATATAATGTTTTCTAGGTCAGCATTTGATCCTTCTTACTGCTTTTGTTTACTGTTGAAACATTTTACAAAAGCGCTTCTCTATGCGTGGAATTACTCTGTAATAATCTTGCTTGTGGATGATGTTATTCCACTTCTATGTTAACTTAATATGCTTTAAGAGTTAGGTAAGAAAGGGTAAGATACAGTAATGCTGAGAAACTGTCCATGTGAGGTTTTTTTCAGAACTAGCAGTAGTACTTTATTTATTGTCACAATACCTGGATCTGACTGAACATCCAAGTATGAAACAGCCCTCAGTGAAATTCAAATGTCAGTTAAACTTTCTGTGAGGCTGATCTTTATTTCTGCTGCTTGCACCCTAATATAGGCATGTTTGTATATGATTGGTATACTTGAGTTTGCAGTACTGCCAGGAGGTGTTACATAAGAAGTTTCTGTGTTGGTGTTTTGTTTTAAAGTTGTATCTGAACAGTAGATTCACTAAAACCTTGCTTTCTTTCCAGATTTAATGTAGTCTAAACTTCTTGATGTCCTTGTAAATCACTTCTTTTCCACCTGTAATTCTTCTGATGGAAGACTGGGGCTCCCTTTCTGCTGTTTGAGCTAAATATTGTGTGGAGAGGTGGTGAATGAGTGAAGATACGTTTGGTGATGGTAAGATGTATGATTACGTTTCAAGGCTAACAGTTTTTCTGTAATCTTCTGTGAATGCTCAGGCACCATATTGATGGGCTTTGAGCCAAAGAGTAGACACTTAAAACTGTTAGGCTAGTTGCCAGAATGCATGTAGGCAGTTTTTCCCTCTCCTAGCCAGTTATCTTGTTGTAATCAGCACATAAAGTAAAGACTTGCTGAAGTGCAGCTGATTTGGTTCCATTAGAATACAGTGTGATGAACAAGACCTGTGTTTGCTCTAGTCTGGAATGGGGGGTATAAATTCTACTTCCTCATTGCAGGTAGACACATTTCCATATGGAAAAACAGAAGTGCTGCTTGGTACCCGAAGATGCAAAAGAAAGCAAAATTGGGCATTCAGATCTTGAGTCAGGATGTTAGAAAACATCAAAGCCCACCAGCACCATAACTGAGAGACAGCTCTGCTAGCTGGAATCTCAGGCGTGAGCTGACTTACAGCCTCCATTTCAAAGCCTGATATGGCTTGTCCTCTGTGCTAAGCTGTTCCATTCTTGTACTAGACTAATTAGGGGCTTCTGTGTTGTCTGGGCTGTGCAGCAGCTTAGCATGTTCTAATAGCAAGTGAATCTTGGACAGGCTTCTCAACTGCCTGTAACCAGGTTTGGAAATGATCTCCTTTGCTTTTCAGAACCGTCACCATCATCTGCCTGAAATGTCTTGAGTTACAAGTTAGAACACAGGATAGTTAGGAGCTGAACTGGGCTGAAGTACTGCTTAAGGCTTTGGAGGATTTATTCCACGTCCAGTCCTAACTGGTATTTTGATTACAGTTTTGGAGGTTGAAGAAGTCAGACTGAATCAAATTAATAGCTGGTACAGAGATCAAGTTTCACAAATACCTGGATGGACAGGAATAGTCTACGTTATGGTTAGTGTAAGTGAGTGAAGTGTTCTAAAAATAAGCCAAAGGGAGAGCCAACAGAGTGAAGCAAGTAGATATGTGGATATAGAAGCATAATATGAGATATTATACTGTAGGAATAACTGGCCAGGCAATTATAGTAGCAACATGATTGGACAGAACAGATACTTGCTGACTGTGGTGATTTATTGTTTTTGTTTTGTTTTGTTTTGTTTTGTTTTTTGAAGGTTCAAATGTGGGAATTGCCCTGGATGTGGTTGCTGCTGATGCTGCCCTGGGAAAATGCCTTGATAGGGAATTAACACCATTCAGTGATGGGCTGTGGGACAAGCAAAGTGCTTCCTGAGCCCCCCAAAGATGTGCAGCTAGATCTAGTTAAAAAAGTAGAACCTTACACAGGCCACAATGACATATACAAGCATTTCATCAAGGATGATTGTGGGGCTGTTATCAAAGCTGGCTCTCCCTCACCTCCACGTCATACTAACCCATATCCTGGTAACCACCTGCCTACCCACATGGACCAGCCTGAGCCCCGCAAGAACAAGGTGGCTAAATACCGTGCTAAATTTGACCCCAGAGTGACAGCAAAGTATGACATTAAAGCCCTGATTGGAAGAGGAAGTTTTAGCCGTGTTGTGCGGGTGGAACACAAGGCTACCAAGCAGCCGTATGCGATCAAGATGATAGAAACCAAATACCGGGAGGGGAGAGAAGTGTGCGAGTCAGAGCTTAGTGTGCTGCGACGGGTCCGGCACACCAATATCATCCAGCTTATTGAGGTGTTTGAGACCCAGGATCGTGTATACATGGTGATGGAATTGGCTACTGGAGGGGAACTGTTTGATCGAATCATTGCTAAAGGCTCCTTCACTGAGAGAGATGCTACACGTGTGCTGCAGATGGTGTTGGATGGTGTCAAATACTTACATACACTGGGTATCACGCACCGGGACTTAAAACCAGAGAATCTGCTGTATTACCATCCTGGAACAGATTCAAAAATCATGATTACAGACTTTGGACTGGCAAGTGCTCGGAAGAAGGGAGACGACTGCCTGATGAAAACCACTTGTGGGACCCCGGAGTACATAGCTCCTGAGATCCTGGTCAGGAAGCCCTACACTAATTCTGTGGACATGTGGGCTCTGGGTGTGATCTCATACATCCTCCTCAGTGGCACTATGCCCTTTGAAGATGACAACCGCACCCGTTTATATCGGCAGATCCTGAAAGGAAAATACAGTTACTCAGGGGAGGTGAGTGCGGCAGGGGTTAAAGTAAGGGGAAATCAAACAAGAAGCTCTCCATGCATGGGTCTATGTGATGACAAGAAGCTGGCTGTCATGTGCAGGATGATAACACAAGTGTTAAAGATTCTGGCCTCTAAAATCTGGTCCTGCATTCTCTCTGGTTTACAAAACTGCTTCCAGTGCAGAATAATGAAATCCTTTTAAAAATGTGTATCTAAAGAGAGAAGAGCTCACTTCCTGTAGAACAGAACAGGAGGAACTAACAGAACTTGGGATGCTGGTGGGATTTTCATTTTGGAAACCTGAGCTGTCTTATGCTGCTGTTTGATGCTTTGCTGTTGAAACTCATGCCAGAGTGAGTGTTTGAAATGTAGCGTGCACATACCTATCTTGATTTTAGATACAAATTCAAGTGTAGTCTGAAAAATACTGAAATTGCTGAAAGATATGTTTATGCCATACAAAGATGCACTTGCTTTTTAGGTCCTGAGACAACATTTTTGTACTTAGTCTATATTGTTTCTTGAACTTAGTTTGTGCCAAAATTGAGGAGAGAATGATGGTTCTCTTAGATAACTATGGGAAAGAGAACCTTAGGGGGTGGTTTTTAGGCAGAAGATGGGTGCCTCCACCCCTCCTGGAGTCCCATCACTCCACAGAAGTGGACATGTGGCTGGGTGCCAGGCTCCTGGTCATGTTGAGAAATCTGGATTACGAGCCAGCTCTTCTAGCACTGTTGCTAAGTACAGGCGTAACCTCAGGTTAGGAGTCACACTTATAGAAAGAGGGACTATCCACATTTGCAAGTTTGGGTTTCTGCCTACATCCCTTACTGGAAATATTCAAAAATTAAGATTTTATAACTGTTACCATGATGAGGGAGGAAAGTGTTTAGTTTCTTGAACATCATGACTTTGTGAGATGAAGCCTGCTGGGAAAGTGTGAATGTGTGACTAAGTTTATGATGCAGAGGATTCTGAAATGACAGTAAAGTAACTGTCAGAAAAACAGAACACGCTCATGATTGTTCTGGTATTTTTAACTGTGACAGGTATGTTGGCATTTCAGTAATGGATGGGGGGAGTCTAACCTGTTTAGTTTTTAAACATGTTAAGCTCCTTTAGGATTGTGTTCGAAAAAAAGTCACTCTCTGAAGGGTTTTCAAAGGCGTCAGTAAGCCTTTTATCCTTTCAAGTTGTCAGGCCAGCTTGTGTTAATAGTTGAAATTTCCGAATTAAATGAATATTGGCATTTGCATTGGAGGCCACCAAGGAGAGCCCAGATTTGACAACTTTGTGAAAGCTGTTTTTTATTCCTTTGAGTACTCCTCAGAAAGTCTCTTGGTACATACAAGAAATGCAAATGTGAGGGGTCAAAAAAGCCAAATGTCAACACTTTTTGGACAAAGTGCATTGCTTCCTTTAGAAATAGCAATACTTGATTAGTTTTTTGCCAAAAGTGTTCTGTCAGCTGTTTCTTTGAACTCCAAGTTTCAGCTGATTTTGGCAGCCTTTGTTTCTTTTGTTAACTTGCCGTACTAATATGAATTATTAACCAGTTGCAGAGTTTTAAGAAAGCAATCAGGTTATCCTAATGCAGAAATAGATTAAATATCAACAGCATATAAGATCTGTAGGGTCATGCTGAAGCGTAGTTTCCTAGTTACCTTATAACCAGCAGTAGTAGATAGATTAGAAAGCATGTAAGAAATGAGCCAATACAGTGATTTTTCTCATGTAAAAAGATCAGTTCATTCCAAAGTTTGTTGCTTAGCAAAGCTCATTCAAGTGCATGTGTCTTCTTGCAGTTTCTTGTTCAAGCAGTAGGTAGGTCTGTTTTTGTTCAGCCTTGATCTTGGCCTCTAGATTTTAGACTGTTCTAGATTGCTTGTCCAAACTCAGGTTTGGTCCTTTTTAGCTCACTCTACTGTGTTTGTCTTGGCCATTCATTTTCTCCTCTTCTTGTGGTCCTTTTATTTTGAATTTTTTTTTGTTTTCAATTTGAAAGTTATCCCTTTCTTGCTCCATGAGTTTTTGAACCCCAAGTCTCTGATATTCAGAATTCAAGGAATGTTGGTAGCTGCAGGTGGCATCTTGATTATCCTGCTGAACAGTTGCAGGTGCACCAACAGTGTCTTAGTTTTGGCAGAGTAGCATATCTTGCCTTTCTAAATCAATGCATTTTTCTAACTTTAGATTTCTTTCCCTCTGGCCCCAATGTATGAGTGCATGAGGTTGCTCTCCCTCCAGATGGCACTCTTCCTATGTCTTAGTAGTGTTTCAAGTTCCTCTTCTTCCTCACACATTCCCTGCATTGATTCCACTAATTCTTTGTCAGCCCCATGCCTTGAGATGCCAGAAGGTCAGTGAGACAATTTACTTATTCTCTGTGAATTTGCTTCTTCCCTTTTGGGGAGCCTGTTTTTATTCTTAGCCTCTCTAACACTCTGTGGCAGTGAGTTTCATAGTTTATTTCAAAAAACACATGGAAAAAGTACCTCCTTCTTTCAGGTTATATCAGGTTTTATCTGCCTGTGGTCATTTCACTAGTATTTTTCTATGTATGTTTCATTAGCCCCTTTTACTTGAGAAACTAGTGAGTAACTGTTCCCTGTTCACATATAAATTATGATGCTATCTATTATACTTCTTTAGCCTGGAAAAAAGAAAGAACCTGAAGATAAGCTGTGTTTAGAGCCCCACAGAGAGTGTATTTCATAGCTCTGATCTTTGCTGTTACCCTTCTCTAGTTCACTTATTATTTTTGAGATGGGGATGATTATTCATACTGTTCAATATATGTGAACATCTTGGCTTTGTGCAGTGGTATAGAAGGTTGTCTCTGACTTGTTCACTGCTTCTTCTCTAAGGGTTTCTGATACTGTATTTGTTTCTTTGACACCTCTGAGCAGTTGGCTGATGATTTAGAGAATGGTCTATTGTGACTCCTAGACATTTTCTGAATGTAAATAGTAAATTTTGTCTGTCATGGTATATATATAATTTGGCTTATTTCATCTAATCTCTACAACCCTGTAGTGCATGAGCTTGTGTTTACTGATACTAAATTTTGTCACTTGCTATTTCTACCTTTTTGCAGATATTTTGACTAAGTTAAATAACACAATATCCAGGACAGATTATTTCCCTTATTGTGAAGTGTGGTAGTTCCAGTGTCCTAGAAGAAAGCATTGGGATACAGGCTTGACACCTAATAAATTATCCTGATGATACTGAGCTATTAAGCTTAAAAAAAAAAAAAAAGCTGTCTGAGATGCAATACAAGAAGTGAGAGACCACATGATAAATTGACTAATGTGGACAAGTATGTGTGGACAAATATGAGGTGATGTCTGTGGGAGAAAAGGTCCCCATACTTTCCATAAATGATGGTGGACCCTGAAATACTACTTTCTCTTCAGAAGAGACAGTTTGAGGCTAAACATTTCTACACATCAACTTGATACTAGTGATCAAAAGCCAACTGATATTAGGAATTAGTGTTACTATTTCAGGAGTCCTTGCTGTGCCATGTCCATCATGCATCTGCACCTTGGATATTGAGTGGAGTTTCAGTTCCTGCTGAGAATAATACAGAACTGAAAAAGATGAAGAAGGGCAGCATGAATAATCAAAGGGTGTGGGCTGTCTTCCATGTGAAGAGTGAGAGGACAGACTAGGGCACTTCATCCAAAAAGTAAGTGTTTGGAGAAGGGAATATGGCAGAGCTCAACACTCTTATAAGCAGAATAGGGAGAGTGAATAGAGAGCAACTGTTCTGAGCATTCCCTGGAGTAATTTAATTTGATGCTCTCTAGTCCTCCCGTCAAAGTTGAATTATTTTGAAAAACCTTATGAATTAATTGTGACTAGGGCTACTGGATTCCTGTAGGTTGCATAAACAAAGGTAGCACTTGTGCTACAGAGAAAGCATTGGACTGTATGTATTTTGACAGTGCCAGTACCCAAGCCTGAAGCATTTTACTTGTTGACCACTAAAAATGACATGTTTTAGGAGGCTATTCTCAATACTGTTTGTGATATGAGTGGTGGTTTTGGAAAGCTGCAGATATTTTACTCTTTGGTGTGAGATATGTATCAGCCAATAGCCTTTATCTTTTGCCCGGCTGCTTTCTGTTCTTCCAGAGCCAGTAAAAATGGATGCTTTAATTTACCAGTTTAACTAAGCATATGTCCCTAAATTGCAGACATGTTTGACTGTAGCCACATATTGGCAGAGATGCAGTAACAGGCTGCCCAGTTTGTGAATGAATTCCAGGTAGAAGCAAAGTGAGCCAGAGATTTGGAGGTGCCTGGCATGTTTCCCACACCTTGCCAGCTTTCTTTAAGTATTCTTTTCTGGACTTAAAATTCTTCCAAATTTCTGATGTTTACAGAAAATTTCTGCTTTTTTTTATGTTACATTGGAAGAAGGGGGAAGATGTCAGAAGTGAGCCTGTTGATAAATTTGTCAGACTAACAGGGAAATGGCAGGAGCTGTAACTGATGGTTTATTTGGAGCAAGACTGGACAAGACACTTGACTTGCAACAACTGTCTGTCTTGGATAGATACAGAAGCATGGATTTCCTGGGAACAATTGATTTTCTTTTCTACAGTGTGAATTTTGAGGATGTGAAATGGAAGAGGAGATGTTAAAAGAAGCCTGCAAAGTAGTGGGCCCATAGCTGACAGCTTGAGCTGTGTTGGTCAGACAAGTTTGATGGTCAGACTAGGGAACTTACAGGAGAGGAGGGAGCCATGTTCCTAACTGTTGCTGTACCATGTCACACAGCAGCAGAGGCACAAGTTTGCAGAGAATCAGAGTTGAGTCCCACTTTTTGAGAGATGATTGCCCTCAAATCCTGGTCAGAGAGGACAAAGCTGTATTGAGAGAGGAATAAAAGCCAAAATGCATGCTGACCTGAGAAGCAGTTCCATTTTCTTGAAAAACAAGTGAGCTCACGTCCAGCTAAAGTAATTGCTTTCTGACAGAGATCTACTTACCAGTGCTCTCCTATTCCTGGAGTGTGAGGTCTGTTTGAAGAGGCTATTAGCGGATCAATAGACAAGGTCTCCCGTAATAGCTCATTCAGGTACTGCTGACATCACTGCTCTGATTATCTCTTGTATCTCCTTCTGTGCTCTCTGAACTGCTTGGAGTAATGGGTAGGGTGAGGAAGAAAAGCTAGCTTGGTAACAAGAGCATCTCTGAGTAAAGATTATGTGGCCTATTAAGACTGCATTGTTGTCTGCTACAAAATCAGTCTCTTCTACTTGTTTTATTAGAGCTCACTAAAAAAAAAAAAGGCAATATTGTAATTGAAATCTCGGGCATAAAACTTATTTCTGGGGCTCTCTGTGTAGCTTAGAAAGTTGCCTGATGCACAAAGCTGGAATTCCATTCATAGTAACTATTGAATTTGAAACTGGAGGAATGAATGCCAGGTCATCATTATCCTGCTGAGACAGGTTTGTTTTGATTCAAAGCTTGTCTTTTTCTTGAATACCGACTTTATTTTGCTTTAATATACCTGGGAAAGTTGCTGGAAGAGGCAAGATATAATATATATTTATGGATAAACTGGGAAACTGGTCTAGGGTATGTTGCTGGTTCTGGTTTTGGTAATCACCATTCGATCTTGGCAAATCATTTCACCTTGTGCCTGTTTCCCATTCACAAAACAAAACCAACTTTTTGCAGTGTGTGGACTGTGGGTGAGTTTGGTGAGTGCCAGCATAGGAACCTCTCTTAATGGAGAAGTTGCTGAAGGATGTGCTTTAAATTGAAGCAACTATAGAAGATTGGGAAAACCAGCAAAAGCAGTTAACAGGTTGTCTGAATCAGACCCAAGGGTTCTATAAATTCAAAGATGGAATAGGTGAATTACTGACAGTGGTATGTAACCTCTCATTCAAAAGCACAGTGGTATTATGATATTTAGTCAGTAGGGTAATGCTGGTTTTAAACAGAGTTCCAGAGATTGTCTAAGGAATTTAAGTTGAGTAAGCTTGATATCTCCCCTGGGAAAATTAGCTTAAAAACAAAAAAGCTTATTCTAAATAATGACACTAGTGGATGCATTTATCAATGTGGCATAGGGAGAGTCAGTTGCATTTAATAAAGTCCCTCACCAAAGGCTCTTAAAAAACCTTTACAGCTGTAATCCAGTAATGGCCTTTGTATGGATAAATAATTTGCTGAAGGCAAGAAGCACAAAGTTGAAATAAGAGGTCAGTTCTGTGGTGGAAGAAAAATTGGTGTAGTTTCCGAGGGATCTGTGCACAGTGCCCTTCTGCTCAAAACTGATCTGAACAAAGCTTGCTAATGAGGCAGCATGATTGCTGATGATACTGGGTTCTTTAGATAGGGTGTGTGGACCTCCTTGATGCAGGGAATTGTGGACCATAGAAGTTTGCCTGGGTTCAAAGAGCAATTGGATGAACTTATGGAATCAATGGAGAGAATGACATTAGAAAGTCCAAGTGTGGATAAAGTGTGGATCTGTGTCCCTGAGCCACAGATTTAGGAGGCTTGAGAGTACTTGAACTAGGGGGATGGGGGGGAGGAAGGGGTACTGCAGCATGCTTGCTGTTTTCTTCTGCTCTTTTTTAGGCATCTGCTATCAGCTAATGTTGGAGACACAATACTGGACTCCAATACAACCACTCTCTGATGTTCTTAACCTTTAATTAGAGGTTAAGAGGTATCTGTAATACCTGTTGGGGATATTAGTATTTCCTTCTCTCATTTCACCCCTTAGTTTGGGGCTTGGTCCACTTCCAAGAGTTATTGGTCAGGGCAGGCTGAGTAATACACAGCCTGCAGAGTAGATAGAGCTCTGAGGTCGTGTGTGCCACGTTTGACACACCTGCTTATGTGCTGGTGGCATTAGGTGGTCCCATTTGACAGTAACTGAACAGGCAGTGCATGTCTTGTGCAGGTTTGGCTTGTGGTTTGGAGGCAGCATTATTTCAAATGAGGCTGAGAGTCAGAAATAATCCCAAGGCTTACCAACTCCCACAGGTTAATTTTATTTGCTGTATAATACTCCTCTGAAAAGGCTAGAAATGTAAAAATTGAGGAGGCTAAACATTTCCCATCAAATGGAAGTGTTCTTGGGCTCCTTAATTATGACCTAGTGCTGGAGTTCCCCAGTAGGTTGGTGAAAAGGAGGCAACACTTATAGGCTTATTGGTAAAGAAAAGTGCATTCTGCAGATGATGAAATTAGTTTAATTTCCTCTTCTCCTGCAGAAGCGGTATTTTTCTTGGGATAAATGAGTCTGTCTTGACATTATACACCTATAAAGGAAAATCTGGTGCGAAATGTATTCTCCTTGTGACTCTGCCCTTCTCTGTTTGGTGACTCATTCAGACTTGAACATGAACACAGAACCTATCCACTTGTCCTGGCTGGCTTGCTCCCTAGTGCCCTTAATATGACAGCTTCATTTTTTTGACAGCTCTTCTTGCTAGTCAGTTTTGCTGTTTAGGATTTTGCTTGCTTATTTTCTTTGTGCTCCTTCTAACAGGCTGGGTCAGCTCTAAGATGCTATCTTCCACAGCTTCTCCTGTTGCTTCTACAGTCAGATGTGAAAAGCTGACAGCAATTTTGGGGAGGGTGGCTAAAGCCCTAAGTCTAAGTGTTTAAACAATGGCTTGTGATCTCTGTGAGTGTGTGGTGACTTTCCTTGCTGACTTCATGTGGAAATTTAGCCCTTCTGTAGTTTTAGAAACATGAGTGTAGTTCAGGAATGTTTCTTTTGGGACAGTGCCAGTTGAAGAGAACCTGGTTCCCTGCCCTTATTCCTGCTCTCAGTTGTGCCAGCACAGCTGTCTGTGCAGCTGCACAGGTAAACGAGTTTGGGGACCTAATTTCAGTTAGAAATAACCATTTTCTCTGGGTTATTTTTTTAATTAACCTCGATCAGTCACCGTGTGCTGGCACAAGTGGTGGTACCACCACTGTTGAGGTTAGAGGAAGGGTGGGTGGCAATGACTTTGGGGAAGGAGACTGCATATGCTGGAACTGCTGCTGAAAGAAGCACTTTCTGCTACCCCTTTCTCACTGTGAACAAATCTGCCTATGGTACTGTGCAGCATGGCTCCTGCTTATCTTGTCCTTGTGGAAATACTTTGCCAATCTGTACCAGGGCCACCTTTAAACCCATTGGGGTGGCTGTTAACAAGAGGTATCAAGTTCTGATCACAAAAAAAGATGCAACCCTATTGTATATGATTAGAATCTAGAACTAGATAACTTCTCTGTTGAGATCCCACTTCCGATCTAGCGTGAAATCTGGGAATTTTCTGGCCTCTTGTTCATGAGAGGGCAACAGCCAAGTTTGGGACTGTATTCTCCCCAAGCTCTGAAAAGCCTGTCCTGAATATTATGTTCATTTTGCTTGATTGTTTCAAAGGAGACCAATCTCTACCAGTTGGCTAGAGCCACTGCAGTTTTGTATTTCCTTTTGGGGGTGATGTCCTAGAAAGATAAGTAATTTGGAGAGTTCCTTTTGCCTCTGTTTTGCAGTCAAGGATGTTTATATTTTATTATGTTGATTACCTTTGATGTATGTTGGCAAGAGTTCTGTCATGCTGATAGCATTTCAGGTTAAAGGACCACAAAACTGAGGATGATTTTTACCAATAAAAAGGGGTGTTCTTTAACAAGATCAGGGTCTGTAGCTTACACTTGGCATCAAGACTGAGGTATTGTAGCCACGGCTTTATATGGCCTATTTGTCCAAGTGACAGTTGCTTTCTTGTGGAGAGATTGTCCCTCTGACTGTCCAAAATGTCCTACAGTGGCAATTCAATTGCCCACATTGATAGAAATGCAGTTTTTTCTCCGCAGTCACAGTTGTTCCTGACAAATAAACTGACCCCCTTTGAACTGGAGAGGCTCTTTGGATACTGGTCTTCAAATAAGTGTTGTCTTCATATTCATGTCCTAGAACTGTAAATGATCCAAAGTGCATGCAAGGTCCTTTGTCATTCTTGAGACTCTTGTATACTTCCATGCAATCTACTGTATAAACAACCAAGGAGTAACCAGATCACGTCTACTTTTTCTGGAGTGGACAAAGCTGTGGATGTGGAATATTGCCAGTCATGTCTTAGAGAAGCTGGGCAGGCAAGCCACCAACTCTCTTATGGATGACTGAGTAGGACCACAGGATCATGAGTGGAAGATGAGGCCAATCACGCTTACTTCATTACACTGAAGAAGCTGAGCCATTGTCTTAGTCTGGTGAAGGTCCACTTGATTACCTCTGCTCTTTCCTCTCAAATCAGTTGAGTTTCCTGTTCTCTTACCCATGTTGAAAAGTATTCATCTGACTTTCCCTTTTGCTTCTCAAGCCTTTAAACTCTTCTCTTTGTAGTTAGAAGGTGGAATTTTTTTTGGCTTACCACAACAATGAGAAATCTGGGAGAGATTCAGGCACTTATGGCTGTCTTTCTATGTATTGTTGTTCTTTGAAGATGGATTTCTTTTCCCAGGATGATCGGAGTTCTGTCTGGGATTTCAGTCTCCTGATAGTCTTCCTGAAGCCTTACATATCCACAGCTGAACAGCATCAAGGAGGGTGCTTTAGGGAGTTTCCTGAATGGCCTCCGCTGGAGGAATATCCAAAGGCGCTGATGTTTAGATAGTCTGCAGGGAAGTGGCTCTTCAGTTGTGTGTGCATTGGTGATGGGACTGTGGAAGAAGAGCTTTAAGTGATGGTTACAAAACCTCTGTCAGAGCCCAGGTGACTTCAGTAGGAATGTTGCTAATGTTTCCATTCAAGACCCTTCCTGTGTGTTCACCTGGATTTTTTTTTTTTGACACAAGTGCAGTTAAGTGATGTCACATCCATGAAATGTCCTGGACTGGTTCAGTATTTGGTGGTGTAGTACTTAAGTGCTTGTTCATAGGTGGGGCTTGGGTACCATTTACCAGGTTGTTGATTCTGGGATAAGTCCCTGGAGTCTGACAGTGCTAAGTGTACATATGAACTCCCACTCAAAGAATGACATCTTAAAAATAATTGGTGTTTTTTGAGAGGCTGTTCCATGTGTTCATTATCTCCTGTTCCTTGTTCCCCTTGCTTTGAGATTCTTCCAGCAATGGTTCTGTGCTTGGGAGAAATGGAAATGGCAGTGGATTTCCTATGTCGAGTATGCCATGCACCAAACAGGAGAAGGGAAAAATGTCTATTCCATGGATCCTGTGTACAGTCTCCTGCAGTAGGTCTCAAGTACGTGCAGTGTTAGGATGTGGACTGCACATCAGGAACAAGATTGATTACAAGGAAGTAACCTTTTTTGCTTGAGTTGGTTCATGCTTTTATGAACCCTTTGGGTGCCAGTAACCTTTTCTGGCTTACAACAGTTAAAGTCAGTTAGGATCAAATCCTCAAGGCCCCTTTTCTTCCAAAGAAAGTGAGGCAGTTGGCCATCATTCGTAGATTTTGGAACTCTGCACAGTCACAGCTGAAAATAAAATTGAAGGAGATGTCATGTCTATACTCTCATTATTGCATCAAAGCCTGGGCTGCACTAGCTCTCTTGATGGGTGGAAGTTATGAATTTGATATTTGTTTTTAGAAGGATTTGGGAAAGTGGCCTGCTGATGTCTTCCCTCTCCATCTGCTTTCAACATCCTTTGAGTTTCCTTCTCCTCCATAAATCACCGAGTTGCAGAATGGTTGAGGTTGGAAGGGACCTCCAGAGTTCATCTAGTCCAACCCCCATGGTCAAGCAGAGTCACCTAGAGCATGTTGCCCAGGATTGTGTCCAGATGGCTTTTGAATATCTCCAAGGAGGGAGACTCCACAATCTCGCTGGGTAACCTGTTCCAGGGCTCAGTCACCCTCACAGTGAAGAAGTTTTTTCTCATATTCAGATGGAACTTCCTGTGATTCAGTTTGTGCCCATTTGCCTCTCGTCCTATCGCTGGGCTCCTATCGCTCTAAGAAGAGTCTGGTCCCATCTTCTCAACACCCTCCCTTCAGATACTCCTACATATTGATAAGATCCTCCCTCAGCCTTCTCTTCTCCAGGCTAAACAGGCCCAGCGCTCTCAGCCTTCCCTCCTATGAAAGATGCTCCAGTCCTTTGATCATCTTAGTAGCCCTCCGCTGGCCTCACTCCAGTATCTCCAAGTCTCTCTTATAGTGGAGAGCCCAGAACTGGACTCAGTACTCCAGATGTGGCCTCACCAGGGCCGAGCAGAGGGCAAGGATCACCTCCCTCAACCTGCTGGCAAGGCTCTTCCTAATGCACCCCAGGATACCATTGGCCTTCTTGACCACAAGGGCACCTTGCTGGCTCACGCTTAACTTGTTGTCCACCAGCCCTCCCAGGTCCTTCTCCGCAGAGCTGCTTTCCAGCAGGTCAACCCCCAACCTGTACTGGTGACTGGGGTTATTCCTCCCCAGGTGCAGGACCCTGCACTTCCCTTTGTTGAACTTCATGAGGTTCCTCTCTGCCCACCTCTCCAGCCTGTCCAAGTCTCTTTGAATGGCAGCACAGCCCTCTGGTGTATCAGCCACTCCTCCCAGTTTTGTCTCATCAGCAAACTTGCTGAGGGTGCACTCTGTCCTTTCATCCAGGTCATTGATGAGGAAGTTGAACAATACCGGACCCAGTGCTGACCCCTGGGGGACACTGCTAGCTACAGGCCTCCAACTAGACTCTGTGCTGCTGATCACAACCCTCTGAGCTCTGCCTTTCAGCCAGTTCTCAGTCCTCCTCACTGTCTGCTTATCTGGCCCGCACTTCCTGAGCTTGTCTATGAGGATGTTATGGGAGACAGTGTCAAAATAGTTATTGTGGGTTTAAATCACCATACTATGTAGTACCCCCTTCTAAGATCTCTGGCTTGCTCTGTGCCTGGTGTCTGTGTGTCTATTGGTAGACAGTCTTGGAGTGCTGCTCGGCCTGGTGGACATATATCCAAGGATACAAATAATTCAGAGAGGAGAAAGTTCAGTATTTGAAAGAAGAACCATGGTGTTTGCCTTCCTACAATGCTGCGTTATACGAAATTCAGGAAGAAACCTTCATATGGTTCACAAAAGGTTCAGAACTCAGCAGTGTTTACATGGGTTCATGGAGCTTCAAAATACTAGGTGCTGCATATTGACACTAGATTGAACAATGAAAGTATGTTTGGTATCAACTTTACTAATAGCCAGGTAGAGTTTGCTACCTGCCAGTATCCACTCAGATATGGAAGGTCAGAGAGGACATCTTACTCTCTCCTTGTTTTTCTCTGAGTGGCTCTCCTTTCCCCTGCAGAGCTGGCTGCAGGAAGAATAGGGAAGAAGAAGAGGAGCAAAGTAGCTTGGGGATAGTAGCCAAGGAAAGAGTATGTTGCAGTCCTGGTAGTGTTGTAACAATGAGGGAAAATTATATCTTACTTACAGTGGTGGCACATGTGCTCTTGGTGAACTTTTTGTTGGACTGGAAGAGCAGCAGTTCACACCAGTCCAGTAAGAACATGTTGGTGGTTAAAACTTGCCATGGGACCTCTGTCATGTAGAGGATTGTAGTAAAACCACACTGAGGGAAGGTGGCATGGAAGGAACTGCATGTAGTTCACCAGATCTGGTCATAGGTTTCCCCTTTCATCACCTGACTTCAGCTGTCCATCAACCCACTCCTTCCTGTCCTTCTCATGTCTTTTACATCTTTACAAACTTGATGTCTTTTTGTCTGCCTTCAGGTGCCTTCAGCTTTCTCCTTTCTTTCTCTCTCCTGTTGCATTTGAATGGTAGTAACCTATTTATCTCTCACAGACAGCAGGAGGCTTTACAAAGCATAGTATGCACCTTCTTGTCAAAATGACATCTCTGCCCACTTCTCCAGACCTTGCTCCTTTTGCCCAGATTTAGGATGAAATTTAAGTCTGGGATCTTGTGAATATCTAGCCATCAGTTAAGCTAAACAAGAGCAGTCTTTCTGCCCTAGCACACTGCATTCTGTCTTCCTCGATCTGGGCAGTACTGTTGTACTGTTTGTTACTCAGGCCTCTGACTATGTCCCCTTCAAACTGGATGGTTTTGTAGGTTTCCGCTAGACCCTAATATTTAAGGCTTGCTCATTCTTAATTGAAAACTGGCCTTTTCTCTCTACCTACACAGCAAACCCTTCAGTCAGACTCTCACTTTAAGTCTTAACTTTTGCAGTATTCTTTCCTTTGGACTTGACAAATACATTCTTGCCCCATACTCACTCATTCAGATTTCTGCTGCCAGCTTGTTGCAGTGGCCATATCCACACAGATTTCATCTTCTCCATCTCTTTATCTGGGTTATTTGTTTGCTATCTAAGCTCCTCTGCAACCTGGGTTTGCCCCAGTCTGTGACTGCTCATTTGGTAGTAAAGACCGTAAAGCTGAAAGGGAGTGCTGTCATCTGTTAGTCTGTCCCTGATATGGATGGTGATTTCCTAGGAAAATCAGTAAGACTGGAGACTTATTCATATACTTCAGGTGGCTGAAATATGGAAAAACAGTGGATACACATAATGAAAATATGTAACAATTCTATAATATTTTTGCCGTGATTTCAACTGTTGAAGTTATGTCAAATCAAATAAAGAGGACCTCTTTCTAAAGCTACATGCCATTATTTGTGATAACTTTATGAAGAAATTGCTATTATTCATGAATTGAGCCTATATTTTGTTTTGAAACAAACTGCCAAGCTCCAGTCCAGACAGCATCAACAAATAGTTGGTCTGGCTTGCTGAAGTACACTGTTGCAATGCATACAGCCAAAGTTAAAATCATAGGAAGATATAGGCTCAAGTGACCTCAGGAAATCTCTAGTCCAAACCCCTGCTCAGAGCAGGTCTAACTTTAAAGCTAAATGAGGTTGCTTAGGGCCTTGTTCACTCAAGCTTTGAAAGTTTACATGGATGGAGATGCTACCACCTCTCTGGACCTTGTCGCACGGCTGTCGCACGGCTGCCCCACTCTCATGGAGAGCAGAATTTCCCTAGTTGCAGCTTGTGACAGTTGCCACTTGTCCTTTCACTGAGTGTCTCGAGATGCCTGGCGTTGTCCTCTCTCTAGCTGCCCTGATGGTAGCAGACGATGTATTTAGATCCCTCCCCCATTTGTCGTCATCTGTCCATGAAAAAGACGACTCTCTCAGCATCTCCTCATGCATAACCTGCTCCATTCCCCAGCAGTTTCAGTAGTTTTCCACTGGGCTTGCTCTAGTTTGTCTCCTTCCTGTACTCAGAGTCCAAAACTGGACACAGCACTCCCGATGTGGCCTTGTGAGGGCCAGATAGAGGGGATAATCACTTCCCTCGACCTGCTGGATGTGCTCTTGCCAGTGCAGTCTGTATGTGATTAGTCTTCATTGCCACAAAGGTGTCTGATGCCTCATGGTCAGCTTGGGATCCTGGTGGATGATGAGACCTTTTCTGCAGCCCTGCTCCACAGGACTGTTCCCTCCCAGGGGCGGGATGTTGCGTGTGCCTTTGCTGAACTTTATGAGGTTCCTGCCAGGCCATTTCTCCAGCTATCTGAGGTCCTTCTGGATGGTAGCCCTGCCCTCCAGTGTATCAACAGCTCTTTCAAAGTTGGTACAGTAACTCAAATTGAGATACTTCAAAATGAGTAATGAGGGTTGTAAGGCCTAATCCATGAGTGTTTTAAGAAAACATGCAAAGAGAGCCAAGATGTTCCTAGTTTTAAATGCAAAAACCACTGAGAAATGCAGATGAGAAAAAAGGTATGAGAAAGTGATTTACAAAATGCTTTGAAAAATAGGTGATAGAGCATAGATGTGTGCAAATATTAGTTAGGAGCAGAATCTAAGAAGATACTAATGAAGTTGTAATGTCACTTGTTATCTAATCAAATCTAATCTAATCAAATAATCCCCCAAATCCTGGCCAAAACTAACAAGAAGCAAGTGCTAAAAAAATTGTAATGAGAAAGAGAAAGGTTTGCAGCACAAATTACTTCAGAGCAGAACCAAAGGATAGACTTAGTCTGCAGAATGTTTATTTGGGTAGAAATTCTTTTTTCTGTTGTTGCCTATTCACCATCTTAACCAACGGTCATCTGCCCTAGCTTGGAGTTGAAAGCTTCAAGTTAAATGCAGATATTGAGTAAACTTTGCAGATATCATTAAGGCTGGAAGAATGCAATTAATTACATGAAAACCCAGGTGTCGTAGTAGTTGAGAGTAGTGTGAGTACTGCCCCAGTAGTATCTAATGACATCCATTTAAGTAAAGAAAAGAAACACTTTCTCCCAAAACAATTTTCCCTCTCTGGCCAAAGCTGATATTGGAAGCAGGAAGACAGAAGAGTACTGGCAGGTGCATTAGCAAACTAATTGTATGTCTGTGCTGTTAGTTGCTACCTGAGAAATAAAAAGGTACAAAACATAAAAAGCAATTTCAAACCAGCTGATGATTTTGATGCATGAGTTACGTCATGAGTCCTTACACCAGGTACGTCAGTAAATCCGCAGTGTGCTTCCAAAGTGTTCTTGTAATTGTCCTCCTCATGGAGACTGGTTAAAAGACTGTGGAGGACTTGTAAACCCCCAAATCCCTGGTGACACATAATGGAGAAGTCAGATAATAGTCTTGTCAACTTTTAATATTATTTCCTGCATTTATTTAACTTTCTGGGAGAGAATGGGGTAGAACTTAAACACAGACTTGTTAGTCAGTTGAGAAATGGTTACTGTATCCCTTCTGCCTCTCCAAAGGGACACATGTAGGTGTACTGTGAGGATGAAGGTTGGATTTTCTAATAAATTACAATCTTGCACTAGATAAGGCACAGGCAACAAACAGATGTCATGAGGCAATTACTCTTGCTAACCTCCTTCCTCTAAAAGTTGCAGGCAGAATTATGTAGAGGCAGCGATCCATAGCAAAAATTTGAACTTCCTATTTTATTTACTTTTATTTTAATGTAGAAACTGATTTCCTGTAAGAGAGGAAAAAATATTTTCACATACCAAGGAAAATGTTTTTCCACAATCCCTGTCACTTTGCAGGGGAGTTCAATCAGCATAGCACAAATATTTTTACATTTTGCATCTGGCTGTTAAAAGAGTAGAAAGTTTTGTATTGATACGGCAGCAAGTGTGATCTTTTACTGTCTAGCTACCAGTCCTGAATTGGCACCTGCACCTTTGCACTTCTTGTAACTTAGATCTCTGAGTTATTTGCATATACATCTATGTAACTGAAAAAAAATAGCTTTTGTTTGTTACTTTGATAACAAAAAGTGCAGCTGCTTTAGAAAAAATACCCACCCCCCAAAAATCAGGTGTTTAATATTGTATTAGCTTTCTTTTCTATTTTATGCTTTGTTTGCCCCATACCTTTGTCCCTGTCTTTTCCTGCAGTGCATAACTATAGCTTTGATAAGTATTATAAAAATTAGTGTAATACGATGTATGCAAATGAAACCTATTGCAGTGTACCTTAAAGTCAAGAAAACTCTTCCATCGATGATTTCCTTCCTGTACATCTCCTGTTTAAGACAGGCAGTAAGACAGCCTGGCTTCACCTTTTTTGGACTGGAGTATGTTTTCTGGAAAACATTCAAAGTAGATTTTAAAAATTGCTAGGAATGGAGATGCACCACTGCCATCTATTGTTCCAGTGGTTCTTTACCTTTTGTATTAAAAAAAAATAAAAATGCATCTACAGCAGGCCAGGAAGACTAATATCTGTAACCCACTTATTGAAGATTTACCTTTGCGTGTTAGCCACTTTGTTCTTCTCTACTTTGGCATGGTGCCTGGGAGAGTCAGAACACTGCTGGACCACTCGATCATAGGGACTACAGCCAGTCACGCTGACTGATGGTGTCCCTGCCCTCCCTAGCTATCCCAGTCAGTCTTTTGGCCCATTAGAAGCTTTTTCGGAGACGCCATCATCATCTCGTTCTCTGATCTTCCTGCCATCAGAAAGGGTATTTTTCAGATCAGCAGATCAGCATTTTTGCTCTTCTGCCTGGAAACCGAGTGTTGTTTCCAAACTGTTGAAACGTAACATAACAAGGAAAGCAGGCACAGGACAAGTGAATACAAGCTTTTAAACCACGTTTGCAGTAGTTATTTGCATGGTTCTATGAGTCTCTGGGCCCGTGTTTTAGCCTCCTTAGGGGAAGAGAGAGGCTTTTTCTTATAGCAGCCGCTATGTTTTTTTTTTTCTCCTGTGAGCAACATTAGGCAGTAACAGTACTTTACAATAGTCCTGTTGTGACAGAAATGCATGCATTTTTTAAAAATCATAGATTTTTTTCCATGTAAGGAAGAATTGTTTTTTTTATATAACTCTGCCTAGAGAAAAAAAAAATCAATTTACAGAGGAATGTGCTTTTACATTTCTGTAAAAACGTGAGAACGTGGTGATTTTTAAGTAGAGCCAGAAGAGTGTTGGTGAGATGCAGTCAGATGGCTCTCTGTGAAAAGGGCACTATGCTGTCCTTTGAAGAGCTGAAACACTTGAACAGGATGAAAGTGGGCCTCTCCTAGCCTGACACAAAACACTGAGAGCAGCCTCATAAATGTACTTCTCTTAGCTTCTGCTCTTTCTTTTCTCTTAATGCATCTGCTTAGTGGGGGTGAGTATGGGTGGATTTGTGTTGCTCCATACATGTCTGATAGCTGAAGTGTTTGTCCAGATCTCTTCTACTGCAGGAGCAGATATCTTAGGCTCTCTGCAACATTGTAAGTTGAGTTAAAACCTGGAAAATCCTTCAACCTCCTGCCAGGCATATATCAGTGACCATGCTGCTGAAAAACTTTAGCATGGTCTATTGGAAAACACTTTATTTAAAAAACACCTCCTCCATTAAAAGGACACTGTGCAGGCTTAAAACCAATGCACGCATTTAAAAATCAATTCCCCTTCACTCTGGCTACTTCCTGAGGTTTTGAAGGTTGTTTCCTCTGAAGGAATTAGTGTGTCACAAGGACCTTTATCAAAATCATTCCTGTTGCTTCTGTACCGTGTGCTTCAGCTTATGTTGTGAATATTACCTGTGAAGAGAACTCAAAATCCTAAGGCAGGGTAAGAATGGAGAGAAGCGATCTTGCTTTGCATACCAAAAGTATTCCTTCATTTCCATGCAGCTGCAGTCTGCAACATCCCGTTAAGATTTTATGTTTTGTAGAATCATGCGTCTTGTCAGGTCAGTGAATTTCCGGAATCAGTGTCTCGTGGCAGATGAGTTGGCCAGGCTTTCCACGATCTTTTTTTTTGCAGTTTCTGTGGCTAGAAGCATCTATCCAAACGATAGTGAGGTGGAGATACCACAGCCTTCACTTTAATGGCTTTTTTGCACTGCGATACTCAAATTTATTTTGGTGTGTTGAGCAGAGAAGCACAGGGAGGAACCCATGCCCAAGCACCTAGAAACAAAGAAGTAGTTTCCGGTATAGGCCTTGTCCCTGACACTGCTTTCCTTACGTGTAACACCTGAAGGTTCAAGACAGTACAGCAAAGGTGAAGGGCAGCAGCTGAGTATTTTGGTTAAGATTTTGGGTGAATGACTGGATTTGGAGAAGTGGTGCTCAGTGTACGACACAGTTATTTTAAGGGCGGGGGAAGGAATGAGCCAGATCTGAGGGAAGAGGACTTGAGATAATGCTGTAATATAAAGTATTATATTTTTCATTTCTGCATCTCAGAGCCCTGTAAAATCCTGTTAATGGCAGAATAACATTTCTGGAGAATTAGGGATATAGGGATAAAGGGACACTGTTAGGGTAGAAAAAGAATATTAAACTGCCTCCATTCAGAATATAAGTTATTAACAGAAAAGATTTAAACTATCAACTGTCACTGATGTTTTTGTTTGACCCCTTTACAATTCCCTGAAACTAGACAAGGCAACTTCCCTTTTTACCTTCGGCTGATTTCACTACCTTGCTTGTTTACTGTGGCTCACATGTGTTTCCAGTACCCCAGTGGAGGTATATTTTAAGTGACAAGACATGCTGTTGCATGCTCGTTTGCTTAGGACCAAGGCACAATAAGTAAGAACATATGTTAATTCTTCAGTGAATAGAGCTCTGATCGGTGAGAAGCAGCTCTTACCCACCAGGATGATGGTTTGCAATTGTCCTTGCTTGCTCATCTGAATCCAGTGTTTCACTTAGGCTTGTATATGGGTGACATTGTGGTGACGATGCAGGGGACCTGCTAACAGTATGCTGCCTTCTCATTCCTCCACCAGTGAACGTGGTAAAAAAGTTGAGTTCTCCTACAAGGCTGTAGTCAGGAAGAAAGAGTAACTGCTTACTGCAGCCCTATGGGCTTTGAGAGGTGATCTCTGCAAACCTGTCCTATTTTAAATACAACAGCTGTCCACTCCTGCCCTTTGCTGGAGATAGTCCCTGCAGTGGGAGCCTGGGCTGCTGTGCAAAGCTGTGTTTGAGGTTAAACTGCTAACAGAGCAAGGATTGAGCGAGGTGCTGAACTAGGACTAAGGCAGCAGGGCAGAAGCACTCGTCTTGTTCTGTCATTGCTGTGACACATATGGGAGTTTCTAGCAGCAAGTTGTAGGGGCAGGATAAATGGGGACGACCTCTTAAACTAGTTCACTTGGGTTTGCAAGACCTGATCTGCCAAAGACCTTTGGGGCTATGAATCCAGAAGATTATATGGAAATACAGAACTTGCACAGCAGTTCAGTGCTGTAGAGGCACAGGAAGCCCTGACTGTCATCTGTGAAACATCTTCAAAGTGAGGTTTTGGGTGGGTGCTATAAATGGGTTGCGCCCTGGATAAAACTACAGCTTCCTGGGTCTCCTCTGAGCCCTGGAACTGAACACTAGAGTTTGAAGTTTTTGAAGAGCTGGCACCTAGTAATACTTCCAGCTACTGTCCCCTTTTGCATGTTAAAAGGTGGTTTTATTGTATAAAAACTGTGGTCTGGGAAGTAGGGCTGCAAGTGTGTGCCTTGTTGCAAATCTTTCTCTGGCTGCCACTGACCCTGCCTTTGAGAGAGGCCAGTTGGACCTGATATATTTGGAACAATCTGCTGTGAGTGATGCCTCAAATTTCCTGTGGCCAGAATTTGGAACTCCCATAACGGTTGCAGTGTGCTCCTACTCTGGAGTGAGACGACAGAGTAGTTTACCAGCATGCACAGTGTGGGTAGTAAACATGAATCAAGATTTTGATCTCAGATAGTTAAGATCTCTTTTCAGTTACAAAAGCTGTTTTGAGGGAATTATGTCGGTGCTGAGTTGGAGGGCTAGAAGGATGTTCCCTAAACCCAGAGTTTTTCTTGGTACTCTCTGTACTGTGAAATCCCTAAATCTGACAAAATTGGTGTTGAAGCTTTCAGGCTGGCAGACACAAGGGAACCGAGTTAGTAGGTTTGGTCAGCAAGGGGTGGCACAAGCCAACAGCAGTGCATCTGAGTTCTGGGCCAGACATTGGTGTTTTGGAGCATGGGCTTCAGTTCTGGTCTCTGGGCAGGCTCTTCTGGTCTTGTCTCCCCATTCTCACCAGCTTGCTTCCTTACCCTCCTACTGCCCCGAGTGAGTGTGAAGATAGAAATCACAGGCATGTTTTGCAATTCATTTGTTGTTTAAGTGGATGCTTTTATGGATTTTTCTGAAACCTGAGCTTTTACTAATACATCGGATTAGCATTGATCGGTGAAATGGGAGTCATGCGGACATGTCAGTGAGAGGAAAAACATTCTTGTACTGGTTATTTAGAGGTACCTGCTGTTATTGCAGCATACACCTACCCAGCTGTGTAGATATATGCCTCACTGTGCGTCTCTAGCTTTATAAACTTCCATCAGCACAATACAGTCCACGCACTGAATGCACCCAGCATTTCAGGCTTTTTGACTGATTAACTGAAGAGTTTGATTTGGTACCTAACCAAAGATATAATTGAGCCATCCTTAGGAACTGTCTGAGAAGGAAAGTATTTGCATATTTCCTATCAGCGATTTTTCTGTCTGTGTCTAAAGAATATATTTTTAAGGGATTCTTTCACGATCTGATCATTTTGAGTATGTGGTGTGTGGTTCCAGCATAAGAAATGCTTTTCATTATAGCTGGGATGACTCAAAGGAGTTCATATATTGTTATATCAGGTGCTGACAGAAATGCCTGGAATTATGGTTTCTTATCTCTTTCCACTTAAAGTTCTCAATTTTTCTAATTTCCCTTAGCTTTACAAATTTCAGGAATTCTTACTGAAATTACTAAGCTACCTTTTTTGCTTAAGAGGCTGATTTTGAAAATTTGTGCAAAACTAGCTTGGCTCTTAGATGAGGATGGTAAAGTAATCTCATGGAATATTCATTTTGTAAAATTCACAGGAGTTCCTGTACTTCCAATGTTGGAACAGGGACTTGGCAAGGATGGATCTGGGGTTGAAAGTATCTTTAGCCATTTCATAGTCTCTGAGAAATCACTGTTTGGAAACACACTGTAGCACTTGATAGTCTTGGTTTGAAAACCCAGGAATATTCTTTCTGCGCTGAATGTGTGCCAAGCACATGCAGCTTCTGAATAGTCGTAAGGGTAAGTCATATGTGCAGTATCAGTACTTAACAAACTGAAGTGGTGAACTAACAGCATCTTCAGACAAAGGAGAGGCAGAGTTTGAATTGTTCCTCTTCTTCTGAAAGCAGGGGGCCTTCTCCTCTCCCTGGCTTTGAGCAAGCAGCATTGCCTTGCACATCCTCTTCCTCAGCTGACGCCTTCTGTGTCAGTGTATTAGAACTACTGTGGGAGAGTGGTTTTGGCACTAGGAAAAACCACACTCTTCCACTTGCTGGTACAGATCATTTTGACCTCATCTGCCCTTCAAGCTGAACAGAACTTCATACCCTTTGCCTAGAAGCTAGGAAAGTAATATTCTCCAGTCTTTCTGGGAACAAAAACTAGCAAGCAGATTCTGCTATACTGCATTTTCAAGATCTGTCACAGGTGTTGCAGGGAGAGGTTGGGGCCAAACCTGTCTTTCTCTTGTATTTCCCAGAAGCTGTTTTAAAATTGGTAAGAACTTGCTGGTGGCTCATCATCAAAGTGGAATATGTAGTGACCATGATTCTCTAGAAATTTGCTAAAGGTCCAGTGTTACTGGAGGCTTTATTAACTAACCCAGCTGAGGAAAGAGGGGGTATGTCCACTGTATTTGCAGATGATGTTGAGCTGGAAGGGCTGCAAACTGCATTAAATTCCAGATGGCCCTAACAGATTTGAGCAATTCAGTTCAATAGCAGATGCAATTTTTTAAAAATAAGAATAAGTAAGTACCCCAAAATAGGTGAGGAATGGAAGATTAGGAAGTGTTGGCTTCTCAGAAAAGAGTCTAAGTATGGATCACAAACTATATGTGAGTAATATCACGCTGTTGTGAAAAAAACCCAAATGTACTGGGATGTATGAACAGAAGGATAGCCTGTACGTGACATAATCCTGCTCCATTCAGTGTCGGATGCAGCATGCCAAACTGAAATTCTGACACTTCTGGGCAACGTACTTCAAAAAAATTGCAGGCCAAGTGGAGAGACTTGAGAGAAGATCAGCAAAAATAATCAGGGGTTGAAAAACCACAGTCTAGGGAAGATTGAAAGAGTTTTGTCTGTTTCACCTAAAAAAGATGTGATGGGAGTCTGCAACTGTGCAAAAGTCTGCTTCAAAGACGAAAAGGAATAATCTCTTTTCTAGATTATGGTAAATAAGGGGCTTAAATTGCACCTAGAAGGACTCATGTTAGACATTGTAGAACACTTTGCTAGTGCCTCATGCTCCTAAAATAAATTACCAGGAGGATTGCTGAAGCTATCTTTAATAACAAGTTAGGCAGTCATCCGTCAAGAATCATGCATCTGTGGTGGATTCTTTGGGGACTGTGGGATGGATTAGATGATCCCTGGGCATCCATTACAGCCTTATTTTTACCCTGATTTCCTGAGGAAGCAAAGTTTATGCAACTGTGCTGTCAGTCTTTCAGTCTCCCACAATTAACTGTTTAACTTGTAGGTCAATTTCGGACAAATTTGAGAGGTGTGGAGAATTCAAAGACCTCAGATTTCTGTGAATTTTATGCAAGTCAGTGGCTCAGTAGGAGAGAGAACTAAATTCACATCCTTGCTGTAAGAAAGGTAACTAAATATCAGTCTGAATTTATCCAGAGAGCTGTGCATGTTTATTTCTTAACCACTCGTAGCACGCTTGACCCTATTAAACACAGGAGGGAGCTTGGGCAGTGGTATGTGTGGGAAGGAGGGATGTGCTGCTGCCATGTGAGGGAAATGCCAGTACTGACAGGGGCAGTGAGGAGAAGAGTATGGGACACAAAAGCACTGAAATCATAGAAACCTTAGTTACAAAAGACCTCTGGAGAGCTCTGGTCCCATCCTGCTTGAGATGGGACTGTTGCCAATACTAGATCAGCTTGTCAATGACTTCATCTTCCTAAGTCTTGAAACAAGGATAGAGATCCCCCGTCTCCCTGCTGACTTCTTCCAGGGCTGCACCACCCCTGCAGTGAACTTTTTTTCCTGTTGTCCAACCTGAACCTTCCAAGGTGCAGCTTCTGCCTGTTGCCCCTTGCTGTATCATCTGTCACCACTGTCTGGCTCTGTAATCCTTGTAACTATTTTCAGGTCATTGTAATCTGCTATTATATTGCCCTTAGGCTCCTCTTTGCCAGACTAAAGTCCAGCTCCCTCCGCCCTTCCTTGCAGGCCATGTGCCCCAGACCCCTGGTAATCTTGGTAGTCCTCAGCTGGATCTTCTCCATGTCCTTCTTGAACTGGGGGATGA
Organism: Apteryx rowi; assembly: GCF_003343035.1. Lineage (NCBI taxonomy): Eukaryota > Metazoa > Chordata > Aves > Apterygiformes > Apterygidae > Apteryx > Apteryx rowi. Next base: position 355,320 of record NW_020450947.1, read on the forward strand.
CCATCACCACTAAGTCTTTTTCAGCAGGTTCCTGTGCAGCCATTCACTTCTCAGCATTTACTGGTTCCTGGGGTTATTCTGCCCCAAGTGCAGAACTTCCCACTTACTGAACATTGTGAAGTTTCTTTTGAGCCAATCCTCAAGTTTAGTAGTGTCCTTCTTGCCTTTTTTTAAGGTGGGTGTGACATTAGCTCAGTCATCAGTGAGCTCTCCCAACTGTTCCTCTCTTTGAGGGAGGAAAAGCTTCATTAGATCCTCCATATACGGAATGATTTGTTCTGTGATTCTGGGTGCAAGGAGACAGTTTGACTCCCCTAGGAAAGTTACAAACAATGAAATGGACCTAATTCACGACACACGTAGCTGTCTGTGGACTTACCTGTGATCCCAAACACAGTACGTCGTATGCTTACCATTTCTAGCTCTGCTGATATGCTACAGCTTCAGTATTCAGGGTAGAAGGGTGCTGCTTTCCTTGACAATGGCCCTCACACTGAAAAAGTTTGTTCTGGGGTTGCTTCCCACCCTTTGTGGATTGTGTAGCAGCATAAAGGGACTGAAGTGGCGAAGGAGATGTTGTCTAGTTTCTGGTCTGCAATGTGTCAGACTCCATCCTGGCTCATCTGACTAAATAACCTTGTAGAAGTGTTATATCTGATTTCTACATTTGTCTGTGTTTCTGGTACCTACCAGACAGTTCTTTCTTTTAGGCAGAACCTTTTTTTCTATCTCAGAAAAGTTCTTTAAGCCGCTCAAGTGCTGCCCTGCAGTAACTAGAGCCCTGAGAAGATAATAGCTTACTGCTGATACTAGCTGATCCTTTAGATCAAGTTATAGAGGTTTGAGGTATGTGTTTTAAAGAGCTTGTTGTTCTTGTTGTTAACCAGGCTAGGCAATATTTAGTATGACTCCACACAGGAAACTGAAAACGTTTGATCTGCTTTTTGGAAAAAGTGGTGTAGGAAATAACAGAATAAAAGTCACACTGGTATAAGATTTTACTTGCAGAGTTAGGTATGTATAAGTTTAGGGGTGTTTGAGTTAAGGTTGTCCTTGCTACATTAATTTTGCCTTCTTGTGTATATGCAGGTTGGTGCAGTTTCAATTACAAACTTAGTTGTTCAGCAGAATCTCAGTCTCTTTCACTGAATAGTTCGGACGATGGAAGAGATTGGAAAGATAATAAGGAGAAACACATTGAAGTGAGACCCAGAACAGTTATATTCTACTCTTGACTCTGAGAAAGACTTCCCAAATAGTGCCAAGAAAGACAACTGTAAACCAGTCATCCAGGAGTGAACTGTGATGGTCCAAGCAACCTTATTTTTAGTATGTCCTAATGTTTTGTGAACTTCAAAGTTTTCAAAATGGTAATAGTTTATATCCAACTTACCTACTCTAAGCAGTGCTTTCTGGAAGAGGAAGAAGAGCAGGGCATCATTAAGTCAGCACATACTTATCTAACTTAGGAAGCACTTAGGTACTTTAACCTAGATTTTGTAAGAAATGCTAAGACAGGAGGAATGGGCATTTCACCTTCTCTGACCCATGCTAGAGTTGGACTATATTTAAAATTGAAAGACTGACTATAATGAAAAAAAGTAAGGCAGGCTGAGCAATGGGGCAGGTGCTGCTCCTGTTCTGAAGCCTGAGTACTACTGATGTTTTTAGCACAGCTTCAGTCCTGTTTGCTGCATCTGGTGTTTGGGGTTGAGGAGCTTAACAGAGCCTCTATGCTGTCCTGAGAATCAGAGCAGAGCTAGCGCCGACCGGGCAGCAGGGCATGGTTAGGCTATCAACTAAGGCTGTCTTAGGATTTGCTCAACTTTGCTAGTTCTTTTAACTTTGCTAGTTCTTTTCCTGTACACACCCGGGTCTTGTGTATCAGCAACTTGAAACCTGCAGAAAGGTGTGTGTCCCCAGAAGTTTATAAGTTTATCTGTTCATCTCCCAGCTGCACTAATCAGTGTGATAAAAAAATAGTCTTCCTCCCTACAACCATTGTCTTGCCTGTATCCATAGCTCATTACAGCTACAGCAACACTACCATGCACACATAGAACACAGAGGTGCAGAAAGATGTGAGCTGCAGGGTTGAATGTGTGCTGTGCTGGTGGAGTGGACAGATGGGCCACAGGCAGATGTTCCCAGAAAATTGCTCCCAGTAACAACGCGTTAACAGTGATTACCCTTTCCCAGTAGGAAAACAGGAATCAAAGATAATGAACAGTGCTCTCACTAGGGTCTGGAAGGCAGTGCAATTCTTTAGCTAGAATCACTTTAGAAAAGTGTGAAAAATTCCTATGCTGTGCAAACCCCTTCAGTGACCTACACAGCAATATGGTGCAGCATCACAGTGCAGAAACAAAGGCTTCTGCTACTGGTGTCAGTGAATCAGGTGGCAAAAGTTGCAATGTGGTTTTGCTCAGATCCTGGTATGTGTGAATGTTTCTGTTAGGGATTGCCATATTTTATTTGAACTGTTATTCTGAACTAGTAGCTAGGAACATTTATTAACTTCAGTTCTTGTTCACATCCAATAAAGACCAAAGATGATAATTCAGATTGTTTGAGAGAACAGCATTCCGATCAATTTCGAGAGTTTCTTTTGAGAGTGAAAGCAGTAGAGATGTCAAGATACTCAGATGTCATGAACAGTTTGGGAAAGATATTTCCCCATTTAGCTACTGAAAATACCATTGTGAACTGGTACTGTAGCAGTACCTTGGGAAATTGCTGACTGTTTCCCTTGCTTGGCTTTTTACTGGCAGTCCCCAGCAGTCTGTACTTGGTGATCTAGCCTTTTCACGTACATTTTTCTGAGTCCAGGTTTGTTAGCCATGACCTCTTGCAATACAAAATTTCTCAGCCAAGGTAGTGGTTAAAGATAAGGTTCCCTATGCCTAGCTGTAACTTGCTGACACATTTTTAAGAGATGGATGTAAAGTGGTGCTAGCAGAAATGTGGTATTCACTCATTTTAGCATGCTGGTTATTTCCCTAGGCAAAGTAACAGCACTATAGTTAGGAGAGCCATCTCTGGCTGTAGAGAAAAGCTTTGTGTTTATTGGTTTTGTAGCTGCTGTAATTTTACTACATGATTCTGGCTGAATACTCTGTGCTTGTACAGGGAAAATCAGCTGGCTATTTCCATTCAAAAAGCTGGGTTATAAAAGTTCACAGCACCAGATGGCTGCGCATACTTATGATGCTGTGGATTATTAAAGGGCTGTTTTATTTGCCCCTTTCATCCTTCCTTTATTCCTTCTCCCCACATCAACAAATTAAGGCTGAATGCTTGGGAATCTGTCCTGCACAGACTTTAGCACATTACATCTTTTCATTGGAAGCTTTTTGTTCCAAATCTTTTGAACTGTTTGGTTTTGATCACCTCTTTCCAACTGCTCTTGGGCTAAATAACGTCCTGGACTATGCAAGCCTTTCATTATTAGAGCCTAAATTCAGGCCTAGTCTGGTTCACCATGTGACATCTCATAGTTGCTGTCCTCAACCTGCTCTTCCGGAGTCAACACTTTCCATTTTCTGAAGTCATGCAGGAACCTTCAAGATTGGACAAAGCAGCTATGTAAACTTGAACACTCCAAAAACTGTCAGCCCCTGGCCAGCAACCTCAGATGACTTTTGAATGATATCCTTGCCTAATACCATGCTGATACATATTTTGCTAAGAAATTCCTTCAACAGTGATACAGTTTTTACTGTTCATGCACCCCAATTGTTATATGAAAGATGTAGTGCAGAATACTGGGGCACCTTCGATTTGTTTATTTTTGAAAGTCACTGGCATGTCACCTGTCAACCACTAAAGACATCTGAATTTTAATATGTATCTACTCAGAAAAATACTAGATGGATAGATGTGCTCTGCCTCCAGCACCATGCATATCCATTAGATTGAGTCACTTCTGTGAAAAAAGTCTTTGTTGCGTTCATATTAATGAGACATGGATGAGATCTGTGTTCGGACTAACTTGCTTGTTAATGGTTTTATCTACGTCCAAATGTTTTCAACGGGATTGCTAAACAGCAGCAGTCAGTGAACACAGAATGGAAGTGTATATAGGGACAGTTAAACAATGTTTAGCAGTAGTATGGCCAGGTATGATCCATAGGCTGGAAGGCAGGTGTTGAGCCTTACATCCCATAGGTTCTGCAGAGCAAGAAAGGCTCACCATGATGAATGTAATCAGCATCCAGAATAAACTCCTATATAGTAAAAATTTGGACTGCCTGAGTTGGGGGGCTTTGCAACTTTAAGAGTTCTGTCTGGATGGTCTCTCCTCTTAGGGATACTAGCATGTATCTGGAGGAGGATGTACAAATCTAGGGACATCCTAAAACTGTTTTAAGAAAAGGAAAAGATACTGAGCTCAATAACTTAGAAGCCTGAGTATAATAGAAATATTTTAAAGAACTGGTGCCCAATAGTGAAATGGACCAGAAACATATTCGCCATCTGTTTTAAGCTAAAAATAAATAAAAAGCTAGTATAAAGCATTTGTCTTGTTAGCAGTGCAGGTTTCAGTGAACACTTGACAGGGGCATGTGCTTCCTCCACAGGCAGAGTAAAATCCAGCATCTCTGCTCTGGTATCTAAAGCCAGCCCAGGGGATTAGTTCTAATTACATGAAAGCTGTTCTCCCTAAGTAGTCATGACTTCCACCCCCAAGCTAGGTTCCTGCATTTGTTAGATGAGAAGACTCATGTTGGTAATACAGGTTGGAATTTCATTTCAGACGTGCATGTTAGGAGCCCTATGCAACGTACTCCAGGTTCATGCTAGCTTCAGCTTTAAGTGAGAGAGGTGGGTTGGTTGTTCAAATGAGAGAACAATGTGTGTTTGTTCCCTCTGTGTGCCAGTGTGGACTGTGCTTCAATAGCATTTTTTTTTTTTAATTTAGTAGCCGATATAAATAACAAGCAGGGGTGTTGATGGGATTTAATCACAAAGGGCCTAGCACTATATGCATTCACCTAGGCTAAGTGACACTCATGTGAGGATCTCTTGCTTTTCCTCTTCCTCCTCCTCCAGAGTAGGAGCCTGAGTTGAATAAAATATAGCACACTTGAGAGCGCTCTAAGACATTGTGAATGAAGCTGCCTTCCCCTGGCAGCTTCACACATGTTTACAGCCCATCTTCCTTCCCCTCTTCCTGAGAGGCCTTTTAATCTCTTGGATTCAGTTGTTGGATAGAATAACCTTCACAAAAGATAGAAGTGAGGGATGGATGACTGCACAACTCATCTCAGAGACTGTGTTATTTATTAGTGGCTAGTTTTCTGCTTCAGATATCCTCACACTCACTAGAGAAAGTCAGCGCTCTCTTCCCTCCTCCTAGGGATCTGCACATACCTGAAGGGTTGTGCTAGTTAGTACGTAGGGTGTGGTTTTTTTTCCGTTTAAGGGTGCTTTACAGGTAACAGCAGCTCTAGACTTTGCTGCATCTGGTTTCCTCGGATCTTGGAAGCACTGCAGTCCTGATCCTGCATAGGAAATAGAAGGGAGAGCCCCTTAGAGCTGTTGTGGTGTAAGCATGAGCTGAGAAGTCTTCTCCAGCACTTCTTGATGATTAGATCGTGGAAAGCAAAATGATGGCAAGGCATCATCCCTTTTCTCTCTGCTGAGCCTGCACACAAGAGTAAAGATGTACTGTTGTTTCCTTTGCTTGTTGCAGGGATCCTAGTTATTCCTATGTTAGTGTGAGCTATTCAGACTTACTAGTTAGTGCAACTCTTTTGCTCTCTTATTTTTTTGGAATCCTGCTGGATGATATTTCTCAACATTCTATTAAATTCTGCAAATGCAGACATTTTTTTCCAACTGACATTCAGTCCTCCAGCACAAGAGCCAATAGTTTCCAGTGTTAAAACTAGTCTGTATCCCGTGTTTATTTCATGAGAAATGAGATTTGGATGCTGCATCAGGCATCCTAAACAAAGTACCTTATTGCAGGTACTTGAAAAGTTGGTCACCTTTGCAAGGTCACCACTGACATTCAGCGAGTACTGCTGAAGTTCTGCTTGGAAGATGATTGTTCTGCCTTTTTAAAGATACTTAGAAAGATAACAGAACTACTATAGTACCTTTTACTTCCAAAAGAATACAGTGTAACAAAGGGAAGTATACAGCAATTATGATACTTGAACTGCTTTACACTTGAAATCAATTCATAGAGGAACAGGGGTGCAAGGTGAACAAATGGTGACTTCTCCTCATTTTTGTGACATTTCTGTGCCACAAAAGAGAGGAATTTGTTATTACAGCATTGAGGTTAAGGGTAGGGCTACCTGCTATGGTTTGAATGGGTTCACTGCCACTGGATGGGAGCATATTCCTCCCAAGCCGTGCTCTGGTTCTCATGTCACTGCACCATGAGTTGATTCAGCTTTCTAATATGGCAGAACACTATTCTAGCAAGAAATGAGAGAAAGGGACAAGTGGAGAGGGATGATAAGGGCTGCTCCTTTCCGCACTAGCATACTGCTGCAGTTCGACTGTAATGTCTCTCTGCATTCTGTGATGAGTGCTAGAGCTGGTGGAAGGGAAGGAGCAGAGGGGCAGAATCACCCTAGCACCCTTCCTTGCTGATGGAGAGTTGTTGTCTCGGTTTGGTCATGTCACCTTGTATACTGCACGTGTCCTTCTTAGGGTTCCCGAAACATGTCAATGCTGACCTTCCTCAGCCTTTACACAAAATTCTGCTGCTGCCTTTCAGTATTAATCATCAGGATTCATGGGGTTTTGCTAAGTTAAGACTGATGTTTTGTCAACTGATGCAAGGTTTCTGGAAAATGGATTGAAAAATTACTAAATTCATTCCACTTGGTACTTCAGTTGAATGTAGTCTTCCCTGTATTTAAGGAAAGGTCTTCAGTGAAATAAAACCGAAGATATGTACAGTACAGCAAATGAAACCTCCAGTTGCATAAACAGATCGATAACCTGATTTGCGTTTGCTGACCAGAAGAAAAATCTAATTGCAGGTACTCCATATTCTGCATTTGTGGTGGAACTAGAGTAATTGGAGTAATAGGAAATCCAATCTGCTTTAGTATGGAGTTTATTTTTGTTTCTTTTTGATTTAACTGGACTGGTGTAATGCATAGGCCTCTCAAAGCTGAGTCTGGTTATTTATTCCCAGTTTCTAGCTCTTCAGTCAGACTGACATATGCTTTACTGATTTCTTCAAATTCTAAATTGTCAGGTTTGCCAGCTCTTAATATGACATGAAAGGACTGAAGTAATGTTGTTCCTGGTGTTTAGAGACTCATATGACCCACCAGAACTTTTTGTACTGTGTTGGGCAGCCATGAAATTTGAATGCATCTGAACAAAATAACTCTCTCAGTTGCTTTAAGTCCCAGGTCTGTGTGATTATTAATATCTGCAAGGGGAAATAATGCTTTCTTGAAGATGTATTTCTGTGAAAAGTATTGTTGTGTGTCAGTCCTCAGTATTTGTTCATTTGAATGCATCTTTTTGGATTTAAGTAAAAAAAGAGAGGATGGAGATCCTGGTTTGACTCATTATATATCTATGATAGACAGTATTCAGAAAGATAAAAGGTTTTAGATAGATGTGAACAAATTCCCCAGGAGAAGCAATCAGGTTGGAATCATTTGGATTTGTTTTCCCATTTGAGAGGGACAAAACCTGTTTCAAGATATCTAAGTCATCTCAGTTGCTGGTAACTATTGAGGTAACGAAGATGGTAATAAAGAGCTGTTAACAACAACAAAAAAATCACTGCAAGGAAAATAGAATTGTCACCAACATTTAATTTGTCTTTAAGTGAGTAACTTGGATAGACGTTGTTAGCACAGACTTGTCATTAGCATACCATGTGATTTGGAGAATGGAAAAACAGTTCTTTGAGAAGGAAACAGAAGTGAATGAGCTTTCTGTCTGCTAGGATGAAGAGAATTAAGGAAATGATTGGACGTTAATGGATTTTAGACGGATAATGATGAATTTGTGATTTTAACTGTATGGATAGCTGATATGAGTTTAAAAAAGAGATACAGAAAAAAAAGTGGTTTTGAAGGTGAGCCTGAGGAAAATGTTTTAAATATTTAAAAAAAGCTGTTTTGGAACTATTTTTACGTAAAAGAGCAAATTGCTATTTATAACCCACTTCCGTTTCACTTTTTCATAGGGTCATAGGAAGATTTAGGTTGGAATGGACCTCTGGAGATCTCTAATCCAACCCCTTGTTCGAAGATAGATCGCTCACATTTGAGTTAGCTTTTCTTTAGAATGATTTTGGTGAAATACCTTAAATCTCATCCATGGGGTTCAAGAGAGAAGTTTTTTGTGCTTTCCGTGATCTCTGTGCTATAGACAGACAAGGCTTCCCAGTTTTGCTGTTGTCACAGGGACTCCCTTCTTACAGCTTGTTGGTTTATGTGGGCAGTGTCATACCACATTGTGCACCCCTTCCCAATCTATGAATTGCGTATCAGATACTGATCCGGATTCATCAGGGACTTAACTTTTAGAACTGCCTCAAAATTAAATTGCTACCTACCTAATGAGATCAGAAGGAAGGAAACTTTGCAAGCTACAAGTCAGGAAAAAAATCAGGGTCAATGGCAGCACGGCCTAAATTCTGAACCCTTCAGTGAACCACCCTTGTATAACTCTGATACTACATCCATGAACACTAAGCAGATACCCAGACATAGGCTTCCAGTGTCATTTGATGTGCTGTAGGATATCTATGACATCCTTGTGGGGTGAAAAATACATGATGGAGGACCTTCAGGAGACCTGTGCCCTTCTGGACCAGCAGCTGGAAGCCAGATGGGATAACACAGGCTATCGGCGCCATCTCTAACAGACCTATTTGCAAGGCAAGCTTGGTGTTAGAGCTGGTTTTGTTGTGATTGTGTTCTGCCTTAATCAGGCAAGGCTTTAAACTAATGTAAACAAATTGACACAAATTTATGTATGGAGTTACTCACTAGTGAAATGAGACAAAAGGCCCTGTAGACAAGTTGTCAAGTTTTTGTAACTTAATAGTGCATGTTATGTAAAATGTTTCATTAACTTTATCATGCTGGAAAGTACAGATTAGCAAATAGCTTTTTAGCCCTTTTTTAATGTTGAATTACTCAGAGATAGCGGTGAGAGAGTGTTTAACCAGACAGACCATTTTTAACTGATTTAAATAAAAATGAATAGGAGTTCCTTATTTACAAGTGAGTAATAACTCCTACCTGCTTCGTACTGAACTTTTGGCTGCTCTTGACTTATTTTGAGTCAGATCATTTTGAAAATCAGTACTGAGAAGAATAAATTTTGTACCTTTTGCATCAAGAGCCAGTGGCAAGAAATGAACAGGCAAAGACCAAATCAAGGACTAGAACTCAGTTTCGTTGCCTCTCCACTCATTAGACCCATAACTTCCTTGATCCAAAGACAAAAATAAAACCACAGAGGACATAGCAAAATGAAAGTAAAGGCAAAACCTCTTATTTCTGGGTGTCATTTAGTTTCTTCATTCTATGGAAGAGAGAACCCAAAGGTCATCTGCAACTGGAGATCTGGAGTTTGAAAGGACTAGTACTTAAATGAAAGATTCCCTCTGGGTTGATTCCCTTTGCTGTATATTTAACAAAGGAAGCACCTTATCCAAAAGTCTAGCAAGTCTGTAGACTTGAAGTCTGATTTATAGCTCTCTGTGTCAAAGATTTGGCTTTTTGGTTCCATTGTTATAAATAGCATAAAGGCTGCACTCTTCAAAAGGTACATAGCTCTCATGTAAAACAGACCACTATGTTCAGTTGCAATTGTAATCTTTATTATTGTGCTTTTTACTACATTTTAAAAGTTTTTTTTTATTTTATTTGTCCTCTTTATAAACAAACACTTTAGTGAGTCAGCTACTCTGATCAAAGATCGTCTATATTCTATTATATAACAAGTGCCTGTTTTTTTTTTTTTTTTTCCATTCATTGTCAAGATGCATTTCATCAGCTAAGTAAGTTATTTAATGGCAGGTCATGGCAAACTAATTATATTTGAGAACAGTAGACAGAACAGCTTGAACTTGATGACATTTTTTGTTAACTGATTTTGGTCTTGAAACTTGGAGGGGAGTGTGTTTTGGACACTTTTCCAAAACACTAAACTGTTATGGAAACTTTTCTTTATAAACTGATACCTAATCCATGGGACAATGACATGCCTCTTTCCAGAATGTTATGGCTGTAATGATTAGAGGTATTGCAATTTTGATCCTGAATGCATTCAAGAGCATTTATAGCTTTTTATTCCTGTACCAGTATTTTCTTTTAGTTCAGGTAGTTCTTATCATTCTTTCTCTTGCTCCTCTCTCTTCTCTTATATGTTTATTGACAGGGATCCTGTATCTTCTGTGACTACTCTAGCTAAGCTAAATCAGCCAGACTGTTTTAGTCTTCTCTTGTAAACTAGACTTGCTATACCCTGATCATTCTAGTAGCCAGTTCCTTAACTAGAATCTGAGTTTCTCCTTCTTGGCCACGAAGGACAGAGAAGGGCACTGAATGTAGGTAGTCTAAGGCAGGGAACAGTGCTGTACCTCTGAGACCATCCTTCCTTTCATTATATAATTCTCCAATGGATTAGCTTAAGCTTTCCTTTTTACCAGTGGCTTCAAGTCTTTTGAAAGAGAGAATTGCTTTTGGTAGTGGTAAATTTCAGACCTCAAAAAAATCAGGACATAACTTTTTTTTTGGCCCTTTCACACAAGAAAAGGGCATCATATCTGACTCTACAGTTTGTGGATTCTATGTTTTAAAATATCTGGGGTTTTCTCCTTCCTCACCAAGAGAAGAGAGGAATGAAAGACATGTATATTGGTTGAATTGCAACCTTTTTTTTTTTTAACAAGCATGTTGTTTTCAGCCAGTTACATGTGTGCATTTGTGTATGACCTCAATTATTGTATCCAAATCTTCACTTCATTGCATGAATCTACTCAGGCATTTTTTTAATGCCACTTGGAATATAGTCTCCATGCTCTTGAAAACTTAAGCACGGGTGGTTTCAGGAAGTGTAGGACAGCTACACAACAGCATGGGATTGCAGAGACCTGTTGTTGCCTGAGTGCATTCAACATTTTGTTTTTATGCTAGCCACGCTGTCTCCTCCATTTCACTGTTGTGCTGGATTTTGCTCATAGTTTTCTTCCTAGTTTTGTCCACAGTTGTACCTCATTCTCAAAGAAATGTGCCTATTTCTCATGTTAGTGCTAATATAGTATTTTATCAGAAGTGAAATGATTTCAGCATGCATAGCTGTAAATGTTTGTACTGTTGTAAGTTTTTATGACTATCCTTCTGTGTATTATGGGGATATACGAGTAATGAATTATTTTCTGGCTTGTATGTTTTTGTTTCTTTAAAACCAATATTTTGTAAGCAAATTTCCTACCTATTTTGTTGGTATGTATTCACAAAAATTCCTTATTTCAACATTACCTGTTGAATTTAGAACTTTTTATGGAATGGTTTTCAGTCAGCCTGGGCTGACTGTTTTAGGGTTAACTAGTAGCAATGTCTTTTATATTTACATGTGGTAGTAAGACTGAGTGTCAGTGCAGAAAGATCTCCCTAGGCTTGGTTTCAGGTTTGATGCAGATTTCAGTGCTTGCTCACTAGATCTGTGCCTTAAGAGGAAGGCACAGAAGAGGACCGGGGATTGGGCAGTGTGTCAGGGTCAATCCTCTGAGCAAGAGGATTGCAAACAGTAACAACTTCCTCAGATAAGAAGCATTTGGACTGAGGAGGGTCTTCAGTGGGATACACTTACCATTAGTTTTGTAACAGTTGTATAGTTTTGGAAGATGTGAAAATATGTGCTTTGATTAAGGAGGGAAGCGAATGTTACCAAGTCAGGATGGTTCCTTCAGGATTTGTGAGTAACCAGCTTAAATACGACATCCCATTCTTTCTGTGAATGAAGGTGCTAATGAATATCACTGCCATATTGGTTTGTCTCTCCATTCAGATATCTCTTAAGAAGATATCTGAGTAGAAAGATGAAAAACAAGAATGTACAATTATAGCAAATTTTAAGCACGCTTTCCTTGCCCCTTTTCCCTTGCTTTTATATTCAAGAATTGGCTTTTACGTTGAGGAGTTGCCTTTAGGACTTGTGACAAGTGTTTGCTTAGTTCAGGCAACCAAATACATTTTGTACCAGAGCTAAGTGAACATCAGAGAAAAGGAGGAATTATCTGAAAAAGTCTGGGGACCACAAGCAATTCAGTGTGAGTTAGTAGCCACTTGTGCATATTAAATAGTGAATTCATTTGTTGTGAGCTATTCATGAACAACCCCTCAGCTAAAATATGATCAAGTTATTGGTCTCAGCATCCATTTTTAAAAATCAGAAATCAGTAATGGGCAAGAGAAGGGCTAAATTTGAAGGAGGAATTGTTCACAAAATAGTGCAAGTGCTGAAGTTCCTATACTTCATATATAACCACATAATGATTATTCATCATTGTGCCATGTCAAGAGAAGGAATGATGAATTTCCCAATGAGTGTGCATCTTGCTGTTGAAAAAGGTAGGAGGGTTTTCTCAAATACTGTTGGGTTAATGAAGGACTGGAACAGAAAATCCTCTTTTTACAGCCAAGTGGTTACCTCAACACTATATACCGAAAGCATCACTTTATGCACCTGTAACGTTGGCATAGAACAGTAGTGCAAACTTAAAGGCCCAGATCCTTAGCTAGCACAAATTAACTTATGTTTTGAATTAACTAAAAACTTCTGAATTATACCAACAGAGAATTTAGACTGTTGTGTTTTGGGGAGAAAGGGAATTGTAACAGGCAATTTGGGAATGTCTCTTGAAGTAGCTGTGTCTTATTCTCCATGGCCAGATAGTTACAGCTTGGAAGATTTGAACATGGAGGACAGAATGGAAGAAACAGAATGCCCAGAAGAGCTTTTTTGGAATAGGAGGAACTGATGGATCAGCAAGGTTATGCCAGGATGTTTCACTCTAATCCTCTCTCTTTTGCGTTTCAGCCCTGGCCCAGTGTGTCCAACTTGGCCAAGGATTTCATCGATCGTCTGCTCACAGTGGACCCCAGTGATAGGATGACAGCCCTTCAAGCCCTGAAGCATCCATGGGTGGTCAGCATGGCAGCTTCTTCCTCCATGAAGAACCTACATCGTTCCATCTCTCAAAACCTTCTCAAGAGGGCATCTTCCCGCTGTCAGAGCACCAAGTCTGCACAGTCTACCCGCTCCAGCCGTTCCACCAAATCCAACAAGTCACGGCGGGTGCGGGAACGGGAACTGCGAGAGCTCAACCTACGCTACCAGCAGCAATACACTGGCTGAGCATTGCATGAGAACCTGCCAGAAGTCTTTCCAGATACCTTCCCTGTGGTGTAGGTGTGCAGCACCACTTGCCACACACATGCTCAGTGAGGGACATCCAGGTTCCTCCCTCCCTTCCTTCAAGTGTCCCCCCTGTGACCATGAGGTGTGGAGGAAAAGGAACCTTGTGGTGGCCATCACACCCTGTGAGCGCTCCTGGGTGAGCTGAGCCACAGGATCTCAATGCAGGAAACGGAGTAGCAAAATCCTTCCCTGAGTCCTTGTGGGCTCAGAGCAAAGTTCAGAGCCTCAAGTAATAAGCAAATTAAGGAGCCACACAAGGAGAAGAGCTCCCTCCATAGCCCAGGAGCTTGGTTGTTCATAGTTATTTATTAATTCTAGAGTGTTAAGTTTCTCTCACTTCCGTATTAAAAACAAAATCACTTTATGTGTGTATGTGTGTACATGCACGCACGCGTGTGCATGTATGCACGTGTAGGTGTGTATATGTATTTAAAAATCATATATATATACAAATTTTGAGCTGGTTTAGTCAGACTTTGTGATGCCTTTGCAGTGAAGCTGGTATGAGTCACATGCAGTTAGAACTAGGATAGCTCTGACTCACCAGTGCACTACCCACCAGCTTCTCATCCTGATACAGTGCCAAGGAGATGCCAGACAGCAGTTTTCCGTGACAGCTGTGAAGCTGAGAGGTTTCCCCCAAGGGCTGCCATTGGCATGATGACGTCAAAGGTTTACTCAAGTTGTGTGAGAGTTGCTGTGCAAATTGGCAACCAGAGTGAAGTGCTGTCATCTTGGAGCCGTAGTCTAAATCCTTTTATGCTGACTGGGTGCTCCTGATGGAGGAGTAGGAAGAGGATAGTCATCCTGCTTGAGCTTCATGGTGCACAGAAAGGCAGGTTTTCTAGAGGTTCCTTGCTGTCCTCTTTGAATTGTCCTGCAGCAGTTCTCCGTTAGGGGAAAGGGTGCTTGTGAGTTGTTAGAGAGCAGCTGTAAGGAGTGGTATGTAGGAAAGGCAGAAGGGAGAGTTCTACACTGTTGGGGCAGTTATTTTGCATGTCTTTTGAGGCGTAAACACAAGAGCGAATGTAAGCACTCAGTTGTACTGGTAGGGGCTTTTTTCCTGTGTGCAGCAGGGCCAGTTCCTACTGTGCAGGGTTCATTCTTGTTGTTGTGACTTAGCCCTTTCAGTGCTGCAACCTGTTATGCATCTTGCATCCTTCAGACTGGTGTTTCTGACTGTGTTGCTTCAGCACACCAAAACTTTGGTTGTTCCAGATATTGCTCCCTGGTGCCAGATTTTACTGCAGGGCTCCCTTGCTCTGCACACCCATTCTGCCCCAGTGTAGCCGTTCTTGCTCTGGGAAAGTGAAATGGTGTTGGGCAGCTGTTGGGATGGCCACAAATCTCTCTGCAGGATCAGGGTGGGGGCCTGAGTAGCAGAGGCCCCGTTCTGGAGTGTCAGTGGCAATAATGCTCAGGAGACATTGCACAAAAGCCTTTTTGAGCTGTTAGATCTGGCTTAAATCCAACATGAAAAATCTGTTTTTCAGGTTACCTTGTGCTAGGAATGGGGGGGGCCTCTTGTGAAGGGCCTCTCGGGGAAGATGGGTGCTTGTAGAGCTGAGCTTTGCACATGTCCATTGACTTATTATCCCTTACTAGTCAGTGCAGCAGAGCAAGGCTGTTGGCATGTTCAATCTCAGGGCAGATTTGGCCTCTTGAAATAGCAAAAACAAGGTTGGCAGTGAAGGTAAATGCTGGGTTTTGAAGATTTCCATATGAAGCCATACAGTTTGCTTCATACTGTGCACTTAGGAAGTGCTTTCTCAGCTCTGGCCTGGCCTGGAGAAGTAGTTTCTGCACACACCTGGGGCCCTTAAGGGGCTGGCAAGCATGGCCTTTCTGCACTAGGACTGATGTCTGTGCCGCTGTATTTTAGTGTCAGCAAGGTTGTAAGTGGTCTATTGTATTTCCAGGGAGCTCTAACTCCTCTGTCCACAGCCCTCTTGCTCAGCAAACAGCAAAGCATCACAGCTTCAAAGGGAGAAGACTTGATTTTTCTGTGCTAAGAAAAAAGGAAATTTCTGAGGTTCTCCACCCCAAAGCTAGGATAGGCCATAACTACAGTGAGCACAGCTGGATGTTCCCAAGCTTGCTATGGGGAATATGAGTGATGAAACCTGAGGACAGTGCTCTCCCTCACACATGTGTAGCAGGAGAGAATTCTAAATCCTTTGTGTGGTTTTACATGTGATTTTGGAAATTCTGGATCCTTTGTAGGCTGCCCTTTTGCTGAGTGGCCATCCTCCCTTGTCACATACAGCCTTCTCTTTCCTCAGTCAGTGTTAACTGATATCACAGAGTTACCAAAAACTGTTTTTTTTTTTTCTTTTTTCCCAGCTCTATGGACTACCAAAAAGATTTTTTTGGCTTCTTTTACCCTTTCATCTAGTTTTCACTGTTTCATTACCATGTATTAGAACTACAAACTAGACATGTTTTCTGACAAAACGGGCAGCTCACCACAGTTTTCTTCATAAACAATTCAGTGCCCCTCATTTTGCTGCAAACAACTCTTCAAAGCAGCAACCACTTCAAGACAGGTATTAACTGTGGAAACTGATTCTTACCCTACACATTAAGAGATGGCAGGATGCTCTCTCAGAAGGCTTCTGTTTTTAAGCCACTACTTGTAACAGCTTTCTGCAAGTTTAGAGCATCGTACATAACCACTTTTATCTGTATTGTCTAGCTAGGTGTTTTCATGGCCCTCCCCAGATTATCTAGCATGTGTCTCCTCAAAATAGGTATTTTACCTATGCAAGTAAGTCAAACTGGTGAACTGAGCCAAGACCTCTAGAATCTGAGACCTTTCCGTTAACCACTAGACCTTCCACATGCACATATTTTGTACAGGCCTGTACCCACAATGTTCCTTCATGCTTTCCCTTGTAGGGGATAAATGAAGGTGAAGAGAAGATTGGGGTGTTGAGTTCTGACCTGACCAAGCTTGTTTCTCTGCCTTCAAAAAGCAGAACAAGAGTCTTTTCATCTATGACAATTTTTTGCTTTACTGCTCTTGAGCAATTGGATTTGCACCAGGAAAAGTTGTAACTGATGTTGTGCATTCATCATGTGATGCTCTATGACCAGGAAGTTGGTTGACAGAAGAGAGGATCCTTCAGATATATGAGCAATACAGGACAGCTGCAGGTTGCATCTCTGTTGTATGGAGATGCTTCTGATCCTCAGGCATCACACTGATTAGGGAATTGCACTGAAGAGGACCAAGTCAGTCCCATAAGGAGCTTTGTCTTTTCTAGAAAAAGAATTTCAGTTCTCTTTATAAATATAATGTTTTCTTTTGTATGGAAAAATCAATATACACATGGGGATACTCTTTATGTGCTCTCCTTTCATCATTTGATTATAACAGTCTTGGTTCAATCCCTCTTTTTTTTTTTTTTTATTCAGTTCTCTTTATAAATATAATGTTTTCTTTTGTATGGAAAAATCAATATACACATGGGGATACTCTTTATGTGCTCTCCTTTCATCATTTGATTATAACAGTCTTGGTTCAATCCCTCTTTTTTTTTTTTTTTATTCAGTATTTGCAGGACCTCTTCTACCCAGACAATAACATGCATAAGTGGAGAGACTAGGAGAGCTCTGTCCAAGTGTCTTTTGGAGACCCTGGTGACCTTTGTGTTTTCACTTTGCCCAGAAAGACATGATAGTCCAAATGCTGCAATGCAAGGTCCAAGTTAAGAACAATTCCTAGGGTGCTTTTATCTTTGGATCTGTTAAGCGGGGAGAGCCAATGTGCTGTAATTTTGAGCACTGGTTCAGGTGCCTTCAGTCTGCTCTCTAAGAAGCTCTTCACTGTGAATTGTAGTGAACGTCTGTCTTCATATATATTCCACAGGCGCATCTCAGCTCTCAGTTTTTCTTGAGTCTCAGGAGTTTATGCTTTTCAAAAGTGCCTTGTCTGGGGATTTCAGAAGTTTAAATCTCTCTGAAATTTCTCCTGCTCTGAAGTTTAATTTTTAAATCTCCTTTTTTGAGCTTTTAATGGTGGTTCTTAGTTTGGCTCCTGGTGTTTTTGGAAGACTTCCTCTAGTGCTGAATTACCCGGAAGAGCGCAGGTAACAAAATGTGCATGTCCCAGGCAATAGCTGAGTTCCGGTCTTCTGTGTTAGCTAGGGCACAAATCTCAGTAAATGAGCGCTTCTGTTTTCCGTACTTTTGTTAATGCAATGAAAATGAAGCTGGAATGACACCTAGTGGCAAATTGCAGAATATCCTCATCCATATGTATCCCCCTTCTGGTTATGTTCCCACTGTTTTGGGGTGGGATGGTCTTATTAAGAGGAATCAGGGTTTGGTATGCTGAATAATGGGCCTGGGCATTACCGCACCAGCAGTCCTAGACGTTCAGCAACCTTTGTGGTGACATGTTGATGATAATGTCTTATCGATGACCTGTCACATGGCACTGTTTTCTCCTATACTGATCATTAATCCTGAAGAACAGGCTTTTACCACACAAAGGTATGAGCACATGTTCACGTGCACCCCCTAGAAGGGGACTCAATACTGGGGAAATGACACTGTGCAGTGAACCTGCCAGTACCTTGAGGAAACGTTCACAACCATCCTGCCTTGGGGCATATCTCAGGGGACACTAGGAGAAAGCAAAGACTAAAGATGCTGAGGCTAGAAGCACAAGGTTTTGGACTTTCTCCCATCATGAGACACGATGGAGCAGCTCAGGGTGTTGCTTTCCAGCATATTCCGCTTCAGGGAAAAGCAGTTTTAAGGAGTAAAGGGAAATATGTATATTTGTCTTTTGGAACTTAGCGGTACTGTGTAAAACAATCTCTCGTCTTGACCTGGGAGTTTTCCTGCTCTCTTGGGGAAGAGAATTACAGCTTCAAAGAATGTTGCCTATTGATTCCTTGATATTTTGGAGAGTTATTGGAAATGAATGTAAAAAGGTCTTCCAGAAATAACATTAGGTGGTCTTCAGACTATTAAGCTTTGCATTCAGATTTTTGAACACATAATATATTTTTCTACATGTTTTGCTTAAACAGCAATTACTTGTATATGTTTGATTTACTTCTCACCCTTTTCAGGCTTCTAAAAACTAACATGTCAGCCCAGTAGCAGAAGAAACATGCGTTCCTTCAATCCAGAATAAGTCTGTGCTATTTAACACTGAGATTGTGATAGCATCCAGATGTCCTGCCAGTTCCTGGACTCTGTTGTGCTTGGAAACCTACAAACATACGTGAAGGACAGCCTTGTGATACATGTAAGCCCAGACAAAAGAGTTCTGACCTGCTGGCTTATTTAGTGATATGGAAACCAGCTGCGGTATAGTGCCAACATTAGATATTTGTTTTGAAAATAATAAACTTTCAGATTATTAACAACTTTGGAATTTGGATAATTTCTTCCTTTAGTTCAAATATTTTCTGCTCTGGTAATTTACATTCCTTTGCATAGCCTGCTCCATTTCTTGATCCCACTTTCTGCCAGAGCCGTAGTGTTTAGTTGAAAGACCAATATAGTCAACTTTCATGTAATGCACAAACTAGAATATGACTTGTGGATAACTCAGCTACTGGGGCAGCAACCCTGGAACTGGTTCTGCAGGAGCCATGCGCAGTCCTGGAGCAGTGTAACAGCATTTGTGTTGTGCTTTGCATGTGGGAGAATGCTCCCTTTGAGGACTCCGCAGTGCATCAGCCTTCACCTTTCTCTGCAGCCTCTCCATTATATATATTCTCATTGTCATTTTGCGGGTGTGCATTCACCTCGTTTGAGATTGCTCCTGTTGTTCTTCTGCTCGTCGATCCCACACTGGGGCAACTGAAGTTGGCTGTATGAATGTAGGTGCTTCCCTGGTGACCCATCAGTTCTGGTGCAAATAATCTGAGAATAGTTGGGGATGAACTGAGCAGGGTTGTGCACTCTTCATCTCGCTCTGATAACTTGGTTAGAACCTAAACGAGCTGCCCAGTATAGGACCATCTCTGTAAGAACCCCAAAGTGAATCAGGACTGAGTGGACTTGCTAGAGAGGATGGCCTGACTGCTACCTGCCAGTCTCCAAGCACAACTGCTGCCATTTAAATTTGCAGCTTTACTGAGTGTCGGAGGATGGAGTAGAGAGCAGGGTGAGAGAGGGGGCAGGCCACTTGTTTCCATCATATGTTAATATGGTAACTGTACTATTTTACAGCAGATATCAAGGTGTTCTTAGGGTGTCCTGTTCCCCCAGCAAGTGTTTTCTTGGAGCTTGTCTGTGCTGTCTGTCTGGAATACCTGGGTTATCTGTACATGCTGTCATCATTAACATTTGTAGAGTGACAGGCTTGGGAAGAATGGTCAGCAATAATGTCGTGTACTGCTAGTGCAGATTGAACTGTAAACAGAGATGTGAGAGTCTCTGATCACTGTTCAGACCACATTTTATTATGTTCTTCCTCCCTATCAGCACGTTTCTGGTTAGGAAGGATGTAGCTTGCATGTCAGAATATCATCTGTCTTTCCTTCTATGCAGTCCAGCCAGCCTTACCTATATTGGTGGTGTGTGTGAGAGAAGCTGTATGTGTGTTACTGTTAAAAAGAGATGATCTTGTACAATGTATAACACTAACAGGCCTCTTATTAGACTGCATGGGGCCACATTCCTCTTTTAGGTGATCGTACTACAGATTCTGAGGGCTTTTTTTGTTTGTTTGGTTTTTTTTACAGTAAATTAAAATCTCAAATTTTTGACTTAATTTAGTATTTTAAATGCTGAAAAGAGAAACCAAGATTGGCTTTTGGGATCAGACCCTCTGGAGGAGTCACAAAATGTTATCTGCTATTAGTGTATTCCAGATGGGCCACTAGATGTGCAGTGAGGATGGCTGTGTCCCCGTCTCCTGTGACCCCACGCAGTCTGTGGGCCCAACTCAGATTCATCCTGGAAAATGTAACAAAGTGCCTATACCACTCAGTGCTGGATACCCAACTCCAGGTGGTATGCACCACTCTTCAGAGGTTTTTGGTGCTTTTTCTGACCACTCAGTCTCCTATTTCAGCCTGGATTAAAAATGCAGCTTTTGGGTGCTGCAGAGACAGGTTCCTGTGTGTCAGATATGCATTACAGCAAATTTGCCAAAAAATGTGAAGCAGCAGGGATGCGCTGTGGTAATGGCATCACGGAGCTTGGTACCCTCCACCTTTAAGTGTCCCTTTGGTGGAGAGGGCGTGGGAGGCAGCAGGCTGCTGTCTGCCCAATGATGGTTTATTTTATGTGCTTGTCTCCTGCTCTCCTGCTCTGCACAGTAATACTGTAGATCCCTTGTGTGTGATGGACAAGCTACTTGCTGCTGTTGCAGATGTATTGCACTGTATTTGTCTGTTGAATGTGGAACAGATCCTGGTGCAAACTAGGTATGTGTGAGAAACGAGCACCTACCACAAGCACACACAGATGCTGTGGGTTTTCCTGTTGCCTTTCACTACAGAAAGACACTTCCCAGGAAGCTCTCAGGACTGGAAGTCTTCCGGTGCTTGTTATTTTTGGTTGCCAAATTTCCTGTGCTGGGTTGGAGCTGCTTGGAAGTAATCCTGTCATGTCCTGTTCGTCTCCTAACAGGGGCTGTTTGTCTTGAGAAGTATCCGGTTTTGTGACTTGCCTTTGACTCCTGTTTTTACACTAAGGACTGTCTTGCAGAATGAGGTCTGAACCATTGTAATTAGTCTGTAACATTATGATTAGAGTGTACAGAATTATTTATTTTGTGTACTCAGTCTGTTAAACATGTAAATGTATTCTCTGTATCCAATAGCTCTTTTGTCATTATTTTTGGCTGGTGGAGTGCAGTCTGACAGCTGAAAGATGCTGCTTTCCAGGGTGTGAATGACTACTAAATGTATCGAAAGTTGGGAGCTTCTCATTCCTCTTGGACCAGAGCAAGAAAGTACCAAAATGCCTGAAGAGTTTGCTTGTTTTCTCCTGGCTTCTTAAATGTACCTACTAGGCTAGGAGCTGTGCGAGGGAGACCTCGTGCAGGGGATGGGATGTCCACTGGGGTGACATTTAGCTAAAGCTCCTGTTTGGGGGGCTTTGAGCTGGGAACTCAGTCCTCTGTTGGAAGTCACCATTTGGATGTTGAGCAGGCACTTTTGGAAATTTCATTCACTTTTCTTGGTTACAAAGGGAAATAATCTGGCTTGCACACAGCAACTCTTCACCTCTCCAGTTTCCGTCAGAGCAGCTTTTATGGGCCAGCAGAAAAATCTGTAATACCAAGTGAAAATTGCACACTCCTTCTGAACCACATCATCCTGGAAAGGAGATGATTTTTCAAGGGCAAGAGACCCTGTCGCAGCAATGGTAGGGTGACAGTGACCTGAACTCACAGAGTGAATGACCCATAATGCTGCAGCTGATAAATTCCTGTTTGATGCTCTGCGTGCCTAGGAGTTTCTTCTGCCCATATGCCCCATCCTCACATCTCTGACATCTAAGTGTCTTTAGGAGCTAACCAAAGCCTAAAAAGAATATGCTTGTTTTGTGTGACAGGTTTTATTTCAGGCACCTCTGAAGCAAAGCACAGTCTCAATGTCATGGTGGACCATCGGAGTTGGAGTGTTGCTAGTGCAGGTGCTACTGCTTGCCTTAGGGGAGGTTTCCTTGACAGAGATCTGCAAGGAATTCAGCTTCAGTGCCCTTTCTTCCCTGCATCCCAGACCTTCTTTTCAAGGCAAATGAGTCCAAAACCTTCAGAGGTTTCTCACAAGCCCCGTTTCCCAGTTTTTAGTTTGCTCCAGTTGGTCTTGCACCCTGCAAAGCACACCCAGGAAACTGACCACTTGTGAACTGAATCTTATCAGCCCTGGGATATTTCTTATCTCAACCATATGTTCCAGACTATTTTTGTCTTTAGTCCCTGTTTCTAATCTATAACAGTCCCCACCCCAGCCCCTGTAGATACAACTGTGTGTGTAGGCTTGTGTTTTCTCTGGGACTGCAGGATTTGAGAGCGACTGCAGCATTTTGGGGGCTGTGATTTACACAGCAAAGGTTTTCTATCACACATCACTGGTGAGGAAAACAAACCCCACACCTCATGCTGGGACAGCGTGATCCTGGTCCCTTCAGTGATGTCCTCATTACCAGCTCTGTTCTGAGCTACCGAGAACCAGCTGTTACTCCATCGAACATGTACCTTGTTACTTCCATGTCACAAAAGACTTTTTCTTAAATCATGATGACACATAGTACTGAAGCAAACACCTTGGAAAAAGCCACATACACCTGCCCAGCTGACCTTGTCCAGCACCTGCCATTGTCTCAAGAACATGTTTGTGTGAAATGACCACTTTCTTTTGAAAATATGTTACCTGGCCTTGAATTTTGTTTTCATCCTCAAATTTTATTTTGGGAGGGCCTTAAATTTACTGCCCTGTCAGTTTGCTAATCTGCATATGCTAACCAGTGAGTCGTTCTCTGGCCACCCCCTTCTAACTTTCCGAAGAGCTAGAGCTGCCTCTGGCATTTCTCCCTTTCAGCTCCAAGTTCCTGGGCTGTTATACGTTACTGCTTTAAAATCTGGGCAAAGACCTTTAAAAATCCCATGTGCCCACCAGCACCCATCTGTCCTTTCACTTGATGCAAGTCCAGAAGAGCTTGCAGGTGCGATGCCTGGCAGGCTGCAGCTCTGCAGCCCCTTCCCGAGCCCTCCCAGCAAAAGTTTGCATGCTGGTGCCTGGATGTAGATCCATTTGCTTGAAGAGACCCTGAACAGTCTCTGAGCCATGACCAGCCCTGCTCCCCCCAAGCCTGTGCATTTTGTCCTGCCTTCTGTGCACCCTCTGCAGTCCTCTGACCTCTCTGAGCTCAACAGGTCTCAGCCAAGCACTGTGCTGCAGCTCTGGGAGATGCAGGGATTTGGGAGAGGAGCACCTGGGTGTGTTTCTTAGACACTTGGCCCTTTGCATAAAAAAAGGCTGGACAAAGAGGTAGTGATACAGTGGGCTGGTGGTGGAGGGCTGTGGCAGGGGCTCATTGGCACACAGTAACACTGCACAGGTGACCATCTTCTCGGCAGCATGGGGAGCTGCAGCTGGGTGTGAGCCCCAGGCTTCCCCCACGCCTCATGCACCTTGCCATGCCAGTCTGTGCTGCAGCAAGAGGAAAGGAGCCAGATGTAGTGCCTGACACAAGCAAACACTGACTCTTTATTACTCTGTGGAGTGGGGTGTCTGACTTCCAGCTCAGCTTCTTGCTGGCAGGCCCAGAGGCACCAGGAAGCTCCACTGAGCTCCCCTTGCCTGGGGGCAGAGCCCAGCAAAGGGATCTCTCCAGCACTGGCTCTATTCCAAAGTGACAACGTTGTTGATCCAGTTTCGGAACTGGCTCACACGGGTGTAGACTGCAGGAATACGGATGTTGCAGTTGCTGTTTCCCCAGGAGACGATGCCAGTCAAGGTCCAGACGTTCCCATTCTGGTATACGAGAGGGCCCCCAGAGTCACCCTACAGAGAGGAAACATCCTGCTTAGTGGTGCTTCTGCCCTGCCAGCTCCCGGCAGTACCAAGGTCCCAGCAGAGGCATGAGCACGTGCTCCACACTCGTCCCTGCTGCCCTGGATGCCCAGTCCCACCAGGTACTATAGCTTAATCTCAGGCTCCAGGAACACAAGACCCCATGGATTCTCTACCTTCACCCTCCCAGTGCAGATACTGTGATGCAGGGGCAGTTTGACTCCTTACGTGGCAGGAGGAGGCACCGACTCCCCCAGCGCAGAGCATGGAGGTGGTGATCCGGTTGCCCCAGTACTGCATGCATTGGCTCGAGGAGATCAAGGGCAGGGCTACCTGCTGCAGGCGCTGCGCCAAGCTATTGGCTGGGAAGAAAAAGCACTGTTAAATTGGCCTAGGAGAGCAGGTCATCATCAGGAGTGCTCAGGCACCTGGGCAAACTCACATTGGTGCTCCAACCCAAACATATGGGCACCACCATGCAAAGCATCTTCCCCTTCCATGCAAACCTACCCTGTCTTCTCTGTGCATGACCATCAATTTGTGAATGTGCAAGTAGGCCAGTGGAAGGGCACCCTCATGCCTATGCACAAACACCAGTGGGCGTGCATACACATCCACATCCTGCACATATACATGGCTGGACAAACATGTTCCTACATCCATGTCCGCACCAATGCACAGGTATGCACAACCAGACATGGTCACTCCACCACACAAACCCACCACCTCCCCAAATGACAGGTAGGCTTACCCCACCAGGTTTCCACAGGTAACTTTGCACCTGGATGGACCCTGGGGACATCCATGTGCGGCTGTGCATGCACTGTTTTCCCTGCACTGAAAGAGGAAGCTCACGAGGCGCAGAGGCTCTGGGCTGTGGCACTGGTGGACATGCCGTGCTCAGTGGCAGCACCAGGCTCCTCTGAGTGCCCTCCCCAAATCTGCTGTGCTTGCACCATACATACAGTTAGGGTTGGTGCGTCCCCAGCCGGTAGTGACGCACTGGAGGTTAGCAGGCAGAGCCACGTTAGCAGGGGGCAAGCAGACAGGGGACACACGGGGCCCCAGCTGGGCAGGTGAGGTGAGCTTCAGCAGGGTGATGTCATTGTTGAGGGTGGAGGCATCCCAGCCGGGGTATGTGATCGCCTGCCAAATGCTGTGGTGTCTCATCCCAGCCCTCTGAGAGCAGCTGCGCCATGGTGCGGAGCTGCAACCCACTCCCAGGACCAGGTGGGGGCTACGTCTGCATCAGCCTGGCTCACCTTGGCTACTGTCTTCACTTGAATGGCTTCTGCCCCGGAGAACTGGTCATATTCCCCGAGAACAACGACGTGGGCGTATGGGCTGTGAGAGGGAGGGAGTCACGGGGGGGGTGCTAAGGCAGCCAGCACCTGGTCCAAAGGTTCTCCAGCCCTGGGACTGCCAGCACAGGAGCAGACAGCGCTGCAGGTTCCTGAGGGCAGGCCACAGCTGAGCCCTGGTGCCTGCTGCAGCCCCTGACAGGGTATGGTGCATGGTGTCCCCAAGGGATGCCACCCCAGGGATGACTGGGGAGGGAGCTACAGGCTGCTCAGTTCCCTCGGTGCCAGGCATTGGGCTTTAGGGCTGTGCTGAGCACCGCTCTGCAATGCCAGCAAACCCTGGCCCTGCTGCCTGTCCCTTGACCAGTGTCCTCTGGCACTAGGCAGCCTTGCCTTGGGCTAGTGGGGCCTGCAGGTGCCTCCCCTGGGCCCACAGCAGCCAGAGGCCAGTGGGGGTGCAGCAGGGCATCATTCCTCACTTGAATTCGCAGTGGGCAGCTGTGATGACCCAGTTCTCGCTGATCAGGGAGCCGCCGCAGAAGTGGGATCCTGAGCGGGTCTGGGGAAGAGAGAGGGAGGAAGAGTCAGGGCTGGGCAGGCTGAGCCACACGGACCTGTGCCCAGAGCTGGCAATGGGCAGCAAATGTTGCGAGGCCCCCTTTGGGCACCCACTTGCCTCCCAACTCCACGGCTTGACTTGGCAGGCTGTGCTGCCACAGCATTCAGAGCACCCAGCACTGCACCTGCTCCATGCCCGCCATCTCTGGGGAGTGGGATGGTGACATACCTGCAGGGACACTTGCCAGGGCCAAGAGCCAGGCACCGCATTTTGCCCATTGATGATCTTCTCACTGTACTGCACCGAGGGGCTGATGGCGGGCACCCCGCAGCCTACAGATGAAGTGGAGGGACATGAAGGTGGCCAGGCCCAGCCTAGCGTTCATGCCAGGGGTTTGGCCGGGCTGGTGCAGATGGTTCTCCAAGTTGCCATCCCTGGGCTGCCCCAAGCTTGCCGCGCCCCAGGGACCTCCCAGCACCTCAGCGTGCTGGGCATGGGGGGGAGTGGAGGGACATGAGCTCTGCAGGCCATAGGGATGTTGTACCTGGCTGGCACAGCGAGGCTTCTCAATCTGTCTTACCATGGGCAGCACTTACCTGAGACAGTGCTGGCGAGGGCCAGGCAGATGACTGCCCACAGAAACACCATCTCGAGAGAACACTGAGGTGCCCCAGGGTCACGAGCTTTATAGCAGCCAGGAATTGTGTGGCCCCCTGCCAGGCAGGGCAAGGTCACTGCACTACCTTCTCACAGCTGTGGGCAGCAATGATGGGCCAAACCTGGCAACCAGCCTGCTCCAGTGCCAGTGGTCCTGGGAAAGTGCTGCGGCAAAGTGCCTGGCATGCACCCCCCCGCTTCAACCATTGCTGAAACATGTTATGTGAGTTCTCGCTGCAGGCTGCAGAGAGGCAGCCCACAGCAGCAACCTGACGGGGGGTGGGGTGGGGCAGGGGGGGCTGTTTGTGGGGGGCTGAGCTTTGTTTGAACACAGGTTGGGTTAGCAATGAAGTTGACAGTGCTGGAGGCACTGAGACAGGTAGGGTGCCCAGGTTGCCCCATCTCTAGGCCTGTATCAGATCTGCTTGGCACCTGAGCTGTTTCCTTGCATCACCACAAAAGTGCTTGCCTGGGTCAGTGTATGTCCCAGCTGGACTTTCCCAGGGCCCAGGGCCACCCCCTTGAACTATGTCCCCATCACAGATGAGCATGTCCCAGAACCCACTGGGACAGGTGGGGAGAGCAGCTCCCTTCCCAGGCAGCTGGAAGCCATGGCCAGCCTGAAGAGTTGGGCAAGGGCATGGAGAGCTGGGAAAGGGCATGGCCAGCCCCATGGGGGATGGCAGGCACCTTCCTGAGCAAGGGCTGACCCCCATCTCGGTGTTCCCTTGCTGCAGCCACCTCTTGATGCCCTTCTTGCTGGGAACAGTGCTCTGGGGAATGGTCCAGCTGTCTCCGTCCATCTCCCCCTGCCTCCAATACAGGTGCTGCAGTGGCTCCACCATCACCCATGTCCCTGGGTTATGCTCCCATGGGTGGCGCTGGGTGTGGGGAGCCATCCCTGGGGCAATGCTGAATGTGGGGATGGATTCCCACCCTTCGCATCGCCCACAGACCCCAATCCCTGCCCTGGCCCACTGAGAAACAGAGTCCAGATGCTGGTGAGTGATTGCAGAGTCCAGCCCTTTATTTCCAGCAGTGGCACAGTACATGGATAGCGAGGCCAATCCCACAGGGAGGAAGGAAGCACAGCAGAGCACAGAGGCCTGACAAGAGAGCCCAGTTCTCCTGCTGCCCCAGGTGCTATGAGGGCTGGGCACAAGGATGCAGTCCAGGCACAGTACAGGACAGGAGACAATGGCAGAGTAGGGCTGTAGAGCCCATCCTGAGGGAGCAGAACGCACAGACACTTTGCCCCTGACCTATGCATGGCAGCTGGGGCAGAGATGACCAAGGTGTGTATAGCAGTAGAGGACAGAGGGACAGTCAGAGGCTGGGGTGGTGCTGCCCATTGTTGAGGATGCTGGGATAGGAGGTTACTCAACAAACCAGGTGCAACTTGGTTAATGTTCTCCAAGACCCTGGAGAGTCTTGAACTCCAGTGCTCTCTTGGATGCTGGAGAGGGCAGGGGCCAGGAGTTGCCAGGAACTCAGACAGAACTGTCCCTTTGCACTGTCAAGGCTGGGGTTGGCAGCACTACCCAGGGTGGTGGGACACCACAGTGCCCCCTCCGCTCTGGGCTGAGCCAAGTAGTACAGAACAGAAGCAGCCCTCACATGGCTAAAACTCTCCTGCAAGCCTGGGTCTAGCAGGGCTCATCCTTGAGCCAGAATTATAGCAGAGTCAGAGACCAGGATACACTCTGCCTCAGATGGCTGGCTGGATACTCAGGGAAACCCCAAAATCTCTGCAGCCCCATGGTCACTGTTCACCCCACCTGCAGTCTCTGTTCCTTTCCTCTGCTGCTTACCTTTCTCCTGCAAGCAATAGGCTAGTCCTGACCAGACCCAAATTACTGCCTCAGCAGGCCAGCAAAAGACCTATAGGTTGATCTGCTCCCACTCCAGGTTTACTGGCACTGGTGCTTGGCAGAGGGGGGAGTAGTGGTGAAAGTAGGCTCAGTGAGGCAAGACCACAGGAGCAGAGCATGTGTTCAGGTTGTTGCCAACCCAGGCCCGGGTGGTGTGCATGGGGGATGCCACATGTCATCTCCATTCTGCTCCACACACAGCTTTATAGATGTCCCATTTGGTCCATACGTCTAGGGAGGCAGGGGAGCAGGCTGGGGTGCCCCACATCAGGCACACTTGCCCTTGCGAAGGCAAAGGGGCAGCTCTGGCGCAGGGACCAGGATCATGCTGAAGATGGGCTGGTAGCTCTCAGGCAGGGCCTGGGGGTGCTGCGCCATCATTTCCAACACCATGTGTCGCACCTCCTTAGAGACGTCACCCCGGAGATCCAGCAAGGTGGACACATGCTCATCGCTGGGCAGAGCAGGAGGTGAGCTGAAGTGCAGCCAGCCCATGGCATCATCCTTTGAGGCCCTGCATGCCATTTGCTGGGACCTCACAGCTCACCACCTGTAGTGCTGGTGCCCCCCATTGCAAACCTCCCATGACCCAGGGAAACAGAGCTGAGGCTAGGGTAGAGCTGGCACTTCAAACCAGCCAAACTGCAACATTTGTTTGAAAATAACCCTGCAAACCTTGTGATTCTTGGTTTTGACATTTCATAGGTTTGGTCTGATTATGACATTTCCAATTTGGTGTTTTGTGATTTCTCTCACATTTTTTTGTTTTGGCCACCAACTACAGTGAGGTGAAGGCCACAGCAGAACTGCTTTTTCCTTTACATTTTTTGCCCTTGGGACTTTGCAAGAATCCCTCAAATTTGGAACACAGAAAAAGGAAACCTGAGGGACAGGGGAAAAAAGCTCAGGTCTCTGCACACTTTACAGGGTAACCCCATGAGGTCCAGCCCAAGCCTGGCTCCCCTGAGCAGAGTCGTATCTGTTCCATCCCATGGGAGAGCAGAGCTGGGCTTCCTACCTGACGTCAGGGTACTTGGTGATGAAACCCAGCACCTCCAGGCTGAGCAGTGCCGGGTCCTTGAGGCAGATCAGCTCACGCAGGGCAAACACAGCCTCAAGGCTCTGCTGGCTCCTGTCCAGGCCCTGTGAGGGAAAGTGGGCTGTCTGGGAGGGGGCCACTATGGCAGATGGAGCAGAGATGCAGCCTGGCCCTTGAGACGCTCACCCAGGCCCAGATGGGGCCCCAGCCTGCAGCTTGCCCCCCCCTCCCTTGAAAGGATGCTTGTGGCTGGTGTCTCCTGGCTTAGCAGTGTGTCCCAGCAGTCTGGGCTGGTTTGGCTCCCAGCACAGTGCCCCAGCCTGATACGAGATGAGGCTGTGCAGCCTCAGCAACCTGTGCTGGGCAGGATGGACAGTCCTGCAGGTTCTTAATCCAGCCAGTTCCTCCCATCTTGGCCTCACACCCCTTTGCCCACCCTGGCTGTAACAGCCATGCCTTGCCTGTCAGTTGAGGTCCTCATTCTGTCTGCTGTGAGCTGGGCGGGGGGGGGGGATAGGAGGGTGATGGAGGCAAGCTATGAGCTGTTTGCTGAGCTGGGCACTGACCTCCCTAAGGGGCAGCCTCGTGGCCTGTGCCATGTCCCCTCTAGTGGCCCAACCCTGGCCCCCTGCCCCACTCAGACGCTTCTCACCAGGCCACAGAAGAGCTCCCGCAGCTGTGTGGCGTCTTGGAGCAAGCGGTCGCAGAGCTGGCTCCGTTCCTCCTCACTTTTGCACACCATCTTCTTCTGCATGAGTGCCCGCAGGTATTGGCTTGTCACCAGGCGCTCGCTCTCCATCAGCAGGAGCTGGACACCAGGGCAGGGGAGAGCCATTTGCTGTAGGCACCCTGGGCACTGGCCTGGGAGCCAGGCATGGATTGCTTGGGAAAAGGCAGAGGGGAAGAAGCCGAACACGATGCAAAGCGGTGGGGACAGCCTACTGGGAAGCTCCCTTGCCCTGGTCAGAGGGGCATAGAGGCCAGCTGAGCTTGGGGAGAACCCTGAGTATCTCTATGTGATGGTGCCCTCTGGGCCACTCCAGAGGAGACAGACTCTTCAGCACATCCTGCAGTGACTGTGATCTGGAAACTCTTCTGCAAAATCAAACTGCTCCTCAAGCAGGATGCAGCCCTGAACCTCCATTCCCCTCCCAGCACCCTGCTGTCTCTGGGCTGCATCCTGGATCCCAGCATGGCACCCAGCTGCCCCACATCCTCGCCTACAGATGAGCAGCTGCTTGGAGGATGCATGAGGGATGCCCTGCAGCAACCATACCATGAAGATGGGTTTCCTGACGCGGGAGAAGTCTTTTGCATACTTGTCTATCACTTCGCACATGCTGCTGACCAGCTGGGACCCAGAGAGCCACTTGCGGGAAGGCAGCTGCATGCACAGGGGCTGAAAGAAGCACAAGCACAGTGTAAGGTGCCCTGCATTGCACTGCCCTTGCAATAGTTCCCAGTCAAGGGGCAGCACAACATCCCATAGCACCCGCCCTGATGCTACCTTGCAGCCCGTCTGCTTTGCCTTGCAAAACCCCCAAGCCCGTTGCTACAAGAGGGTCCTGCCAGCCAAAAGTCAACATCAAAATGTAGGAGTGGTCTAGATTAGGAAAAGTATGGAAATACACTGGGGGCTGCCCCTCTCAGGCCACCTTGACACCTGATGATCAGCATTTTGGGGGTTCATCTGGGTCTTGAGCTTCGTTGTCACTGCTGGTCACCTCCCTGTGGGTAGCACCTGAGGCCTGGTGCAGTGAGCTGCTCCTTGCACATGTTTTTGGCCTGCCCTGGTGGGATTTTATTTTTAATTTCCACTTATTTCCACTTTCCATGTGTAGACATAAAATACGGTTTTGGCTGAGGACTTTGACCTCCTCCTCCCCTGCTGTCCTTTCAGGCTGCATTTGCCTTTTCTGTGCCTGGATGTACACAGCTCTGCTGGGGCCATGGCAGTCTCCATGTTGCCTGTGAGTATTTAATCTTTTAGCTGCCCCTTTGTTTTCATAGCATGCACCTTCCAGCACTAAATAGCACTGCCTTATTTTTTCCAGATTTTATCCAGCCTCCAGGGATGCTAAATTTGACTACGCTGGCAGGAAATGATTCAGGCAGTTGCATGTTGGCCCATATCCTCCGCGCAGCCATTGCCTCTCTCCTGTTTAGTTTTTCTGGACAACCACAAAAACAGGAGTGAGGAAGCTCAGGTGGGTTCTGGCTCCCAGTCTCTGTCAGTTACTGGTTTTGGGGCCATTCACTGTATGCCCTAGTGATAGAGCACTGCGCTGGCTGGCAGCAAACACTACGTGAGCCCAGGGCCCAGGGAGCCAGGCCAGCAGAGACATGTGCAGGGTGATAGCAGGCCAGATGTAGCCTGATGAGACAGGGAATGTGGTAGGTATCGTGGGCAGGAACAGGTCCATGTCTGGGGGTGCTGCAATGGTGCTGCTCTTGCTGGGGACAGGGCTGTCTCAGTCCTGCCAGCCTCTGGAGTTGCAGACACACGTACCTGCAGGTCCAGGAGCAGCTCCTCCAGCAGCAGCTGGCAGGCTTTCCTCTGCATCCTGTCTAGAGCGGCCCGGAGTGACACAGGGACTTCACTGTGGGCAGTATCAGGGTGCAGAGAGGGGACAGAGGAGCTAGGAGAGAGAGAAGAGGGGGAGAGGCAGCCTGGGAAGCACAGTGGGGACACTGGCCCTGCAGGAAGCTTGGCAGGGGGCTGGGGAGGATATAGCCTCCTTGTGGGTAGTAGGGTTGTTCTGGGAGGCAGCCACAGGGTGGTTGGAAGTGGTGCATGTTACCTGAGAGCCAGGTTGTTGTTGAGCACAGCGAGGAGGTAGGGGACGTAGTACTTGGGTATGGTACGGTCCTTCTGGTGCTCCTTCCCACATTGCACTAGGGCTTCCCGCAGACTGCAACACAGCGAGCAAACCATGACGGGCAGAGCCCCAGACATTTACCCACAAGTGCCTGGACCCAGGATGCCTCTGCAGCTCTTGGAGGCACATGGGCTTCTTGCAACCCTCCCAGCTTTTATGGCTCTTCCCAGGCCCTGCTGCAGGCTGGAGAGAGACAAGGCATTGGGAAGGGCAGGACAGGGGAACCCATTTTGGACCCCTTGGGAGAGCAGGCCTCAGTGCTACCAGAGAGGTTCTTGGAACAGCAGATCCCCAGAAGCTAATGGTCCCTGGAAGCTGAGACAATTGCCCATGAGGCCCTGGCAGATTGACTGTTAGAGCCCACTGTGACCTGGATCAGCACTGGGCACCGCATGGCAGATCTCTGCCATCAGCCTGTGGTGGCAGGCTGTGGAGGCCTGGGGGCTGTGAGAATGGCCAGGGCCATGAGGGGCTCCACTGACCGGCCCAGAAATGCCTCAAGCTCCTCCATAGCCATGCTGTAGACCTTCTGCTGCAGAGAGCCTGTGATCAGGGAGGCCACACGGATATTCTCGTTCAGCATCTGCAGAGGGAGAGGAGGGCAGGGTGGGGATCAATGAGAGGCTACGAGCCATGGCCCCCTTTTTGGGGGGCTCTCAGCATGGCCCTGCCCCACCTGCACCTTGGGGAGCATTGCACATCCATCCCTTTCTTGGTGGCAGCTCGGGCTGGGGGAGAAGAGAGCCTGACTACTTCTTGGAGCCACAAAGAGCACAATGTGGCCCTGAACAAGCCCCAGCACCAGGTGGATGCAGTGAGGGCACAAGATGCCTGGTGCCAGCCTGCAGTGCCAGGGACCCACCTGCATGACAATGACAGGCAGGGCTGACTGGAAGAAGCCCTGGTGATCCGTCTCAGGTTCTTCCTCCCTGAACCATTCCTTGAACTCCACCTCCAAGGTTCTCTGCATCCACTCAAGCACGCTGGCCTGTGGGACAGAAACCCACCATGGCCAGCCCAGGGAGTCCCTTCAGACCCAACGCATAGCATAGCACCATGTCACAGGCCTCATGGGGCTTGTCCCACAGCTCAGAGGCTCATGCTGCTGTTGGAGCTGGCACAGTAGCCATGGTTGTGTCTCCCCCTGTCCATTGTACACGTTACTCTGCTCACTTACCTTGACTTTCACCACATATTTCCTCTCTGTCTGATCCACAAGGTCAGGAGAGATCAAGGGGCCCAGAGCTGAAACATCTACTTCTGGGAGAAGGCCAGGGTGACTCATCATCTCTGGGCTGGAAGGCAGAAGTGGGACAGGGCTGGAAAGACCTGTGGTTTAGAGCAGTTCCTCCCTCTCCCTCTACCCTCCTGGTGTTCCTCCCCAGGCACCCAGAGCCGCTCTTCTGGCCTGCCTACATGTCAGTGACACAACCCAGCTCCACTCACCTCCCCTGCTCACAGAGCCAGGGTTGGCACTGACCTGTGGTATACATGGAGCACCCACTCAAGGAGGAGAAAAAGTGCCTGTTTGTCCAGGTCCTCTTGGAGGATGTCCTGGAGATGGCTTGTGAGGGCCTGGTGGTACATGGCAGTGCAGATGCTGAGGATGTTGTAGTGAGCTGGAACACACTGCACCATCAGGTCCTTCACCACATGCAGCTCAGCCACGACATCCCTCTGCAGTGCTGCCAGGTGTCTGGACAGCCCTGGGCCTGTGGTGTCCATGCAGGCAGTGTGGAAATGGGATCCTGTGATGGTCTCCTGGAGGATATGGTAAAACTTCTGCCTCCATCCCTTAGGACGGCCAGGGGGCAGGAAGGTGGCATCCAGGAGCAGAGCGTCATCTATTTTCTCCTCCCGCTCGATGATCCTTACAGCAGAGACGAAGAGGACTGGGTCCTCCTGCACCAGCTGAAGGCTGCGACCCACGATGCCCCACAGCTGCTTGGCCAGGCTCTCGTTGAGCTCTTGCAGGCCACTGAAGTAGGACAGCACAGTGGCCTGGGCACTGGAGAGCCCACGGAGGTGCAGCTGGAAGAGGATGTCATCCCGGAGGTGCTCCAACATCATGAGCTCAGCATGGGCCTCCAGGAGGTGCTGCTCATGGAGCAGCTGCAGGGTGTGGGAAAAAACCTCATGGACTGTGGGAGAGGGAGGAGAAATTACAGGATTGAGCACTGGGGATGAAGGGGATTGGCACTGGGGCTGTGGGCCTGGGTTAGCACGGAGATTCCAGGGGGAAAGGTCTGAGACCTGGGGCTCTGCGAAAACTGTGCTGGGACAGCACAGTGGGGAGGCAGTGGCATCTCCATCCTGAGACTTTCCAAACCCAACTGGATGAGGCCTGCACAACCTGCTCTAACTTTGCCACCAGCCCTGCATGAAGCCCAGAGTTGCGCTGGAGCACTCCCAAGTGCCTTCCAGCCAAAATCCCCATGGACTGGGCCAACACCTTACCCGAGAATAGCTGGGGCAGCACCTTGACCACTGAGGCTAGTTGCACATGTTCTGCCATCAGCGCCCGCATCTGCTGTAAGACCTGGAAGTGGTCAGCACTGTCGAGGAGGGCCCACCGTGCAGCTCCCAGGTCTTGGCACACGTTCTGCACCTCCTCGGCTGCTGACCGAAGCTGCTCCAGCCCTGCACTCACCCCCTCCAGGTAGGACTGGACAGTCGACTGGGGAGCAAAAGAGGATGAAGGGGCAGTGGGGAAGCTCTCAAAGGATGGAGGACTTGCACACCCTTTGTTCCAGTCCTGCCAGGCCTCTGCAGCACATGGTCTCCCACTCCCACAGAGTTGCATCTACCTCTCTCATCATGCCATCACATCTCCCACAACATCCCCATCCCACAGCTCCTGCTCCCCTCATATACACCCAGCCCCAAGAAACCTGCTCCAGCAACAGGAATGGCCCATTTCACCTTCCCACTTTGTAAACTAAGTCAGTAAATCACAGAGCAGGGTTGGGGCACAGTGGCTGCTGTGCATGAGGGGGATCACTTTGGGTTTACCAAGACAGTGAGGTAAGCAGTAACCAGACATCTGCTTTCAGCTTTAAAATAATACTTTGCTTCTGCAAAATATTTGCAGGCCACAGGCCCCCATGGTGTCCCCCAGACAGACTAATGGTGTGAAACACCTCAGTGGCCATACAAATGCTCCTCCAAAATGCATTTCCATCTTTTCGGCCCTATAGTGGTACTGGTATGTCTCTATGCCCTCTCTGCTCATTTAACCCCTGGCTCCTGATGTGAAGAAGCTTTTTTACCCAGCATTGACAGAAACAAGTTGTTTTCTCTGAGGCCACATTATTTAAAATGAGTCCCCTCCTGGACAATTTCCCCACATTTGGGGCAGGATAAAGCATCTCCAAAATCAGGATAGCCAGGACAAGGTTCAGGGTGCTCAGACCACTCAGGTCCTGAGGTCAGTCTTTCTTCAGGTCATGTAAAAAGGAATCATAGAGTCACCCTGACCATACATATGTGCACAGGGACCAGTTAAATCCCTTATTTCTGTGTGTAGAAATACTGTTTCTCCTGCAGGGATTTGCAGGCAGGGATGGGGCAAGCTGGAGCTCTTCACCGCCTCCCAGCCATGGAGAAGGGGAGCCCTTGGTGCTGGGATAGAGCAGCAATGGGGAGCACTGGCTCCTCCACATGGGATGCATCGAATACCCTTGGTATTTTGCTTTTAATTATGGACAGAAACACAGGAATCCTACTTTAACACTTCAGCCAACACCTGGGGTTAGGGCAGAGGGGTTTCTACCACATCTTTTCCCCCAAACAATTGCATTTCTCCCACCAACAGCCAGTGCAAGGACAAGATTTTTCCAGAAGTGGAAAAAAAGTGATTTGATGCAGAAGACCAGACCCTGGCTGGGATCCCTGCAAGGGGAGAGGGTCAAGCTGTGGATGTTCTTCAGGTGGGATGTGGCAAACACCCACCTTCAGCCGGGACTGGATGGAGCTGTTCCTCTGTGTTTCTCGGCTCCGGTACTGCCCAAGTGCCTCCAGTTTCTCGGGGCGGTAAAACACCCCTGAAGCCCATTTCAGAGCAGCTCCTCTCGCTAACTTCTCAGCCTTCTCCGCTTCTGGCCACTCCTCATCTAGGGGTGAAGCCAGGGGTTAATGAGTGAAATGTGCCTCTCCTTGTGGGGCAGGAAGGGCTCCCAAGGCCAGAGGCAGGAAGCCAGCCACAAGCGGATGTTCTAGCACACACAGATGTGGGAAGCCGGACAGCATGGCAGCAAGCAGGCCCTTCTGGGAGGGTCCTGAAAGGGGTCCCAGTGTCACAGGTTGGGGCCGACGCAGCAGTCATGGCAGAGGACTACCCCAAGGAGCTGCCAACTGCCCTGCCAGCTCAGGCTGTCACCCAGGATGAGAGTGCGTCCCCTTGTCGGGTGGGGGCAGGATCTCACACCACCTGGGAGGTGTTGGCAGAACTGAGTCCTCAGCAATGAGTCAGCAGGAAGAATGGAGGGGCGACAGCTTGCACTGTCTCTCTACATGAAGAAGTCCCCAGAGGGGTTGATTTGGAGGGGCTTGGAGCCACCTTTGCCTGGGCAGCTGCACTGCTGCAGAGCCAGGCTGAGGTGAGGCCAGGAGGCTCCTGGACTTGTGGGTCTCCCAAAGGCACTGGCTGCAGCTGTGTGGGGCCATTGTGTCCTGCCTTGGCCCCAGCACAGGGTATGAAGCCATGCCAATAGTCATCTTTCCAGCACTGGGGGCTGAGAGCTGGCACAGTTATCACATGCTCCCCCCCATCCCCAGCACCTGGATTTATTGTTTTCCCCCTTCTGCAGAAGCTCTCCCAGCTCGGGACTCTCCATAGCCCCACAAGAATATCACCCCATCTGGAGCCAGGGTCCCACACTGCTGATGAGCCTGTCTGCACTGGTGTCGTGGACTTCGGGGAAAACCAACGGGTTTGGGGAAGAGCTGTGCGGTGAGTAGCACTGTCCCCAGTAAGTGCTAAAAAGGTGGGCAGCTCACCAGGAAGGAGGGGAGATCACCCTGCAGAGCAAGGGATGATCCCAGCCTGCTGCAGTTAGCACTGTCAGGAAGCAGGGCTGGGCTTCCACCCACCCAAGGGCAGAAGGCATTGGCCCTGGCATGGGGAAAAGGTCCATCAGATGGTCAGGCAGAGGCTGGGGGAGCACGGGCATCACTGAGAGCCCCTAACCCTGGAGATACACTGCCAGTGGTTGCATCCCTCCCCTGCCCAGGATGCCAGCTCCCCGGGGGGCTGCGCCATCCCCATTACCTTTGGGGTTCACGGTGTGCTCATCCTCTGCAGACATGCCCATCGTCTCAATGCTGCGTGCGAGCTCCAGGGCGCAGGGCTGGGCTGTGCGGAGGAAGCCGGCAGCCGTTTCCTCAGCGAGTGCATGCATGCTCCTCAGGGGCTCATTGTGTTCCCGCAGACACACTCAGGATGTCAGGAACGGGGCGGGGGAGTGGGGGAAGGCACCACAGTCACTGCAGGTCTCAGGCTTTGCAAACAGAAATCATGTCCTGCGTGCCCTCCCCAGCCCACTCCCCCCCCCCCCCGCCCTTGTCTGGTTCATCTTGGGCATGCAGCCAACACAGACCCAGCGCCTGCCTTGTGGGGTGGCCTCACTCACAGGTGGATGTTGCAGTGCAGGGCTGCAAAGCAGCTCATGTGGCTCAAGGAGAGTGGTGAGGTGCCCCTAATTGTTATCCGCTGCCTGGGGGGTGCGCCTGCCTGGGCAGTGTGAGCAGGGACCATGTTTTCATTGCACTTTCTGTATCTGTAGCAGGAGCCCACCAGAAGTCAGTATGGTCAGGAAAAGGTCTCTATGTAACAGCTGCGCCCCAAAATGAGAGCACAAGGAAGCTGGATGGACTGTTCCCATCTGTGGTTGCTGCGGAGGGACTTGGAGAAGTCCCCATGCCACAAAACACCTTTGCAGGGCTCCGGTGGAGGATTCACCTCCAAAGCAAGGGCCAGGAGGACAAATTTCAGAGCACACAAATACAGTGCACCCAGGAGGTCTAAAGAGCCCAAGTACGAACTCACTGAACTCTTAACTATAGTGTGTAATTTTTGCTTTGGTACCACAGAACTGGGAGGGGGTAAAAGCACAGCCAGTTTTGAAAAAGGGCTCCAGGGATCCCAAGATCTGCCCAGGGAAGACTGCTGCCATACACATCTCTGGAAACAAAACTATGAACTGAATGAACTGGAACTATGCCTGGATAACACCAGCCTGAGAGGACTCGTCAGTGGGACTTTCAGGGTGCAGGCGGGAAGGGGTCCAACCTCAGCAATCCGAGGCACAATTTGAAGGCAGGGTATACAGCAGGGACACCCAGTTCATAACCTACCACGATTGCCAAACTAAATGTACAGTAACAGGTTTCTCAACAAAGGCTACCAAAGCTGCCATGAAGTTTGAGGGAAAGGCCTAATACCCGGTAGCAAACCAGAGACCACTGTGTTACCGTTGTATAAACGCGACAACGAGTTTCCCTGGGCTTCCAAGAGTTGTCACCAGCGGCACAAAGTCCAGCTGGCGGCCAGACACTTGTGGTGTCCCTCAGCGGTCGGTACTGGGGTCAGTGCTGTTTAACGTCTTTATTAGCGACCCGGCTGAGGGGCCGAGGGCGGAGGGCGAAGAACGCGCCTCCGCGAGGTCCGTGTCTGATGCCAACTTTCACCGCTAGTCGGCAGCAGCCGCCCCGGCGCCCAACGGCCACCCCCTCGCGCACCCCAGCCCCCCTCGCGCCTTCCGGCTCCGCCTCGCGCACATGCGCATGCGTGCTGCCCCGCCGCGAGCCCACGCCGCCCCCTCCTCTCTGGCCACCCCGGGGCGGAAGTTCCCGTCATGCCCCGCGGCCCGGAAGCGGAAGCGCGGCGGGGCCGGAGCCGGCGGCGGCGGGCAGATGGCGGAGTGCGGGCCGCAGCCCCCTGGGGGTGGGAGCGGGGCTGCGGGGGCGCCGAGCCGGCATGAGAAGAGCCTGGGGCTGCTGACCACCAAGTTCGTGTCGCTGCTGCAGGAGGCCAAGGACGGCGTGCTGGACCTCAAGCTGGTGCGGGGGCTACCGGCGGGTGGTTGAGGGCCCTCCCGCCCCGTCGCACTGGGGCCGGGATCAAGGGGAGCTCCTGTCGGTGTTGGGAGTCGGGAGCCTTCTGCTGGAACTCCTGCGGGCACAGCTGAGCTAAGCTCCGGCAAGCCCGGAGATGGCCGGTCCTCCGGGGAGTGAAGCAGGTTTTGCGGGGAGAGCGTAGAAATGGCGGTCTCTAGTGAAGCAGATCTAGGGAGGTGAGGCCTCCTCACCAGGCACAGCTCAGTCTGGGAGCGGAGTCCTCAGGAACACCTGGGGATGCAGCAGAACTACCAAACTGCGCTCAGAGTATGCAGAGGTGGCTGTGTACCTGCCATCACAGTTTAGATATTCCCTCCTGCTGCTTCCTTCAAAGTAGTTCTTGTTACTCAGCGTTTGTGTTTCTGTTTGAACTGTGTTTGGCTATCTTGTTCTCTTCCACGTTCTTGGCCAGGTTTTGGAAGGCCAGGTGCAGGTGCTGTTCAGTCCAACATGCTTTCTGCATCATATTTGCTCTGTTGTGTCGTGCCCCACTCTTCCCAACCTGCTATTTGAACTCAAACACTGTAATGATAGATCCCTATAGTGCTTCATATAAGAGCTGTAGAAATGGAGAAACTGTTGCTCCTTACCGTATTGTGGTCCTCTAACATACAGCAGGAAGGCAAGTGAAATAAGAATCATTTCTGCTAGGGACTGTGCCCTGATGCCTTTACACTGCAGAGAAGTGTTCTGCAAATGTACCTTGCTCAAGCATTTTCAAGATCTTCATCTAGAGGAAGTAACTCTCTTAATGAAATATACGGTACTTATACCTAGGCCTCCTCTGCATATGAAGTTCTTTCAGTGTGGTTTATATCAATATCTCTTGTGTGGGTATATGTGTGAGTTCACTCTGACAACCTCTGTATAGGCTCCAGGCAGGTGTGGGAATGCACAAAAATGAAAGGCTGGGAGGAGTCTTTTGGTTGTAGACTCCAATCCTCTGCTATGGCAAATTGTCAGCTCTTTGGATTTTGTCAGAAGACTAATATTTTCTTGCTCAAAATATACATTAAGTGGGATTCATATTTGTCAGTGTGATTTGAGCAGTAGTGCTGTGTAGGGTCTCTCTGAAGCCCTGGTCCATTACCATGAAGGTGTGCGAGAGGGGAAGGTCATTTCTGGGCTGACCTGTTCTGCGTGCAATGCCATTCACATTATTCTAGCGTACCAGCTAAGCTTGTGGTGGTGCTAAGTTGCCCTGTAGAAGTGGAAACAGGAGGCTCAGCATTGTCTGGTGTATCCAGCAAGCTGAAGAGAACTGTGGTAGTGGAGCCCATGGGGCAAAACAGCAGTGAGCAAGACTGCGAAGTCCAAGGGTTGCTCAGGAGCTGCATTCTTACAACCATATTTATTGTCCCCCCAGTGGAGAGTCTTTCATATAAAGAAATCTGTTGAGAAGGTGTTGATTCTCTCTATTAAAAGGTAGAAGATTTAGATAGAAAAGACCTTTTGAATATCCACTTGAACAGTGATCAGTTGTACAGCCATCTCTTTACCTTCTCCTTTCCATTCCTATTTCTCTTACTCTGAACAAGCACTGAATTTTTAGGCTGCCAGACTAGTGTCTTCTAGCACAGCTTTGCTGCTGAGGAGCAATGATTTTTGCACAAGCCCTGAGTGAGGTGGCTGGAATTTGATTTGTGGGGAGGTTGCTGGGTAGGAAAAAGAATGAAGGGGCAGTGGCTTCTTCTGATTGTTGCAATGACATTAAGAACACGGCTTTGTAGTTTGAGGCACTGGGGCAAAAGAGGTGTGAGGTGGGGAGCAAGGCATGGCTGAGAATTTGGAGTTAAGTCTTCAACTTTTCTGCAGGCTGCAGATACACTGGCGGTGCGGCAGAAACGACGAATATACGATATCACAAACGTCCTGGAAGGCATTGGGCTGATCGAGAAGAAATCAAAGAACAGTATCCAATGGAAGTGAGTGACAGAGAAGACTAAATTGTTTATAGATCCCTTTTAGTCCAAGGTCCTGTCTTACAGCTGTCTTTTCCCCATGCAGGAAAGCAGGGCTTCATGTGACTGTTGTCTAAATGACATTGTGGTTAAAATGCCCTGCTCAGAGCAAGCTTCCTCAGTGATCTATGCATGCTTGTACTTCCCCCAGCTGAGCTGTGCTGATGGTAGTAATGAGGAAAGCTGAAGTACATGTGGCATGTTATTTGGGTACAAACTAGGTGTTTGTAGTGCCTTGGATTAGAAAAGATGCCTGCTGTGGCACTGCGGAGGGAGAGAGTCCTGCCAGCCTGTGGATGTGGGAGGATGCACTAAATGTTGCTGTGCTAGGAGGGGAGTAGGGCAGGTACAGGTAAGGCTTTCTAGGAGATCTGAGCTTGGCATATGGTAGAGGTGGCAGCAGGGTCTCTGAGGAATGTTGGAGTTGGTTTGGATGGCTCAAGATGCTGATGTATATTACTCCTTTTTACATTGCACAGAGGGGTGGGTCCTGGCTGCAACACACGTGAAATAGCTCACAAACTCATCGAGCTGAAGGCAGACATAGAGGACCTGGAGCAGCGGGAACAGGAGCTGGAGCAGCAGAAGATGTGGGTCCAACAGAGCATCAAAAACGTTACAGAAGATGTGCAGAACAGTCGATATCCTTTGTGTGAACTAATTACTCTGTCTCCTTGTTAACTTGCTGGGCTGGAAAGCAGAGATGTGAGGGCTTGGTTGGCAGACTGCTCTTGTGGGGGAGGTGGGGGTGATGACCTTATGTTGCTACAGGATCTGCACTGAAAGGGTCAAGGAGCAGTGCCTTGCTTTGCAAGTGGAGTGCTTTCCAGCATGGGAAACAGCTTCCCCTGCAGTGCACACAGCAGTGTGAGACAGTGAGCTCGTTGTGCACCCATGAGTCTTGTCTGGCTTTGTGAAGTTCCCTGGGGCTGTAATGTTGGTGCTGATGAGAGCTCTGTTCCTCTTTGAGCCACGGGTGCCGCTTTCTTGCATGTGGTGCTGCTGTTGCGGCTTTTCTGTCCTCTTAGGATATCAGATTTGACAAGTATGTAGCTTGCAGACCTCACCTTCAGACTGCTTCAGAGGATGGCATGGAGAGCCTTCTAGGAATGCTATTTCTTGGGCTCAGGA
Organism: Apteryx rowi; assembly: GCF_003343035.1. NCBI lineage: Eukaryota > Metazoa > Chordata > Aves > Apterygiformes > Apterygidae > Apteryx > Apteryx rowi. Next base: position 397,758 of record NW_020450947.1, read on the forward strand.
AGGAAACATCAGATGCCCTTTGAGTTCTGTCTTCACAGGAAACTGTAGCCTTTCTCCTTAACTCTGGAAACGTTAGCGTATGTGACACATGAAGATATCTGCAAGTGCTTCACAGGTGAGGAAACAGTGCTGCATAATAAAGATGTTCGTCCCCTCAGTCTATCCCAGCTGCTCTCCTTTGCTCAGGAAAGAGAAGGCAGCAGACCTTGGTTTAGGTCCCGACATGGACTGCCAAACAGCATCAAGAAAAAAGTAGTACAAGCTCTGAACCCATCCTGTGGTTTACGTACCACTGAGCTGTAGCTTTCTCATTGCCAGGGTGCTGAGGAGGCAGGAGATTTCATTGCACTCATATTTGAAGGAGTATATCAGCTATTCCTGAGGCAGTCTTAGGAGATCTTTCTGCTGGGTATCACTGTACTAGTGATGCTTGCTGTCCAGAGCCTTTGCACATGACACTTCCTTCTCTTTCTACATTTCTTCCTTTTCTTTTTATATATATTATGTTGCAAGCATGGTACAAGCCTTTTATTTTGAGGGCTTGGGTAGATAATGTTCTCATAATTATAGGGAGCAATGTTTTACTGTAAGGTAGAAAGCTGGGTGTAAGCAGGAAAATAGTGGGAAAAGTGTGTTTCTCTGCTGCATCCTGTTTTCTCCCCAAAAGAATGTGAAGAGGAGGTGGTAAAGAGCAGGGCAGGAGGGATATGTCACTTGCTGTGACCTTGGTCCATTGTGTGCTGCCTTGCAAAAGTTGCAAGGTGCTTGTATATATAGCCATATGCTCTGTCTCTGTGGGACAGAACTGAAGGAAACCAACAGGAGTCTCTGTTTCTTCTCTACTGGCAATTGTATGCTAGATGCAGGACCAAAAAAAGAAAAAAAATATGGCCAGCGTGCAATATGTCAGCCTGCAGTACATAAACTGTTCTTCCTAGCAGTGGTGGTGCGGAGTTGCAGCTCCTTTCTGCTTCAGTGAACATCTGCCCTCTCCTGACTGCGTGCAACCTGCATCTGGTTGCTTGCATCAAAGCATATGAGATTGAAGCTACTTACCCTGCTTGCCCCAGTCATGTGTAATCTCACCCTTGTCCAACTCTCTTCATCTCTTCCAGGGCTATTTTCTCACCCTGCTCTTTGTTAGTTCTTCTATTTTGCTTCTTTGCCTTTGCGTGCTTTCCTTGTTTTCCAGGCTTTAGTCTCTTCAAGTTCCTGCCGGTAACTTGTGCGTGCCACCCCTTGCTTTACTCTTTCTTGTGGTTTAAGTCAGCACTTCTTTGGGGCAGGTATTGTGTTTTCAGTTTGACAGTGCTTGAGGCCAGGTAATTTGTAACAGACTGGAAGAGTTTACTGGAGACCCGCAGACAGACTATTGCTTGGTTGACTGAGTGTTTTGCATTTTATTGCACCTGTTTTTCTAAGTCAGTTTACATCTGAAGCCAGACCTCACCAAAACGTGCAGAGCAGATTAGATGGCAGATCTGAATTCCTTCTAGAACAGCAGCTTGCTACAGGTTTTCTTCTTGGCTCTTCAGTGTGTACTTGATTTCGCTGTATGAATATCTGACTTACTGGGTAACTTCTGTTGTACGAATATATGACTTACTGGGTATATGACTTACTTATGGGATATCTGAATCTCCTTGCAGGGTTTTTTTGTTGGACCTCTTGTGTCCTTGAACTGTGGTGAAGGCTGAATTTCAGCTCCCTTTTTTGCGATTGACTGCTATTGAACTCACGTTCTCAAAGTGAGTTATGGTTTGAAGGTTTCCATGCTTGGCCTTTTCTCAAATATGTATTCATTATTTGGATTAAAAAAATAGTAAGGATGTGTTAATTTTTTAGTGACCGGGTAACAGTTTTCCCGTCTGTTACTGTAATATATTTTGCACCTGCAGAATCAAAGAGGAATTGGAAAGTGTACATTGCTTGTTTTGTAAAATTATTTGGGACTTAGCTATAAAGGAAAATAGAAATGCAATGCCTGTATTGTTGAAGCTAACAGGTCTTAAAGCTTGAGCTTGTATCTTTGAGCTTTATTATACATTTTTAACAGCTTTTAACATTTTTTTTTTTTAAGTGCAGATTTGCTAAAGGAATCCCATCTTACTGTGAAATCTTGTGGTGTTTTTAATCCTTGTATCTTCTGTTGCTCTGACCTTTGATTTCCTGCCTGAAATTAAAGGATGTGTTCTTCTGCTGTCCGTTCTCTCTCATCGCTCTGGAGATCTTCTGTGTTAATGATCAAGTGAAGTTTAATGCAAAATACCAGTGAAGTGTAAAGACATGAATACTAACCACACAAAAGCTTACATGTTCAAAGTGAAAGCTGCTAACTGCTCAGCCTAAATATGGCTAATGTCCACGGCACTGGTATTTCTTTGTTCATGTTTCCCTTTTTAAATGTAAACCCCAGTGTGGAGCGGAGGTTTTTTATCTGTGTTGTATTAAGGGTGCAGATCTTAAGGAGCTCTGGAATTTGAAAAGGAAAGATGCTGTCAGCCTGGCTCCCAGCCCAGTGTTTGCTGAGCTCTGTGCAGGGTCCTACTACAGCTAGGACCAGGCAACTCTCTTGCCAGTGAAGACCAGAAAGTGTTGTATCTGGGTATTGGTCCTCCAGCATGAGGTTGGCATGCTGTTAGCAGCCTGTCTCCTAAACTACACCGTTTCCTTGTTGGCATTGCAGCTCTGCAAGTTGTGTGCTGTTTTGTTCAAGTTCAAATCAATCAGAAACTTATGACAACAGGATGAAGGATCCTTCCCTTGGGATCCAGGCTGTTCTTAGAGTGAATTTAAGCTAGCCCCAGTGTGCCCTCTGAGGGGAAGAAAAGTGGATCCTGCTAAGGATGCTGCTAAAATGCTTCATTTTCCCTTTGCGGTTGCTTCGGGAGAAAATTTGCAGGTTGTTTGTGCTCTTAGCAGTTGGCACATTCAGTGCGATGTGATTAGCAGCTCAGGTGGGATAAAAGGCGAATCTCCAAGGAAATGAGGACAGTGTGGCCTGTGGGAAGTGCAGGGGATCAGATGGCTGAGGATGCCTCTGGTGTCTCTGGTAGATAGTGGAGGGGGCTTTGAGGAGGGGCTCTGTGTCAGCATAATAGTTTGTGCCCACTGAATGCTGACCAGCCTGTTTTCACAGGAGACACCCTCCTTGCAATTCGAGCCCCGTCAGGCACACGTTTAGAGGTTCCCATCCCTGAGGTGAGTGATAGATGTGTGGGCAGTGAGCAGGTGGGGAGGGTTGCTGGATTGACCAGGCTGGGAGTTGGTGGTGGTGGGTGTGATGGAGTTGGAGGAACTGGCAAGCCCAAGGAAAGCCCTGGGTATTAAGTACTTGCCAGGTCTGTTGTTTGGAAGTATGTGAGTAATTGCAGGGGCACCAGAGGGAAGGGTAGTTCTGGGAGTTGGGAGAGAACCTCTGAGAGAACTGTGGGACTGTCCAGAGCTGTCTGGACAGCATGCTGTGCCTCTGGAAAATTCCTGTTCTAGTAATGTATGTCTGTGGGTTTTGCTTCTGGCCTTCTTCAGGGCATAAATGGGCAGAAGAAATATCAGATCCATCTGAAGAGCACAAGTGGTCCAATTGATGTCCTCTTAGTAAACAAAGATGCTTGGAGCTCTCCTCCTGTAGTGCTACCTGTCCCTCCCCCCGAAGACCTCATTCAGTGCCAGCCAGTTGTGCCCTCAAAACCACAGATACCACCGCTTGCCCACTTCCAGGAGGCATCTGTTCCCAGCAGCACCCAGCCTTCCACACCAACGCCTACCAGCACTCAGGACCACAGCCCTCCCACACAGAAAGCTACTAGCACAGGTGAGAGGATGGATATGGAATCCTGATGTCTGAATCTTCCAAGCTGCAACTTGTGTCTGTCGTCCTCGTTGTATCATTTGGCACCAATGAGAAGTCGGCTCCATCCTCTTTGTAACTGCCCCTCAGGTAGCTGTAAGCTGCTATTAGGTTGCCCTTAGCCTCTTTTCTGCCAGACTTTATAAGCCTGGTTGCCGTTACCCTTCATTGTAGGCCATGTGCCTCAAACTCTAGCCATTCTGGCAGCCCTCAGCTGGATCTTCTGATGGCCTTCTTGAATTGGAGGGTGGTCAAAGCTGGACACAGTGTTCTAGGTGCAGTGTCCACCTCAAGCGGGAGGATAATAACTTCCCTTGATCTGCCAGCCACGCTTTTCCTGGTGTAGATTGCTGTGTGACTTGCATTAATTGCTGTGAGAGCGTGCTCTTGGTTCATGTGCAGCCTGGCATCACAAAGACTGCTCTCCAGCAGAGCTGCTGCAGGACCTGGGAGTTCCTGCTGGGAGAAAGAAAAAAGCCTTCTTTCTCTTGCCGTACAGCTGTCTGCTTGGTCAGCATTGCCAATGAGGGTTTGGTCTGTGCTGTGGTTGCTTGCTTTGGGGCTGGCAGGGCGGATCTCTCAGAGATAACATTTGTGTGTGTCTATGACTTCTTCCAGAATGCAGTGTTTCAGTGGCAGAGTCCAAGAACAGTGGTGGCTTTGACCATCTCAGCTCTGTGTCTGCACCGGCCAACCAGACAGCTGGGTTAGATACCCAGCCACTGCAGTCTTCTGCCTCACTGGACAGTGGCTCCGTCCTACCCAACCCCTCTACCTCCTTTGAGCCGATCAAACCAGATCCCACAGGAAGTGAGTATGCGCCCTCGTTTCATTTGTTGCTCCAAGAGCATGCTACTACAACAGGCGGAAAGGCTGCTGGCTCTGCAGAAACAAGCTGAACTCCATTCTGCCCTTGCTGTGAGGCAGACTGCAAGGGATGAAAAGGCATCTCCCTGTGAGAAGGAGCTGCCTGTGTGAGGGTACTGAGGAATGGTACAGAATTAGAATACCTGCAGGGGGCACCCACATGACACGTGTTTCTGCTGTTATATGTAGAATTATTCCCTTTCAGCCCTTTCTCTAGCGCAAAGTCCAGGTTTTGAGACTATGTAAAGCTGTAGAGTTTCCAGCCTTCACCAGGAGCACCTTTGTAACCCACAGGAAGTTTTCCTTTACTGACAGAGCTTATGTCTCTGTTTTGTTGCTCTGCTGAGGAATACTTCATCCATCTTTAGTGATGCTGCAGTCTTAATGGTCTTGCAGTGTAAGTTTGGGGAGCTTCCTGATGTGCTTGGTGAGGTGAAGTGGGCTTTAAACAAGGAAGGTTTAGGCTTTATGGAAGGCTGGCCAAAGTAGAGAGAAGCATGCTCTGGGTAAGGCAGTGTGCTTTGATGCTGTGGAACCTGCCTTCACTGCAGAAACACTGGGTTAGAGAGTTATGGTTAGAAGAGAGAATCTTGCCCAAATGTTAGCTTATGCAGTGCTTTCTTTACACTTTTGACAGCGTGTCTTCATCTTGGAGTAGTCTTGATTGTGGAATTAGGCCTTTGATGCACATGTACCTTCTGTATCCCAGTAGGTCTGTACTGACTGTCTAGAGGCATGCCTTCATCCTACACAAGATAAATGAAGGTGTTTTATGGAAGCTGAGGCTGCATGAGGCTTGCATATGGGCAGTTACTCTAGAGCTGCTGCCTGTGTTAACATGTTCATGTACCAGGGCTCCTACAGTTATATTTTAAAGTAGTCAAGCTTAAGTATTTTATTGCATTTATTGATCATTTGAGCAGATATAATTGATACAGTGCATGGAAGCAGAACTTCTGGATGGTATAGGACGATTTGGGTGCATAAGGAATTGAGAGTATAGCAGGACTGTAGGCAATTATGCCATAAAGCATGTCAGGCTCTTCATGTAATGATGCAAACCATTTGGTTTGTTGTATTTCAGTACTGGAACTTCCCAAAGAGCTCTCGGAGATGTTTGATCCAACAAGAGGTATGTTCCTTCCCTGACTATGGCCTTGTTCTGAGCCCACCTACCTGCAGAAACAGGACAGTTCATTTTATTCATTTCCTTTTGGATTGTTTTGGGGATGTAGTTTTGCAAGGTGCTTGTGGTCAGTGGTGGCTGCTGGCTCTCTTGCTTGTAGATGGACACTCTTAACATTACTGTTTTCTGCATGTGTCTCTCTGTCTTCCTGTTGCCAACAACCTCTGCAGAATTTGCCCTACAGTGTGTAGATGAGGGCTTTCCAGCTCTCAAGCCCACGCTAATCTGTACTCTGGCTTCCCATGCTCCTTCTCCAACTTGTCTGCACCATCTGGAGTTAGAAGAAAAATCCCTGTTAGTCTTGTTTCAACTGTAGCTTTTCCAACACTAATTCAAGCAAATAATCTAGGGAGTTAGTCTCCTCTCCTTGAAACATCCCTTAGTGGTTTTGTTGGTGCTCGTAACTTGGGAGCAATAATGGAGGGGATGCTGATAAATGTTAGATGTTCTGCCTCGGTCCACAGAACATCTGGGGGTCACTGCCTAATTGTGGAACAGACTTTGGTGCTAAGGGCAGGAGAGGTGATGGAAGTTGTTCTAATACAAGCCTGAACTGGGAAACATTTCTTTTTTTTTCCCTTCTAAATTTGCACATTTGGACTACTGACTTTCCCTTTGAAGTTGGCATAGTACTTTTTAGCCCTGCAGTTATGCAGAGCTGAGTACCCACTGGCACTTTGCAGAGGTGAGAGGATTTGTTAGAACTGTTCCCTGGAGTCCCTAGTCCTCTGCTTTAGCAGGTGCTTTGTGAAAGTGTTGCCTCTGTTTAAAAAACCCACAATCTCAAACGCCATCTGCACAACCCTCTGATCTGTGTGGTGGGAGCCCTGGGACAGGCTTCAAGGGAGGCCTGGAGAGTAACTTTCATCCATGCTCAGCCCAGCACTCGGAGCACTTGCTGCTGTAGACAGCAGATGAGGTCATGGTAATGATTAAATACATCCAAAGAGTAAATTGGACTCTTTGCAAACTGCTGCAAGGCTCCAGCCCATGCAGAAGAGCTAGTTTAACCCAAACTGTCTGTACTATGTGACCATATGAACACTATTAAAAAAGTGATGCTTACTGCTTACATTCAGGTATGTTTATCTTGTTTTATGGATTATTCCTGCCAGTGTGGAAGGGGAAGGCAGAGATCTAGGAGTGAAGGCAAATACAAATGGCAATGTGAGATTTTAACTGTGATCTCCTTTTGAATTGCCCATAGAAGCTGCACTCTGCAAAATAGAGGTGACAACTACACTGGCAAAGCTCAGGACTGAAAAAAAGCAACACTCCATTGCTCAGAGAAATGGGCCTTGTAGCGTACTTTATGCATCCTCTTCCATCCCTGTGTGATTGTAGTAATGTTGCCCTGGCATTGTCTGCTGCTTTAAGGCTCTGCAGTTGAAGTATGAGAGCCCAGAGTTCTTCCTTAGTGCTTTATATTGGAATTACTTTTGCTGTATGATTTTCTGTCCCTTTTAAGTGGGTGATAAATAACTGTTTGTTTTAAACTCATGTCCTGGAAAAGGCAGAATTGTACACACGCTGCTGTATTACTAGTCCTGAAGAAGATCAAGGTTCTGTATTTAATTTCTGTTTATTGAAGCTGGTATTATTCCTGTCAATTCACTTGGCGTTGAAATTCTCCCATCTCACAGCACCAAATTAGGTAGGTTCCTGTCCTCTAGGAGAGTAGCCTGTTGTGGATAAGCACCTTTAAAATGGGCTCATTTGAGTTCCTTTTGTGAAAGCTCATTTCAAGTGTGGGTAGCATCTCATCAGTCCAGTTAGATTGAGTTAGATCTTCATTATTTTATCTTGGTTAACTGAGAGGGGTATTGAGAAACTTGTTTTCAAGTGCATAGTTTCTTAGAGAAGAGACTGATCTGGGCATGCTTTGGCTGCCTGTCTGTTTACCCCTCAAGTGCCTCATGAACCAACTAGCCAAGATCAACCACACTGGAGGAAGGGATGACCTTTCAGACATAATTAAGTTTTTAATAGTTTTGTGTGGGCAGTAGAGGGGGGAACAGAGTTAATGGCCTATTGAAGGAGGGATATGAAGGAGGGATATGAAGAGCTGGGATGTTCATTCTGTTTGGTAGCAGACAACCAGAAAATCTGCCTGTGTGTATTGCTGGATTAGCCACTTCACAGCTGTTGAACGAGGGAAGCAAATTAGGGGAACAAAGGGTACAAATCTGGAGGAAAGTGGAGATTAATTAGTTCTGCTTATAGAACAATGTCTTTTTTTTTTTTTCCCCTCTCCACTTTAGCAAAGCCAGTGGGTATTTGAGGACTGTTAATATCTCAGGCTTTACCAGCTCAACTTCAGATACATGTTGAAGAGTTTCTTTTGGATGAGTTTGGGGGCATTTCTGGAAAGAGGGTGTGTTCTTTTTGTGCATCAGCTAGCACACCAATGTAGGGATAAGGCATAGCCCATCATATGAAAAAATTGGCTTATGGTTGAGCTAAGCAGGCAGAAATCTCCTGCAGAATTTTTTTGATGTTGCTTGAATTGTCTGACATAGATTTCCCTTTACTCATGCCAGGAGGCCCAAGCTTCCTTTTGCCACTGCCTGCATGTACTCTGCCTGCTGCCCTCCCTTAGCCAAAGAAAGGATAACAAGGGTGAGGACCAGGAGAGGCTGGGAAGGGTGGGAAACAACACAGGCACAGACCAGGAAAGTAAAGTGAGTTGCTTACCACGCTCATCTCTTCCCCAGAATGTATGAACTCTGAGCTACTGGAAGAGCTGATGTCATCTGAAGGTGAGTCTGAGTTTCCACCTCATGCTACAGACTATCGCGCAAAACAGCCTTCTTTTCCCCAGACTTTACCCAGGCTGTCAGCCTTGCGCTTGCAGGCTCGCTCTCACCTTTTTCAGGCTCTGGACATGGACTCAGTTCTTATTGTCCTGCTAGCCCCTGAGAGATGGGTAAGGACTGGAGGAGCTTGCCTCTTCAACACTGCAAGGCTGATTCAAAGAAAACTCAAAGAAATGTCACTGTGAAGTGGCCTCCCTGTATCATAAGGAGCTCCCACAGCTCTGTGCCCCTCAGCAACTCTTGGCTAGGTGTGGAAGTGCTGAACTTTGTAACCAAGGGTTTCTCTTTCCCAGTGTTTGCCCCGTTGCTCCGCCTCTCCCCTCCTCCTGGAGATCATGACTACATCTATAACCTGGACGAGAGTGAAGGCGTCTGTGACCTCTTTGACGTGCCTGTCCTCAACCTCTGACTTCTCAGTGCGGCTGTGAGCCTCGCAAACACAGACCATTTTGTAACTCTGCGGAAAGTGTCTATTTTTGGATTCCTTTTGTGCTAGAGCTCGATGAGCGAGCAATTCAGAGATGCTCTCATATGGATTCAAAACCAAGAGATGTGGACTTGCAGGCCGGGAGCTTCCCTGTAGCTTCTTTTTCTCCCTGTGTTGCACATGCGAGGTCTTTGACTTAACTTGTCCCGCTGTATCCCTGTCTCTCCACTGGATCCTGGGCCTCACTTCAAAGGGTCTGTGTTTGAGTGTTCCCAGTTCAGCTGTAGAGTTTGCCCATGTGCCTCTCCAAGCTTCCTCAGATCTGCATGCCTTGGATTTCCTGCAATCCTAGATGCACTTTGCACCTCCTAGGTACCAGCTGCTACAAAGAGCCTTAGTATTGTGGTCAGTTCACAAGCCCGGAGGTAGTTAGCTAGATTTTCAGCGTGAGCGGTTCAGATTGGGGTAGTTATGTTTTGAATGACAACAGGGGGAAAAATACGGCACCAAAGTGTCCATTTCTTCCAGTGATTCCAGACCAAGTTAATGTTTTACAAGTAAAAAGCACTTTTTTAGCCAGCTGTGCCTCCTAGTAGGAGCCAGGAGTTGAGCAGAGTGTTTCCCTGGTTGTGCATCAGCAGGAATACTGTTTCTGCAATGGTGTAGTTCACCACTTTGCTCATGCACAAGCCCAGGGGGTCCAGCTTCTTGGGCAGCAGCTGTGCTGCTTCTACAGGGCTAAAGAAGGGGTGCCAATTTTTTTTTTCCTGAGTGGAGAGATGTTTGAAAGGCCGGACTGCTTCAGCTGTTGTCTGTAAGGTACTCTAGGTACATCAGAGCCTGCTCACATTTGCAAATAACTGTATTCTCCAACCATTGCACTTGAGCCTTCAGCTGTCTAAAAGGCAACCAGACAGTAACAATTCAGTAGTACTTTGCTGTGACAAGTTACATAGGTGTTGTCAGAATAGACAGTAGGTTTTTTTCCCCTTTTACTCTCTTAGCATCTGCTCAGGATCAGACTTTCTGTATATTTGAATTTGCTCCTCCAGTGTCCATACCCATGCTCCTGATTCCTGATCCTGTGGCAGGTTGCTACCTAGCATGATGCTTTCTCTGCATCATTTTTCGCAAGTTTTTCTTCACTGCTTTGTAATGGAAGGTCTACTGTAGGGTCTTTATGGAGATCAGGTGATACCAGTCTTGGATCCCATGCGTTTTAGTTGTTGGAGTAAAAAGCCCTCATGGGCTTATGTTGTGTTTTGCAAGCCCCAGCTTAGGTCTTTGGGCAGATCCTGTATTTGAATGTCTTAGTTTTGTACATCTTCCTGCCATCGCAGTGGTAGCAGCTGTCATGTCTTTCCTGCTCAGCAAACTGCCAGAGAGGGGGCCGGGCCAGGAAGCATGGCTTGCTGTTGCAGGGAGGTAGCTCTCAGCATCCACATAACCAGTTGATGTTTTACTTCTCTGCTCAGCTGCCTACTGTATGTGAACCACAAAACCAGCCCTGGCTGGGGCACCAGCAGTAAGGCATGTAAAACCTTCAATTGTTGGAGCTTACAGAAGTGAGGAGAGATATGCTTGGGACTTGTGTTCCTGCTGTGGTTCTGTGTGCTGTCATTTTTTGTGGGACTCCTCCAGAAGAACTGTTCCTTTCTGCAGCTTGGGAAGCTCATGGTGGCTGAGTTTTGCTGTGAAGTACCGGCATCCTCTTCAGAAAAGTGTGAAGAATTCAGTAGGAACAGACACTACTGGGCATTTTCTAGTTCAGCTGCCAGCAGTGGGCAGCTAGTGCTGATGAGACAGAGATCGCGTGGGAGCCCATGAGGGCAGTGAACTTCAGTCTGCATGCACTAGTTCGTAAACCTTCCCTCCTTTTGCATGGAAGGTACCTGAAGACTGTTGGTCCTCCATGTGCGTTAGCTAGGCTCCATGGCTTTTGTGTAGCTAGAGCTCTCAGTGTACTGCCTGACCTGTGCTCTCCTTCAAAGTGTTAATGTTTGCCATCAGTTAGACAATGTTTGGAAAAGATATCTAGAGAAACTTTACAGTAACAAATGAACTTTGATTCATATATAAAGATTATTTTTATACTTTTTGCAAGGAAAGAAAATTGCTGTAATATTTGTACAGTGTTCTCTGAGTGAATAAACAAACCCTTTCCAGAGCTTCCTCTCCACCCTCTAGCACGCTCCTCCACCTTGCTAGGCCCAGAGCCTCAAGTCAGCGGGTCCAGTAGCCCTGAAGGAAGTGGGCTTGGTCCTGGGACAATCCTTGCTTACCTGAGCTCACCCACTGTAACTGCTCGAGTGGTTTATACTATTTCAAAACAGTGTTGCAGGATAAGAATCAGCTTGTAAGTGGTGTTGGAAGCACCCGGCCACTCCCTCAGGCCTGTGGGGCATGGGATGAGGCTGACAGGGCCGCGGCACTTGTGTGCGCAGTGGAGGTTGGTCCTGCTGTACCTGGTGCGTGGCAGATCCTGTGCGTCAGGTCAGGTGAGGGGGAAGGGCCAGGTGCGTGCACGGGGCTGGGACTGGCAGCGGGGTGTCGGGCCAGGGCTGGCTGTGCCCTACTCGGGGCCGGGGCCAGGTGTGCCCTGCGCCGAGACCAGCAGCGGGGTCTCGGCCCGGGGCCGGACGGTGCGAGGTAGCGACCCGCGGCGGGGGCGGGCCGTCGGGCCGGGCCGGGCCGGGCCGGGCGCCCTCGCCGTCGGGCCTCGGGCCGTGCTCGCTCGGCTGCAGCGGCCGCGCCAGGGCGCGGGGTCGGACCG